>NC_135797.1:10167145-10482145 GCF_051106095.1 Pogona vitticeps
ATCTATCTATCTATCTATCTATCTATCGACTCCTTCCTTATCTATCTATCTATCTATCTATCTATCTATCTATCTATCTATCTATCTATCTATCTATCTATCTATCTATCTATCTATCTATCTATCTGTCTGTCTGTCTGTCTGTCTGTCTGTCTGTCTGTCTGTCTGTCTATCTATCTATCTATCTATCTATCTATCTATCTATCGACTCCTTCCTTATCTATCTATCTGTCTGTCTGTCTGTCTGTCTGTCTGTCTGTCTGTCTGTCTGTCTGTCTGTCTGTCTGTCTGTCTATCTATCTATCTATCTATCTATCTATCTATCTATCTATCTATCTATCTATCTATCTATCTATCTATCTATCTATCTATCTATCTATCTATCTATCTATCTATCTCTAGTAATTAAACTGCTTGGATAATTCAGAGGTTTAAGTATCTGGCTAGATACCTAGAATGGGTCACCGTAAGTCAGAATCAACTTGATGGCATACAGTTATAATTATAGTAACTGAACTCTCTCTGTGTTCATTCAGAGTTTCAGATTCCCATGGCCGTCACAACTGCCACTAATTGAGTTAATTCGGGCCGAAACTCAGACTTTACTTTTATTGTGTTTTATCTATAATAGTTAGGAAGGTGTTTCTCATGTTTAGCTGTAATCTCCTTTGTGATCAGTTGCAACGGGAGTGTGAATTACTCCAGGCAGTGGATGACCCCATTAGCCGTGTAAAGAATCTGTGTTACCTATGCAGTTTCCGAAGTGGCTCTGTTAAGGGATGGGGAGAATATCGGGGAGAAGCAATGCAGTACAATATTTGTGGTGTTTATCTGGGAGAACCGCTTGACCGTGGAACTGACTGTCTCAGGGACTAGGGTGGACTTTCCTTTTCTGGAGACTTTTAAGCAGAGGCACCTGTCCGGGATGTTTTAACTGGATTTCCTGCACTGGCAAAGGACTGGACTCAAAGACCCTTGAAATGCAGGAGTGTGTAAGCAAGTTAAGAGAGAGAGAGAGCATTTGCGAGCACAGGCAATCTGTGCCTTACTCAGAATGGCGTGGTCTTGATTTCTCTAGCTACTAACAAGAAAAGGAGAAGGAGTAAGTTTTCTTAATAAGTTTGTTGTCAGGACTTTTGTGTCTGAATAAGCTCCTCTAGCATCTTTGCTCTTTGGTCTTTCGGGTGACTTAAAAACAAACAGATATACATCTTTATCGATGGTTCTAAGCAATGTAGCACCGGCAAACCTTCCTCTCGGAAGAGCTGAGTGGGGAGCTTTCCCATCAATCTGGTCATGACCTGTTGAGCCTCTGCCTGCGACGCTGCGACAGTGCTGAGGATATGTTGACTCCTGTGAAATTCCTGGTCGCCATGCTGTTATTTCCAGCTGCGCACAAATCTTTCCACCCTTAAGCGCTGGATAAACTCGGAATGCGCTCCTGAAGCTTTCTTAGAAAGCTTTAAGAAGAGCCTTGGATAGCAAATGTGGGCCAGCCACCTTCTGTTTTTTTCATAAGGATGTGCCTGTATTAAAAAAAGCCAGTGACCGCTCTCTGTAATCCTGCATCAAGGGCAAGGAGACCATGTTGCCAGCTGTTGCTTTGACATACTGCCCGACTTTACTCCCAGGATCGCTTCAGTGCCCAAAACTTGGAGGTATACGTTGCTGGGAAGGAAGGAGGGGACGGTCCTGGGAGATTATAAGAGAAGTTCCAATAGGGAAACAAAAAGGGAACGAAACAACGCCATTTCAGAAGAAGCTTTTCTTTCCTCTCTTTTGAAAGCCTCTGTTTAATTTAGCCTTTTACGCCAGAATCATGTTGAGGGAGACCACAGGTGGGCCGTGCAAGCTGTGGCATGTCTGTCCTGCAACTGGTTGCGTGACTGATTTCACAGATATTCAACCGGTGGTGTAACAGATCTCCTGCCAAAGAGGGAAAGCCACTTCCACACCTGATTTTATCAAGCCTTTCTGAAAATCACCACTGTGTTAGAGTATAATAATAAAGAGTGGCGACCATACTCTTCTTTTATGGTACAGTGGTGCCTCGCTAGACGATGATAATCCGTTCCACTGAAATCGCTGTTTAGCGAAATCATTGTCTAGCGAAAAGCATTTCCCCATTGGAATGCATTGAAACCTGCTTAATGCGTTCCAATGGGGAAGAATCATCGTTGTCTAGCGAAGATCGGCCATAGGAAAGCCGCTTTGCGAACCGCCGATCAGCTGTTTAAATCGCTGTCTTGTGAAGCTTAGGTCCCGAAAACACCCATTTTGCGAGCGTGGAGGGAGCTGTCAAAATTGTCGTCTAGCGAAAATGGGTTTGCGAAGCAGGGACCAAACGTTGTCCAGCGAAATTCCCCCATAGGAATCACTGTTTTGCGAATCGCTATAGCGATCGCAAAAAGTCAATGTCTAGTGAAAAAACTATCATGCGGGGTAACTGTCTAGCAAGACATCACTGTATCTCTAATGGGATTGGATGGTTCCCCTCTCTCCCCAGGCTGGTACCAGGATTCATCCAGCATGTCCTTGATCAAATGTGAGCCCTATTAAGCTGAAAGCAACAGAGATGACGACAGCAGCAGCAAATTTCTGCTGATTAAAGGCAATTTCAGAGTGCAAAGGACTCATACACAATATGGCAAAATTGGAGGCTGCCCTGAGTCCCCCAAGGGAATTTTTTAAAAATCACTGCCAATTTACCTCTGCTAATGGAATCGTTACCATTGCATAGAAAGAACGATGCAATAGGATTTCAGTTGGCAATGCCTATGGTAGAATCTTGACCACTTTTTTAAAAAAATGACTAAAACTGTTCTATAGCTAAACTTTTAAAAGACGTCTTTTTGACAGCTCTGCTGAAAGAAGAGGCAACGGAAGGCCCTTTCGAAGGGGTCGACGTTTTCCCCTGTTTCTGATCTTCATTTGTGTGTTTGTGGGGGTCTGTGTCGGGAGAGGGCTGCTCATTTGTTATTAATGAAGACTTAATGAGCGGCATCGTTAGCATACACCAACCAGGCTTTTTGAATTTGAGTGACACCGTTAATGAGGATACACATTAAATTCCTTTCCCCGCCCACAGAGTATTCATAAGAAGCAGACTCGTCAGGCTTGGGGGGGGGGACAATAACGAGGTGGTTTCAGAACGAGGGAGAGAGAGAGAGAGAGAGAGAAGGGCTTGATTCCCTGTATTTTTTTTGGTTCCAAAACCTCCATCTTAAGTCTACTTCCCTTCTAGATGTCACTGCAGTTGGCTGCAGTGAAAGCCTCCTTAAAAACCCACATATTAAAATGTCACTGGTTATTCCTGCTCCACCACCTCCAGATACAGATCGAGTTGAGAAATGACTTTCCTTGCCATCAAAAAAAATCACTTCCCGTTCACATCACGTCCTCCCACCCATGTGTTCTTGGATGTTCCATGACTCACTAGGCTGATGAACTTGGCTGGATTTCACCCAACATAACCAGGCTGTGTGAGTGGAGGAGTCCGGGGAGAAAAGCATATAAATTGCCCCCCAAACCTCTCCTCTATTTGAGATACGTTGGTGGCCTTTTTATTAGCTGGTCCGATGGAGAAGATGGACTGGAGAAATCCCACCAGAACTTTTCTGACTTTCCGTCCTAAAATGGGGGAAAAAATAGACAATTTTAGATTGTCATCTTACCTAAGTTGCTCAGAAAGTGTCTTAATTTCCTGGACCATCATCATCTGCCTTCAGAATTTCCAAAGTATAAGAATACCCAGAAACGGCTTCCTGTTTCCTCCTTCTGTGGAAGGACTCTGAAGGGCAGCAGGGAGGAAATTAGAAAATATTGTCAAGTGTAAGGATGTGTGTCACTTGGAGACGCAGAACAAGATCATCCACACCTCTTGTATTTCATGTTGCCATGGTTGGGTGTGAAAGGTTCGACAGCTAAGAAAGCTGACGGGAAAAGATTTGTTTGAAATGTGGTGCTGGATGAGAGATTATAAAATCGGGGGGCGTCTTATACACTGAAAAATACGATAACTTCACAGGGAGAAGGGAGGCCCCAGTGGTCCCCAACCTTGGGCCTCCAGATGTTCTTGGACTTCAGCTCCCAGAAATCCTGGCCAGCAGAGGTGGTGGTGAAGGCTTCTGGGAGTTGTAGTCCAAGAGCATCTGGAGGCCCCAAGGTTGGGGACCACTGCAAAAGACAAACCAGTGGGCCCTAGATCAAATCAAGTCTGAACTATTTCTGGAGGCCAAAATGTTGAAGGTGAGGCTCTCCTACTTTGGGCACGTCATGAGAAGACAGGATTCTCTAGAAAAGACAATAATGCTGGGAAAGGTGGAAGGCAGCAGGAAAAGAGGAAGATCCAATAGGAGATGGTCTGACTCCCTAAAAGGAATCTACAGGCGTGAGCTTCCAAAAGCTGTTGAAGACAGGACATTCTGGAGATCCTTCATTCATGGGGTCACCATAAATCGGGGGCAACTTGATGGCACATAACAACAATAATAACCTTCTGCAAGCCAGCTGGACCCCAAGAGGTTGCTCAAAACATGGACTTCAAATTCACAGACTTTCTGATATCTCCTGCTTCCTTGCTGTTCTTTCCCTGACTATCCTGTTTTGTTGCCCAGTAGCTGCAAAGGGAAACCAGTAGGAAATGTCTATGAAATTGGATTGGTTGGATTTGTTTGTTTTTTTCTCGAGGAACCCGACGTTTCAAAAGGAGTTTAAAATCTGTGACCAAAAACGTTTAGAACTGAAGATTAAGGGACCGAGGAATTTCTGCTTCATGGCCACTTGGTGCTTGCAGGGGCAGAAAAAAAAACAAAGCAATGACAAGTTTTGTTTCACTAGACCTTGATGGGGAGATGGAAATGTGGGTCCGCCGCAGTGGCCATTGCGAGACACTCTTTGGATGGAGTCGCTCCAGTGTCAGAGTTCTGTGTTAGTGGGCAAACCCGGAAGGCCATGGCTGGGAACCAATGTGATTCAGAAGGGACTGAAATTGTTTTAAGTTTGACGGGCAAATCTCTGTAAACTACAAGCTTAAAATTGGTTTCAGGAGCCCGTAGGGTTAACTTGTCTTCACCAGCAATAATACAAGAAAGGGTGGACTTGATGTGGTTGCCACTCTTTTCTGTTGCCTGTCTAGTCTGTGCCAGCGCGCTGGGAATGAGCCCCCCTCAAGGGACAGACCCCGCAGCCCTGGCAGCTGGTGGTGCTGGAACGAGCGTTTAAAGTCCTCTAGTGAAGTCCAGATGGCCTATGGGAGCAAGAATGTGAAGCATAGGAGCTGCGCCACATGTCATGTTGCCCTGTGGGTGTTGGCTAGGCGGCAAAGCACTGTCTCCCTAGCCAAGGCCCATTGGAATGGACCTTGCCAGCACTTGGAGGGCTCTGCCCCAGCTTGTTTGTTCTGCAGACCTCCAGCTTCCTTTTGGGGGTATCTTCACCAAGTCCATAGGGCTCCTTGATCTTGTTTTAAAACCAGCCGTGACACCCAGGTAGGAAACGGGAAGATAAAGGAGAGGCACCTGCCTTACCGGTCCCGGTGGTCTGAGTGAGAAGAGTGCGCGCAATGGACATGGATCTCCCCGTGAAGTTATCGTATTTTTCAGTGTATAAGACGCCCCCATGTATAAGACGCCCCCCCGATTTTCTAACCCAAAATTAAGAAATCTAAGTGGGGATTAGCAAGTGTAGGAGGAAAGGGATCAAAGTGCTGCAGGATCGCTTTGATCCCTGCTTTCCCCTCCACTTGCTTTTGTTCTCTCCTCAGCTTACTTCCGTGTGTCACCCACAATTTTTAGTGTAAAGATTTTAGACAAAAGTATAGTCTTATACACAGAAAAATACAGTAACGAACAGATCCTGTAGTGTTTCCAAAATCTGCAGTGTCCTTTGGATTGCAGGCAGCAGGGGGACGAAACAAGCCTGGGTGTGTTGCACTAAGTTCCATCAAAGTGGGGTGCCTCTGTGTCGTCGTCGTTGTGGTTCCATGCTGTCCAATTCCCTGTGACTTATGGGGACCCTAGGAATGAATGACCTTCAAAATGTCCTATCCTCAAGAGCCCAGTTTAGCTGATGTAAATTCAAAGCTGTGCCTTCCTTTAAAGAGTCAATCTATCTCACATTCCACTTTCCTCTTTTCCTGCCACCCTCAACTTTTTTCCAGGAGCGTTGTTGTTTTTTTCCCAATGACTGTTGCCTTCTCATGATGTTCATAAAGTACAACATCCTTGATTTTACCGTTTTTGCCTCTAAAGGCAAACCCCCACATTCAGGCTTGATTAGATCTAGGGCCCACTTGTCATCAGTCATGATAGCATTTTTCAGATACAGTGGTGCCCCGCATAGCGAGGTTAATCCGTTCCGGATTAACCTTCGCTATGGGGAAACATCGTTAAGTGGGACGGGGAAACCCACTGGAACGCATTAAACTTTGTTTAATGCATTCCAAATGGGCCCAAAACTCACCAGTCTCCAATGTTTCCCCATGTTGCGGCGGCCATTTTGGGTGTCCCGGTGGCCATTTTGGGTGTCCCGGTGGCCATTTTTAGTGTTCCGGTGGCCATTTTGGGTATCCTGGTGGCCATTTTGGGTGTCCCAGCGGCCATTTTTAGTGTTCCGGTGGCCATTTTGGGTGTCCCGGCGGCCATTTTTAGTGTTCTGCTGGCCATTTTGGGTGTCCGGCGGCCATTTTGGAACCGCCGAACAGCTGTTCCCCCATCGCAATGCAAGGATGCCCTCGCATTAGCGATGGGGAAATCCGCATCAGTATGCAGATTCTTCGTTAAACGGTGCACTCGTTATGCGAGGCACCACTGTACTTGAAAGGCTGTCCTGCAGAGGAAGGGCAGGATCTGTTCTCAGTCGTCCCAGGGTGCAGGACACGCAATAAGGGGTTCAAGCTACAGGAAACCAGATTTAGGCGTACTATCAGGGGAAAACTCCCTAACTGTTAGAACGGGATGACGATGGAGCCCAATGGACTTTCTCCATGGCCAGCGACGTCTACCCCACAGTAGCAGTTTTTAGGCCCAGCTTAGCAGAAGCTTTATCCAGCTGTTGCTTAAAATCCTGTCGGTGGATCCTTGGCTGAAAGGGCCCGTTGAGATGGAGCCTGGTTTTCCAGCATGCAGGAGTAGTGGAATGAATTTGGTCATCCAGTTAGCTCACTTCCTTTCTCATGCCTCCTCTGCTTTTCTCTTTCCAGCTTGCAATGTAACCATCCACAATCGCTGCAAAGACACGCTACCCAACTGTACCAAAGTCAAGCAGAAGGTGAGTGGGTGGGTGTGAAGGGGCACCCGGGCAGGAGGGAGGAGAAGAATGACAGAGGAGAGAGTAACGGCGTATGGGCTGAAATCCCAGTGTTTAGCGTAGTAAGCGGCATCTAGAGTAGGCCCATTGAATCGGGGGGTTTGATGCGTCAACTCTTCTAAAAAGTCCCATTGATTCAGCAAACCTACTGTGCAAAAGGATTTCAGCCGGTAACTGCACGTAGGACCTCCAGCGAGTAATGATTTCGGCGTGTTAAGGATTCCGGCTTTTCGTTTTCCAGAAACGTCCTCAAGTTTCAAGTGTTAGGCGGTGGAAGCTCAAGAGCTTCCGTGGAGACAGAAGGGGAACCTGAGGATCTAAGGGGAGGCTTCATGTGTCACTTGGAGCATTTTTAAAGTATCTTTTTATTCTTATGTGTTCTGTTACGTATTCTATGTCTTTAAAATACATTTCTACTAGAATATTGTTATAATCTCTCAGAAATGTCCAGCGAGGCAGAATCAGAGAATTAACTCTGACTGCTCGTCCTAACTAGACTCATTGAATCAGTGGGACTTTCTGGGTTTTTCCCCCTCTATTTCTCTTAGTTATACCATCTTTTTCATCATCGAGAAGACCCTCGATGATAGGTAGGTAGGTAGGTAGGTAGGTAGGTAGGTAGGTAGGTAGGTAGGTAGGTAGGTAGGTAGGTAGGTAGGTAGGTAGGTAGGTAGGTAGGTAGGTAGGTAGGTAGGTAGGTAGGTAGGTAGGTAGGTAGGTAGGTAGGTAGATAGATAGATAGATAGATAGATAGATAGATAGATAGATAGATAGATAGATAGATAGATAGATAGATAGATAGATAGATAGATAGATAGATAGATAGATAACTGTATATTTCATTTATTTAAATATACAGTGGTGCCCCACATGACGACGATAATCCGTTCCAGGAAAATAGCTGTTAAGCGAAATCGTCGTCATGCAAAAAGCCTTTCCCCGTTGGAATGCATCGAAACTCGTTTAATGCGTTCCAATGGGGAAATTACCTTGTTATCCAAAGATCGCCCAAAGGGGAAGCCATTTTCTGAGCGCTGATCAGCTGTTAAAATGGCTGCCCTGCGAAGCATGGGTCCAGAAAACACAGGGCAGCCATTTTGCGGAGCCGGAAAAATCGTCGTCTTGCGAACAAACGGTTTGCGAAGCACGGACCTAATCGATGTCCAGTGGAATTTCCCCCCATAGGAACGACTGTTTTGCGAATCGCTATAGCGATCGCAAAAAGTCACCGTCCTGCGGATTCATTGTACAGTGGGGTCGTCGTCTAGCGAGGTACCACTGTATATATTAAATGAAAAATAAATATGAATGGAATGATGGTTTTTTTTAAAAAGTAAGTAAAATCTATAGTGGAAACTGAACAAATTGAGTGTGAAATTTCGTGCGAAATACGAAGTCTTGGGGGGCCCCCTGCCAGAATTTTTCCACGCATGACCTTCAGTGCAGAATCCATAGCCCTAGTAGCACTGGGTGCTCTCTATGGGGCTTAAGAAGGAGCACCCCCGGCTCAAGGGAGTTTATATGCTGGGTGGCCGAGAATGGTCTGCAGGGACATAAAGAGAACAGAAACTACTCATTGTAAGAACATTTTCAAAAGCGTGGCAGAGCAAGCGACAGCTCGTGGCTGGTACTAAAGGAGAGCAAATTGTTAGCCAGTTAATTAGAGACCATTATGTTTTTACTGCCAGGACTAGGAAGGAATGCTTTGAGATTTTCTGCCCCACATGCCAAAAAGAAGACTCAGATGGCATTGGGCATGCTATCCCCCTTGACTTGGGATGGATTTTGGGAGCTACCATTTATGACAGGTGCTTCAAGCAGAGAACGGTCTTGGTCTGGCTCCATTCATCTGGGCATTTCCCCCCCACCCCCAAGGGCGGCTGTGATTCTCCAGAAATGGGGTAGCCAAAAAAAATTAGGAGATTGTGGTGGGATCGGTGCTTGTTTCCAAGGGACCACCAAGCCTTTCATCCCCTAACGTCTCTCTTCCTCTCTCTTCCCTCTCCCCCTTTACAGCAGCAAAAGGCAGCTTTGCTGAAGAACAATTCAGCCCTTCAGACGGTGTCACTGAGGAATAAACGTGAGTGGAGCGTCGAATCCCATGCCCGTTTAAAAGTGGCGCAGAAGGATGGCGGTTGGGAATCTGTGGTGGGAGGGATCTTCGTTTTGTAAAGGCCCTGACGTTGTAACCAGAGGGTGGGCTGCTACAGCAAATAATGTTCTGTGCAATTTTATTTTCCAGTGAGGGAGGTGAGGCGTGTGGGAGCGAGTAAGATTCCACCTGATCCCACTTTTGGAAATAACCACATGAGTAAATCTGGGCATTTTAGAGAGCTCTTCTCTCCTAACAACACATAAGAAACTTTTGTCCTTGAGAAGCGGAAGTAAGATGCACCAGATACAGTGGTGCCTCGCTTAACGAGGATAATCCGTTCCAGCGAAATTGCTGTAGAACGAAATCCTCGTTCAGCAAAATAAAAAAGCCAATTGAAACGCATTGAAAACCCTTCAGTGCGTTCCAATGGGCTGAAAACTCACCGCCCAGCGAAGAACCTCCATTTTTGCTGCCTGTAAAGCGAGGAATCCGTCCTAGAAAACAGTGGGGGGCCATTTTGTACACCCGGCAGCCATTTTGAAACCCGCCGATCAGCTGTTTTTAGATCGTCATAATGTGAAAATCGGTTCCCGAGGCAGGGAACTGATCATCGTGAAGCAGATTTTTTTCCATTTAAACCATCGTTTTGCTATTGCTTTTGCAATTGCAAAAACCTAATCGCCAAGTGATTTCCTCATTAAGCAAGGCGATCATTAAGCGAGGCACCAGTGTCGTTGGAAGAACAGCACTTTTATTTGCAGAAATAGGCTTTTTTCCTTGCCTGAGTTACATGATTCAGCTGTGCTACAGAAGGGCCCATATTTGCTTTGCAAATCCTTACCCTTCCTCTTTTCAACCTTCAGCGGCCACCAGGGAGCGGCCCAACTCTGCCATCTACCCTTCTGAGAGCTTCCGCCAGACCCTCCTGGGGTCCCGCCGTGGCCGTCCCACCTTGTCTCTTTCCAAAAGTGTTTCCACCACAAACATTGCAGGGTAAGTGGAGAAGAACGGTGGGGAGAGATGGAGAAGGAGCTTCAGTCATCGTCCCAAAAAATGAACACTCTCTGAAAAGTGGGACTAACATTGAATGGACTTGGAAAAGGAGGGCCAGCGTGGAATGAGCTTTGGGTTGGGGAGAGCAGAGGTTCATAGATCTTCCCAGCTCCTCCATAAAATGCCTCCCCCCTCCGGAAGTGTGCAGATTTGTGGCTTCACAACACAACTCCCAAAGTCCCACAATCAGCCTAGCTGTCTAGGAATTCTGGAATTTGTATTTCAGACATGAACATTTCCACCCACCTTCTTCCTTACAGTCATGAGTAATGTAAGAACTTTGAAATAGCTGTGGTGGATCAGGCCCAAGACTTGTCCAGTCTAGCGGTTCTCTTCTCACACTGGCCGAGCAGATACCTCAGTGGAAGGACCACAGGAGTGACATTCTAGCAATAAGCATATCATGTGACTCCAGAAAGAACATATAGCAGTCTTTCCGAGTGTTGTCTATGAACTTTGTCTAATCACTCTTAAAGCCATTCAAGTCTGTGGCAAACACTCAGTATAAATTACTGCAAAAACTGCAAGGAGTATTTGGAGGCCCTGAAGACTAAAGAGACGTCAGCTTTTTGTGGACTATAGCCCACTTTTTCTGATGCAAAAAAACTGGTTTATCCGGGTAGGGATAAAATGTGGAAAATATATATTTTTTGGAGAAGAGTCCCCAGAATCTGCCAGCCCTTGTGGCCTCCATGTTGGCTAGTTGGGAAATTCTAGCAGATCTAACACAAAAGTGGCCAGAATCGTACTGGCATTCACGCAATGTTTCCGTGACTCATTTTGACTAATTGACAAGGTGCTGGGGGTGCATCTCAGTTGTGCAGTTGAGTGCATGACTAAGCAGTCGTGCAGAGTGCACGACTAAGCAGTTGTGCAGAGCTAAGCAGTTGTGCAGAGCGCACAATTAAGCAGTTGTGCAGAGTGCACGACTAAGCAGTTGTGCAGAGCTAAGCAGTTGTGCAGAGTACATGACTAAGAAGTTGTGCAGAGCTAAGCAGTTGTGCAGAGTGCATGACTAAGCAGTTGTGCAGAATGCACGACTAAGCAGTTGTGCAGAGCTAAGCAGTTGTGCAGAGCGCACAATTAAGCAGTTGTGCAGAGTGCACGACTAAGCAGTTGTGCAGAGCTAAGCAGTTGTGCAGAGTGCATGACTAAGCAGTTGTGCAGAGCTAAGCAGTAGTGCAGAGTGCACGACTAAGCAGTTGTGCAGAGCTAAGCAGTTGTGCAGAGTGCATGACTAAGCAGTTGTGCAGAGCGCAGGACTAAGCATGTAACTGAGGCATGTGATTAAGACACTCCATGGCACCTCATCACTTAGCCTCAATTAGCTGTGTCAAGTGAGGTAAATATTGTACATGAGTCGGATTCTGGCCAGTGACTTTCCCAAGCCCCAGGTTTTTTCCAGAGGCATTCATTGTTTTGTGTCCAGCTGGTAGTGGCTAATGTATTTTGGTAGCAATTTCCGTGCATCACTTTTTTCCTGTTTCTGGCAAGTGTGATCACCTATATCATTCCAAAGGGGCAGAGGCTGATGTGCCCTAAGGTGATCCTGATGGTTTGGGAAGTGGCATAAGGTAAAGGTAAAGGCTCCCCTTGACATTGAGTCCAGTCGTGTCTGACTCTAGGGTGCGGTGCTCATCCCCATCTCCAAGTCGTAGAGCCAGCATGTAGACAGTTTCCGTGGTCATGTGGCCAGCATGACTAGACATGGAACGCCATGACCTTCCCACCATGGTGGTACCTATTTATCAACTCGCATTTTTACATGCTTTCGAACTGCTAGGTTGGCAGGAGTGAGAAGTGGCATAGCGCTAAATTAATATAACAACTTAGGAAACCGCACTGCTTGTTTGACATCGCAACATTGGAGAAAAGCAACATTAAAAAATTTGTCCAGAAGAGAGACAACAAGTGTTCGCCTGAAATGTGATCAGTGGCATTTTCTGATTTTTCTGAAAGTTACATTTTAAGGTCACCTTTAGAAGCACTCTGACAATAAATTTTCAAGTTGGGCACCCTTCTCCCATAAATTCTAAGACACCCCACCCTCAAAATGTAAGAGAAAGTGGCCAAAGTCCAGCAAGAGCACAACATGTGATGGAACAAGTTACTTTAAAAAAAAAAATCATTGTAATAAATAAAGGGCAATAGTCAAAACTCCAATTCGGAAAATTGTTGTGTGTAAGGGCAATCCAACACGCAAGTGGATTTCCCACTTTGCCAGCTGCATCGCCCATTTGACGACTCAGTTAAAGAATGATCAGGTGTGTAGCAGACAGCCAACAGAATGCAACCCCCTTCTTGCACGATTGTTTTTTAAGCAACGGAATTCTAACAAATAGGTTGCTTTTGGAATATTGTTAAGAAGTAATTGGAACAGTTTAGTTAGTTAGGCACCCTTCAGTCTCGAGAGACTATGGTAACGTGCTCTGTATGGAGGTCTTGGAACAGCGTCTAGTGTGGCTGAGAAGGCCAATTCGAGAGTGACCGTCCCTTCCACACTGAAGACAAATACAATATGTCCCCTGTCCAGCTCCCTGATTTTATTGCTTTCGTGACTGCCTCTTTGCCTCAGCCTGCTGGACAAGGGTCTCTTCAAATTGGGAGAGGCCGTGATGCGCCGCCTGCCTCCAGGCTGAATGCTCAGAGGTCAAGGTTTCCCATCTGTTGAGGTCTATTCCTAAGGCCTTCAGATCCCGCTTACAGATGTCCTTGTATCGCAGCTGTGGTCTCCCTCTGGGGCGATTTCCCTGCACTAATTCTCCATACAGGAGATCCTTTGGAATCCGACCGTCAGCCATTCTCACGACATGCCCAAGCCAACGTAGACGTCGCTGTTTCAGCAATGTATACATGCTAACAATTCCAGCTAGTTCTAGGACTACTCTGTTTGGAACTTTGTCCTGCCAGGTGATACCAAAAATGCGTCGGAGGCAACGCATATGGAATGTGTTCAGCTTCCTCTCCTGCCGTGCACAAAGGGTCCAGGACTCACTGCAGTCCAGGAGTGTGCTCAGGACACAGGCTCTATAGACCTGGATTTTGGTCTATGTCGTCAGCTTCTTACTGAGCCATACTCTCTTTGTGAGTCTAGAGAACATGATAGCTGCTTTCCCAATGCGTTTATCCAGCTCGACATCTAGAGAGAATTGGAACAAATTACTTCCAACAAGCAACTCCCCGACATCTAATGGTAGAACAACTATCCCCAGGTAGAGGAGCTAAGGATCTGCCGGTGTCCTTAGAATTACAAAGCAACCACGCTGGAGGTGGCCACTTTGAGAAAGCTGTGGTAGGTAACAGCTCCTCATGATCTTTCCTCTTCTGTTGCAGAACATTCAACGATGAATCTCCACTGGGCATCCGCAGAATCCTGTCCCAGTCCACTGATTCCCTCAATATGCGCAACCGGACACTCTCTGTAGAGTCTCTCATTGATGAAGGTGAGATGCGGGAGGGACACGTTTAGGTGAAAATTCGTGCCAGCATCCTGTGTTCAAATATGGAGGCAAGCCAAGTAGATCCGTCGCTGTAAGGGTTGGTTTCCCACACCTATCATCCCCCTGGGGGCCATGCCAGTGGGTCCTCATGGAGAAAACTGGGAAAATAGAACTCTCTCTCTCTCTCTCTCTCTCTCTCTCTCTCTCTTTCATTTTCCATCCAGGAGCTGAAGTCATCTATAACCAGCTGATGAGTGATTTTGAGACCGATGAGAAAGATTTTGAGGCTGACTCCTGGAGTTTGGCGGTAGACAACAACTTCTTGCAACAGCAGAAGAAGGAGGTCATGAAGCGTCAAGATGTCATCTACGGTGGGCATCCGTCCTGGCCCGCTTTCCCTCCCCAAGTAGATCGGAAGGGATGGTGGCCCTGGAATTGTCTTACGGGCAGACGCGGGGGTCCTGCCGAGGCACCTCTTTCAATCGAAATGCATGAAAAAGTGGCAGATATGCGTTCTATGGATGTAAGGGGAAATAGGGAAATACCGGGGTTAAGCTAGGAAAGAAATGCAGACGATGCAATCTGTGACAAGTTAATTGAAGCTTAAATGTGGGTAAGTTAAGAACTGCAAACTTTCAAAACTGCAGGATTTAATGATAACACAATCTTCTTTAACTCGATGAACATCTGCAGTGAAAAAGACGATTTTGTCTCCAAGAAAGCCCAGACTATGGGCTTCTTCCAGATGGAATATTTTTTTCTCCTTACTCCTCCTGTCCTGTACTCATGATGCTGATATTTGTGTCACCGTTCATAGGATCTTCTTCTTATTCAGTTTTGAACACTGCTTTCTCTCTCTCTATTTTTCCCCCCTGCGGGAAACCCCTTTTGTCCATCCCGAAAGTGTATTTTTAGCACCACTTTTACGCACCCTGCAAAAGTCTCTGGCAATTGCAATCAATTAACAAGGTGAGGAAGAAGACGAGGAAGTTGCAGTAGCTTTTGCATTCAGATTTCAGCAGAGCGGTAGATTTCTTAAAGATTTTTTAAAAAAAGTTAAGCAGCAGATTTCTTAAGGACGTGGGCGGTAGATTTTTTAAAGTTCTAAAACTATTGTTTGGTGGCCAATCCCAGTGAACTTTGGGCTGTTCTGGCCTCAAGTGAGAGAAAGAGGGTAGAATGAATGCTCCCCTTGGAAAAGCCCTAAGAACATGATGCTCAAGAGTCAGTGTCTCATTTCGTTATTTTAGGCTGGAGCTTCATGCTGCTCCAAGTCAGCAGCAGAGTTGGTGTGTACGGATTTCCTTTTACCCTCTGGTGCGATTTTTCTGGCTGCTCCTCCAAGGAGCCAGCCACGAGGACCGAGGCCTTGTCTCATCGTTTTATTCAAGTTGCAGCAGGGAGAACGAGAGGGGCGAACACTCTCCATATCTGGGAACCATATTTTTCTGGTTCTAGGATGTTTTGCGCAAAACGGGGACTTGATAATCAAACTGCTGCTAGTTTTGGTGGACACGAGGAGACAAAGATTTTCTGCCAGAACAGGGCACTGAATAGATGGACACACTTTGCTCTAGAGGAGAACCGCTGTTCCTCTGGGAGCAGATGTTCCTATTTTTGACAAAAAGTTGTGGGCCGGCCATATCACCCTCACTGAACGCGACAACAGTACTGGGGGCCACATAGAAGGTCTCTGAGGTGGTGTAGGGCTGTTCACGAGGGGTGTTTCTGGCTGAAAATGTTGTCTTTGTCTCGGTTCTCTACGGCTCAGGCCTGACTTGCTGCAAGAATTATTCTCTTACTGCAGAGTATGACCTAAGGTGGTGATTTCCACGTGGAAAGGCGCCCAAACTGTTGACTCATGGTGTGCAGAACTTTAATATCCTCTCAAGCATCTTTTTGAGCTGAGTTGGTTTCCTGTACAAAGTTGGTTCCTTTTTAAGCCAGCCAGCCAGCAGGCAAGCAAGGGTGAAAGGGGATGGATGTCTTTTGGGTGTGAAATGATGATTGTGGATCTAACACGCCAGACGAGTCTTACACTTGGCGCCAACACACAAGCCTTCTCTCTGGCAGCCACGTCTCTCTGCTGCCCATCATCTGGTGTAAATGTACAAGCAAGGATCATTCTGTCAATTCTTTTTACACCTTTTTTTTACACCTAGATCTTATCTATGGAGGCCAGACTTCATGCCACCTAGGAACCTTGGCGTTTATGTTACCTCGGCTCCTGGAAACCTTTAAAGAAGGCTTTCCTCACTGAGCCTCCTTTCCTCCCCCATCCGATCTCTGCCTTTTAATGCTTATTAGCCAAAATAACCATTGAAAGGTGTGCGCGCGTGGATTTATGGACAGTCCATCAGAGTTCCTGGCCAGATTGCTGGCACACGATGCCGTGTACATGTCAGCTGCGTAAAATATTAAAAATCATTATAACACAGTCTTTGCACAAGTGGTTATCATGTTAAAAAGCAGGTAACCAAAATCCGATTGGAAAAATTATGCCGGTGCAAGGGTGATCACCCTCTTCCCTCTCTCCTTCTTTACTCTAGAGTTGATCCAGACTGAGCTCCACCACATCCAGACCTTGAAGATCATGACCAACCTCTTCCGCAAGGGCATGATGGAGGACCTCCAGATGGACCCGGCCCTCGTCCAGAGCATGTTTCCTTGCGTGGACGAACTCAGTGAGATCCACATCCGTTTCCTCGTCCAGCTCCTGGAGCGTCGCAAGGAGTCGCTGGCCACCGATAGCAACAAGAACTTCGTCATCAACCGGTTGGGAGATATCCTGGTCCAGCAGGTGAGTCTCCTGTCGTGGTTGACACCTCTTTGGACTGGGGGGTAGGCAGCAAGGGATGTGGGTGGCGCTCCGGGTTAAACCGCAGAAGCCTCTGTGCTGCAAGGTCGGAAGACCAGCAGTCACAAGATCGAATCCACGTGACAGAGTGAGCGCCCGTCGCTTGTCCCAGCTCCTGCCAACCTAGCCGTTCGAAAGCATGTAAAAATGCAAGTAGATAAATAGGGACCACCTCGGTGGGAAGGTCATGGCGTTCCGTGTCTAGTTGCGCTGGCCACGTGACCACGGAGGATTGTCTGCAGACAAACGATGGCTCTATGGGTTGGAGACCGGGATGAGCGCCACCCCTTCGAGTCGGACACGACTGGACTCAGTGTCAAGGGGAACCTTTACCTTTACCTTAGGCAGCAAGGTAGAGCTGTTGGCCAACTCCGAAATGACTTATGGCCACCCTAATGGGGTTTTCAAGGTAAGGGAGGCATTGAAGGAGTGGTTTTACCAGTTCTACTCCCCCGGGTCAGTTTCCCAGGGCAGAGCGGAGGAATGGAACGCAGGCCTTCTGAGTCTGTACAGGAGACCTCACTGGGATAGTAGAAGAAAGGCAGAGGGGGACCAATTCCTCTCTCCCATCTTTATTTTCCCTTTGCTCAGTCGTTGCTTCGGGAGCCAGTGTGGCATAACCTGCTGTGTCCAGATTCCCCACTCCGCCAGGAAACCCACAGGATGACCCTGCCCTATATTCAGCTTATACGGGGTTGTTAGGAAGATAAAAGAGCAAGAGAGGATCTGTGTAGAAAGTGAGCCAGGAGCTCATTGGGGGGGGGGGGAAAGGCAATGCATAAACGTAACAATTAAACATGTTGAGATGTTGGCCTCTCAGTTCTCAGGAAGCAACGCTGAGCAAATGAAGAAGGCGTATTCAGAGTTCTGCAGCCGCCACACTAAGGCCGTGAAGCTGTATAAAGAGCTCTTTGCACGGGACAAGCGGTTCCAGCAGTTCATCCGGGTAAGAAACCTTTTTTTCCACCCCCCTCCCTGTTCCTTTTTCTCCTTCTCCTCCTCCTCGGTTTTTCTTCCTGAGCCTGCTAGGAGCATGATCGGTCTGGGCAAAGCACCCACGCCTGTGACGTGGGAGCCAGGAGTCGGTCGCTTGAGTGTCGCTTGGCTGTGCAGCCCCCCTAGAATATGGGCATGCCATGATCCGTGCCCCAGAGAACTCAGTTAAGGTGCGCTGCTTATGAATAGATCTAGACACAACCGATCTCTTCTGATTTCAGAAGCTTAGCAGAGTCAGGCCTGGTTAGTACAGTGGTGCCTCGCTTAATGGCGATAATCCATTCCAGGAAAATCGTCGTTAAGCGAAAACATCGTAAAGCGGGGAAAAAACATTGAAACCCCTTCAGTGCATTCCAGTGGGGTCAAAACTCACCGTCCAGTGAAGATCCTCGCTGCTATCTTGCGAGGAATCTGTCCCAGAAAACAGCGGGGAGCCATTTTGTTTACCCAGCAGCCATTTTGAAACCGCTGGTCAGCTGTTTTAAAATCATCGTTTCGCGAAGAATCGCTTCCCAAAGCAGGGAACCGATCATCACAAAGTGAAAAAAACCCATTTAAACCATCGTTTTGCAATCGCAATTGCGATCGCAAAAAGATCGCCATAATGCGGTTTCGTTGTAATGTGGGGCAATCGTAAAGCGAGGCACAACTGTATCTGGGTGGGATCTCCAGGTAGCCCTGGGATCTCCAGGTAGCCTGAGGAGAGTTGCTGAGCTCGGTGGACCAAGAGTCTGGCTCTGTGCATGAAACAGCTTCCTAGGTTCCATTGTTGTTGTTGTATTACATCACATAACTATCCCCACCGCCCCATTATTAGGTAACACTCAAGGTGGCTTAGAGACAGCATAAAATGCAATAAAAAGAACAGGTGAAGTCAAGTTCAACAGTAAAGTTGTTAAAATAAAATAGGACATCAAGTGCACAAAAATGCTCAAACAAATACAGTACAGAGGTAGAAACACACCCCTTTAGAGGCTCTCACACCCTCGGTGTCCAAAGCCCTTTTCAGGGATTCTCCTTGCATGTAAGCCTTACCTTTGAGTGAGGCTTTCCTTTCTTGTCACCGTAATTCTTCTGGGTCACTCCTGTCCTGGTTATCCATTCCAAATGACACCTTTGCGTCTACTTCTTCCTCTTTTCCCAGCGACTGACACGGTTACCAGTCCTGCGACGGCATGGCGTGCAAGAATGCATTCTCCTCGTTACCCAGCGCATCACCAAATATCCTGGGCTGATCGACCGCATCCTGCAGAACTCCAAAGGTACCAGCCCGTGAAATCAATCGGGTGGGCCCTTCGGGGAAGAGGCACTGCCCAGGTTCCCATTGGAACGGAATCATGCAACTGATTTCTTTGTTGTTTAGTCGTTAAGTCGTGTCCGACTCTTCGTGACCCCATGGACCAGAGCACCCCAGGCCCTCCTGTCTTCCACCGCCTCCCGGAGTTGGGTCAGATTCATGTTGGTTGCTTCAATGACACTGTCCAATCATCTCGTCCTCCGTCGTCCCCTTCTCCCCTTGCCTTCACACTTTCCTAACATCAGGGTCTTTTCCAGGGAGTCGTCTCTTCTCATGAGATGGCCAAAGTACTGGAGCCTCAGCTTCAGGATCTGTCCTTCCAGTGGGCACTCAGGGATTGATTTCCTTTAGAATTGATAGGTTTGTTCTCCTTGCAGTCCAGGGGACTCTCAAGATTTCGTAACTGGTCGCAATTCATCTCTGAGCACTACCCTGACAGACTTACGCTGGCAGGATTCTGGCCAACATTGAATTGTAACACACATCTCACTCTGCACCAGCCAGATCTTTCAGTTCCAAGCAAAGATGGTGGCACGAAGGCTCAGGCATTAAGAAACGCCGCTGCAAATGCAGTAGTTGTCCAAACATGGTCTTACTGAACCCAGGACGATCAGAACGGCTGAGCTGGCTTAGACATCTCTAGCCTAGTGACCCAGACCAGCTAAGTAGGGGCCTCCGAGTGGCGCGCATGGAGAGCCTGGATGCCAGCCAGCTCCTTTCCTCTATTCTTCCTGTAACTGCTGGGCGGAGAATTATACAGAGAAACCCTGACCGGAAGCCCATGGCCGATTCCTGCTTGGCGCTAACTCTTGGCAGCAAATTCCCGACTGTTGACATTTGTGCTGCTTGGGCGCCTTGGCCCTCCCGAATTTGCGATTCGCAAGCAGCCCCTCATTAATGAGTAACCAAACTGACATGTCCTAAGCCACACCTTGGGGCATGTTAGGAAAGGTGGGGCAAACATATTTTAAACCATAATAGTTTGATTAGCAAGCCGCCCCTCCATCATCAGCGACAAACGTCACACCTTCTCTTAGTCCTCAGTCTGCCATCATTCAGCTCCAATAGATTCATTGGAATCCAGTGGATCCCCACTGGGCTCACCTGTTATGAGGACCCAGTGGGTTCCCTATCTGGTTCCTTCACACAGTGAATAACAATGTTATACTATACAACCATTTTACAGTGGTGCCTCGCTTAGCGATGTTAATCTGTTCCAGAAAAAACGTCGCTAAGCGATTTCATCGCTAAGCGATTTTTAAGCCCATAGAAACGCATTAAAATGTGTTTAATGCGTTCCTATGGGCTTAAAAACTTACCTTTCAGTGAAAATCCTCCATAGCGCCGCCATTTTCGCTGCCTCTTAAGCGAGGCAAAACAGCGGGTGGCCATTTTGTTTTTCCGGTGGCCATTTTGAAACCGCCGATCAGCTGGCCGAAAATGGGGGCTTTGTGATGATCGCTTCCCCGCGATCATCGCAAAGCGAATTTTCCCCATAGGGACCATTGCTAAGCAATCACTTTTGCGATGGCAAAAAGTCCATCGCTAAGCGATTTTGTCGCTCAACGGAGCGATCGCTAAGCGAGGCACCTCTGTATATACCTCTGTCAACCATTTTATCTGTCTCTTATCATTTTTATACTTCTCCCTTTAGATAGTAAACAACCCTTAAACCTTTCCTCACATGGGAGAGTTGATTCAGTGGCTGCATCCTTTTTTTGCACGTTTCTTGGCTGTGCCTGACCTTTTTCAGGAGTAGCACCCAGCCTGGTAGATGGTACTGCTCGGCAGAGTATAAAATTGAATAGGAACAATACAGCATGGGCAGCTTTATTTTGATATTTTTTTTAAATTAAGGAATTGGCCTTTTCAGTTTCAGCTCTACCGCGACCCCCAAAGTCACTTTCTTGGTCAGTTCACTAGTCAAGGTACATCCCATCGAGGCGATGCATGAAACTGGGAGCTTCTGCATTCGTTGAACGCAGGCCTCTGCTGAATCTCATTTGTCCTTTCAATGACCTGCTCTGGCAGTTTGGGGAGATCTTGTCGGACGTTTGTCACAATCTGTTTCTGTTGTGACCACCAAGGAAGGAAAATGGGCGTCAACATCAAACTTTGGCCACTGGACTTCTCATCCCCAAAATCCAAGTAATTTTGAACCTTTGAGTCCTTGCAACTTTCATTCCAGCCCATTTTGGGTGGCCTTGCTTTTTACAGGCTCCACTTCTAATCGGAAGGATCTTCTGCAGTTACCCCAAACGAGAATGCCGCCCGCCACTCTCAGATCACACCGCCAACACGGCTGTGATGAGTGGCCTTTTGGAGATGCAGGACAGCAAAAGACTTGGAAAGTGAAAGGTTGAGGGACATGTGACTATTTTGTCCGGAAAAAAGGAGAGCCAACAGGGTTCGTTCGTTCGTTTAGTCATGTCCGACTCTTCGTGACCCCATGGACCAGAGCACGCCGGGGTTCCCTATCCTCCCGTAGTTGTGTCAAATTCATGTTGGTAGCTTCGGTGACCCTGTCCAACCATCTCATCCTCTGTTGTCCCCTTCTCCTCTTGCCGTCACACTTTCCTAGCATCAGGGTCTTTTCCAAGGACTCTTTTCTTCTCATGAGATGGCCAAAGTACTGGAGCCTCAGCTTCAGGATCCGTCCTTCCAGTGAACACTCAGGGTTGATTTCCTTTAGAACAGGGTAGCTATCTTCAAATGTGTGAAGGGCTCTTTTCTGGCACTCCAGGTGAGGGTATCTGAACTGCTGGATTCAAACGGCAAGAAATGAGTTTTTGCCTAAACCTTAGGAAGAACTTTTTGACCACAAGACCTGTTCAACCATGGAACAGACCACCTGAGAGGGTGGTGGACTTTTCTTCACTGGAGTTTTTTTTTAACAGAGGGCCATGTCTTGGATGATTTAACTGTGGGTTTTCTGCTTTGGTCGGGGGTTTGGGCTCGGTGACCCTTGGAGGTCCCTTCCAGCTTTACATTTCTAGGATCCTGGGTGGCTAAGGGTGCAACACGCCTCTTGGTGACCAGGTGGCAAGATGGCGCCAGGCCATGGCTTTGATCGAAGTTTCCCTCCCTCTTTTTTCTCCCTCCAGGGAACGAAGCAGATCAGCAGGATCTTAGCACGGCCCTGACTCTGATCAAGGACCTCATTAAGGATATTGACCAGGAGGTGCACGATTACGAGAAGAATGCCCGCCTGCAGGAGATCTATGCCCGCGTGGATGGGCGTGCCAAGGCTCTCCTGCCCTGGGAGCGGGGCTCTTTCTGTAAGGACGAGATGCTGCGACGGAAGCTGGTCCATGATGGCTGCATGCTCTGGAAGACGGCCGCCGGGCGCTTCAAAGGTGGGTGGCGACCGAGATATTTTAGTAGCAGGAAAGCTCATAGTCCAGCAGCCCTCCTGAACCCAGATGCCCTTTGGATATTTTGTTGTTGTTTAGTCGTTAAGTCGTGTCCGACTCTTCGTGACCCCATAGACCAGAGCACGCCAGGCCCTCCTGTCTTCCACTGCCTACCGGAGTTGGGTCAGATTCATGTTGGTCGCTTCGATGACACTGTCCAACCATCTCGTCCTCTGTCATCCCCTTCTCTCCTCTTGCCTCCACACTTTCCCAACATCAAGATCTTTTCCAGGGAGTCTTCTCTTCTCATGAGATGGCCAGAGTCTTGGAGCCTCCGCTTCAGGATCTGTCCTTCCAGTGAACATGTCCTTCCGTTGGACATATTGGATGTCAAATCCGAGTAGGTCCGGCCAGCTAGCTTCTGGGCATGTTGGCTTAAGATGGTGTCCCAGCAACTCTGGAAGCTCAAAAAGCTTGGGATGAAAGAGAAAGAAATCCTTATCCTGCCTCGGGGAATCATATCTATTATATTCATTGTCTTTGTGTGTTTACCTACTAGGTTCTGGACAGGGAGCTCAAGGCCGTTCAGAGATCAAAACAATGCAGTGTCATATAGACGGAGGGTAAAATGGAGGGAGAAGGGAGATAAGCCCCTTCCTCTAAACGAGAGCCAGCCAACTCTGTACAGAACGACGGTGGAGATGAGGAGCGGGAGGTTGTTGGCTGTAGCCTGGCAGAGAGAGCCCCCCCACCCCCAATTCTCACCTTCCCGCCAGTCACTTACAAGTAGAAACACTTCACTGTGATCTGAACACAATCTGCATTGAATTGGCAAAGGAACCGGAGGGTGTGACTACCCTCAGTGTTCTCCTGCTGTTTGTGCTACGCTGGTCAGTCTTCCTTTCGAAGTATTTTCTATCGACTGCACTACGTACAGCTAATTATGATAAAGCCAGGGTGTTGGGTTTTTTTTTAGTGTGTGGGGGTATTCATTTCAGGGCCTACTGGGCTATAGTAAGTTTGTTTTCGTATCAGCTCCCCTCACATGGCTTAGTTTTGCTTTCTGGCATGTACGATGGTCTTGCCGACAAAGGTCCACATCATCAAAGCTATGATTTCCAGTAGCGATATATGGAAGTGAGAGCTGGACCACAAAGAAGGCTGACTGCCAAAGAATTGATGCTTTCGAATTATGGTGCTGGAGGAGGCTCTTGAGAGTCCCCTGGACTGCAAGGAGAACAAACCTATTCATTTTGAAGGAAATCAACCCTGAGTGCTCCCTGGAAGGACAGATCCTGAAGCTGAGGCTCCAACACTTTGGCCATCTCATGAGAAGAGAAGACTCCCTGGAAAAGACCCTGACGTTGATGAAGGCAAGAGGAGAAGGGGATGACAGAGGACAAAATGGATTGACAGGGTCATCGAAGCGACCAACATGAATTTGACCGAACGCCGGGAGGCTGTGGAAGACAGGAGGGCCTGGCGTGCTCTGGTCCATGGGGTCACGAAGAGTCGGACACGACTTCACGACTAAGCAACAACAACAACATGTATGATGGTCTATATCAGTGGAAAGGGTCAGTGGCGTGGGTGTCCTACGACAAGGCGGACATTGATGTCTTCAGTAGGGTGGTTGTGTGGCAATATAGCAAGAACATCCCTTTGCAGTGATCACCTCATAGTTCTCCTTGGGATGCAAACATTGACGTGGTTCTGCTACGTGCAGCACTGCACCAGATAAGAGTTTTAAGGAAGCCTCTCCCTCCCTGCTCTTTCTGTTCCCCTTTTTTGCGTCCCTCATGCCTTCACATCCAGAGAACGGAGACATTCCTGATTGAGGTGAATCCTCCAGGGAAGGAGACCCGAAACCAAATTAACCAAATTGTGATCTCAAAGGATTAAAAATGTAGTATAAGAATTGCACAGACTCACACATGGGGAAATGTGGGTTCTACTGCTGCAGGAAAGATCCACGCCACGCACAGTCCTGGTCAGTGGCAAAACCCCACATCAGCTTTTCTAGAAGAGATTCAGAAGATTGCGAATCCGCGTGGGCAACCCTATGGAAGGAAGGGTGTGGGAAGGGAGGATGGAGACCCGTCTCCCCTTTTTAGCCAGTCATGAATATCGTGAGACCTCACGCAGCAGGGAGGCTCTCTGCCCATCCAGGGACCTGGAGGAGGAACAGAGAGAAAAGTAGATTTGGGGATGGCATGCAATGCAGCAGCTGTGTCAAGGTTGGATGTACGACACTCTGACAAAGTCCTCGGAGCGCTATAATATTGATAAAACTCCTTGGTTGTTTGAGTCTGTGGTTTCTATCACAGCTGACGTTTATCCCTAATAGGGTTAATTCCAGTGTGAGATCCGATACTCTTTCCAGTCATACCAGAGGTCATCTTGGTATCAAGGTAGAAATATAGAATCTATCGAGCATACAATGCTCAGATATAACAGGCACAATAAGATCCGAGGAAAATATATTACACCTCTCCAAAAAGATATGGTATTTCAATTGGTTTCGGACTATTGTAACCAATTGTTAATGGATCAAAATTGGACTACTATGGAACTGGTAGCGAAATTTTGGCTGGGATGCCATAGTAGCCAGAATAGACAGCCAAAGTCTTAGACCTTGATCTATATTACTATATTTGTTGTTTTAGATATCTTGCTTTTTTTTATGTCCGGTTTGGCTTTTTGGATTATATATGGCCGTTCTTGAAGTTTTGTATTCCATTTTGTCTTATGTCTGGCTTGATGCCGTACCCATAAAGTAGGTAAAGTAGCAATAGTATCTTCAGTTCCCACTGAATGGCATCTGTCAAAAATGTTTTAGGAATAAAAATGGCTGAGAGCTACAGCAGCAAAATAAAAGCGGCGGGGGGCGGAGAAAAGGAAAGGGGAAAGGGGGGGTCATTAATGACACAGGAAGGTGGGAGGCTGCGATCCAGTGAGAGTTTTAGTGATTGGATATGTCGCGTGGACTTTCACTACACACCTTCCCCGGAGGGTTAAACATCTCAGTGTGAAGAGCAACAGTGATTTCAGCAGCAGACACTGCCAGGGGTGTCGTATGTAAAATATCAGCCTTTCTTTATGGGCTGAAAAGAATTTTGCTTTTGTTACACAGATGAATGCATGACGTTCTTAGGATGCTGAACAGTGACTGAGCTGGCCTTTATAGCAAGAACCTTAACGGAAGGCCTTGTTATGATGCCACCTTTCTACTAGAAAATACTCAAAAGGTCTGACATTCCAAATCCACTTTTCATCCTGTTGCTCCCTTCTTCCTCCCTTCCCTTCTCCTGCAGATGTCCTGGTTCTCTTGATGACAGACGTTCTCATCTTCCTCCAGGAGAAGGACCAGAAGTACACGTTCCCCACCCTGGTGAGTGGTTTTTCAGGTCCCATGGTTCTCCTCTGGTGTAAGAGACTTGGGGATCTTGAGTGCCCTGGAAGTGTGGGTGTCTTGGCAGTTTTCTGGAAGAAAGGGCTTGGCCACCACTGACATTAGTGACATATGTGCATCATCTCTGTGACCGGGTGTTGTCCAGTTGCTAGAAGAAACCAGCTCTTCCAGCTGTCTGAGAGGATGCGTCCAACATGGCGGAATTGTTCCCTTGAGCTATAGCGAACTAAGTACAGTGGTGCCTTGCTTAACGAGTGCACCGTTTAACGATGAATCCGCATAGCGACCCCTTTTTGGGGGTTGCTAATGCGATCACATTGCGATGTTTAGATAGGCTAAACATCGCATTGCAATCATTTCTGCACCCGGCGGCCATTTTGGAAACAGCTGATCGGCGGTTCCAAAATGGCCTCCAGGTGCAGAAAATGGCCGCCCGCACCATTTTCGCGCCCTGCCCTTGCTTACCGGGCAGCGAAAATAGCGGCCGGATCCAGGATTCTTCGCTTACCGGTGAATTTTTCCCTAATAGGAACGCATTAAACTGAGTTTAATGCGTTCCTGTGAGTTCACCCCGCCCGGATAGCGAAGAATCCGGATAGCGATGTTAATCCTGGAACGGATTAACGTCGCTATGCGGGGCACCACTGTATAAGAATCTCTTCTTGCCACTGGCCGACTAAATCCAAGGACAGTTGACCTCCTTCTGCTTAAGGAGGAGAATGTCAGCCTAGGACACTAATAAACAGTGCCGCTTCTGGAATTGATGACAAAGATCTAGTTGCTCGGGGAAAAATATATGTGTGTGTCTGTATTGGGGGGGGGAGAATTAAGTCCAGTAGATAAGGAAAAGTACTTGGAGAAGGGGAAGAGCATCTGAATTAAGCGACTAAACGATCAGCTGCTGTATGGAAGGGAACTAAGGCTTTGCTAGATATATAAGATTTCTGGACACGTTGAGTTCAGTAGAAGACTCCAGATCTTCCACTCGCTTTTGCTTTCCCCCCTGGTAATCAAGGGGAAAACTACCACTTACAGGGGTAATCAAAATTATTCAACCCCCCATTGCAAATCAGGTTTCTTGTCAAAATGTAGAGACGTCTAGCTGCTCGCAGTGAACAAATCAAACATAAGCAATTGAAATAGCTCAATGCCATGAATGCTTCAAGCGGTTTCCCCAAATGCAACTCCAAATTTATTTATTTGGCTTTTATACCGCCCATCTAGATGAATCTACTCTGGGCGGTTAATGAATTAAATGCATCATTTTGATTACAACTGTATATCTCCAGGCCCTCCCTCCAGGTATCAATCCCAGACGAATTATACATTGATCAGGCAAGACGCATGAGCAGAAAGGTGTCTGGAAGTTTTAACTCCCGACCTTCTTCCCCTCAGGACAAGCCAGCCGTCATCTCCCTCCAAAACCTGATTGTGCGGGACATCGCCAACCAGGAGAAAGGCATGTTCCTCATCAGCAACACTCCCCCCGAGATGTACGAGGTGCACACGGCCTCTCGTGAGGACCGAAACACTTGGATGAGGATTATCCAGCAGACCGTCAAGCTGTGAGTCTTGTTCGGGCCGGATCCTGAACGGTGGCCTCCAGAAATGTAACTTCTTCCAGTTTTGACCGTCTCTTGCAATCGAATGCTCCTGCCCTCCGCTAGGGCGACAGCTCACATCCAGAACCCAAGGCAGCGTCTCTTTTAAGGGGAACCCCTAATGCATAGTGCGCAATACGACAGGGTTGTCGCGATTCATCCCTTAAGGCAGTAATGGCGAATCTTTTTGAGCCTGAACGCTAGCGGGCGGTGGCAGCAGAAAGGGGAATCCTGGGCATGGAGTTGTCTCCAGACCCCACTCCAGATCCACCTCCAGTTGCAACCAACCCCACCACTGCCTATAGCTCGGCTGGCCCGCCACCGCCAGCTGCTTTGGCTCCTGGCTCACTGCCTGTCGGGGCGCTAGCAATTCTGGCTGCTGCCTCAGCTTTGGCTGCCGGCGATCTCATGACTTATGGCTCGCATGCCCACAGAGAGGGCTCTGCGTGCCAGCTGTGGCACGCGTGCCATAGGTTCGCCGGAGGCAGACGGCTGCGCTGTGCGTGTAAATGTGAACGCATCCTCGGCTCTGTGTGTCCGCCCACCCTTGTTTGCTGGGTCTTCCATCCCAACAACCCCGTTGGGCGCCCAACGGCCCCTGCTGCTAATCATCATCGTTGTTGTGCCATCAGGTTGATCCGAATTATGGCTGCCTTCCCAGGAGAAATGATTTAACCGTTGCTTGTTCTGGGAGTGTGCTGTGATTGTGCGTTCGGCCAAAGATCACGCGGATGACGGGGCACCTTCAGCCACACACCCTTCGGGGTGATCTGACCCGCCCCCCTCACTTGGAAGGCATATGGGAGGATTCAAACTCTCAGCCCCCTGACTCTGCAACTCTCCAACCCACAGAACTATACCAGCTCTCTGGCTTTCTGTCACTACTCAGGCAGGGAGGAGAGGAGGCTAAAATGTCCAAGATCTTCCGATCTCTTTCCTCGGAGGATCCGGGCCGTTTCCCCTCTGCCCTTGACAAGGATAACTGATGTGTGTGTGTGTCTATCTCTCTTCGGATAGCAAAACTGAGGTTTAGAAAATTAGAAATTATAACTGGTAAAAGAGAGGAGAAATATTCTCTGCTGGAATATAGGGCCACCCCATCAAACTGATAGCTTGTGAAGGGTTGGCAAAGGAATGGGCTGAAGGTGAACACACGCTTTACCTGGAGATGGTCCCCGATTCAACCTTTGGCTGCTTGTAGAATTAAAGAAAAATCCTGCCTGCCTCCCTGGAAAACTGATGCTGGTCAGTCTTGGCGTTCCCAGATGAGAAGGGACCAACTCAGCATTAAGACCGATGTAATGTACTTCGGGGCAGTTATGGAGGCTCATGGCCCATAACTTTGAAGAGGATGCGGCGAAGACCATTATGGAGGCTTGTGGGGGTTGCCTTCAGGCCTGACATGCCCACCTCAGAGGTATCTCGATGGTCCGTGTGAGGGATGAGAGTTTGTGCTCGATGCAGAGCAGTCTCCCTCAAAGTTCGCGCAGTCCGAGGGCATGGGTTGGCACCTGCAGCCCTCCCAAGCCCACATGGCCAGTGGACAGGTGTTGGGAGTTAGGGTCCAACATCTGGAGGTCCTTGGCTTGGGGAAGGCTGAAGGACCCTTGGCAGCTGTTCCCTTTTTTTTAACCCGATGCTTTTCTTGCCCACTTTTTGCAGTTGCCCTGACCGGGTGGATTTCCCACTCATCGAGACAGAAAATGAAGCATCTCTGCGGAAGCTGAAAGGTAGGATGAGCCCCCACCCCCGTGCAGTCTAGGACATGCTAATGGGCTCGAGCTACAGGAAGCCAGATATATAGGCTGAATATCAAGAGAAACTGAGCAGTAAGGCAATGGATGTGGTGGCGCTGCGGGTTAAACTGCAGAAGCCTCTGGGCTGCAAGGTCGGAAGACCCGCCGTCGTAAGATCGAATCCACGCGATGGAGGGAGCGCCCGTCGCTTGTCCCAGCTCCTGCCAACCTAGCCATTCGAATGCATGTAAATGCGAGTTGATAAAGAGGGACCACCTCGGTGGGAAGGTCACGGCGTTCCGTGTCTAGTCGCGCTGGCCACGTGACCACGGAAACTGTCTTTGGACAAACGCTGGCTCTACGGCTTGGAAACGGGGATGAGCGCCGCGCCCTAGAGTCGGACACAACTGGACTAAATGTCCAATTACCAATACGTTTAAGGCAACGGGACCATCGACTCCAGGAAGTGGTGAGCACTCCAGGGATAGAGGCGTTCAAGAGAAAATTGGGCAGCCGTCTATCAGACCTCCTTTGATTTTGGATTCCTGCTTTGAACAGGGGGTGAGACTTGATGGCCTTAGAGTCCCCTTCGAAGTCCATTATTCTTCAGAAAGGGGGATAGTCTTTCCTACAGTCTGTACTCTGGTGGTAGCCATGTGCTCCTCCTCTTCCTCCCCCAGATAAGATTCAGCAGTGTGACCGAAACATAACGGAACTTCTGGAGGAAAAAGTCGGGCTGTTCACCGACATTCTGGCCCTGCAGAGCAGCAGCGAAGATGGACCCTTGCCGTGTGTGAATCCTCGCACCCTTTTCCGCACCGAATCGTCAGACACCCCCTATGGAGAGAAGCTGATCCAGGATGCCATCAAAGAAGGTACTATCAATAATTTTAAAAATTGTGTTTATGGTGTTGCATGAAAAATGAAATGCTTTTTTAAAAAGGTGCCGTACAGGGTTGCTACAAGTAAGGAAATGAGTACAGCTTGATTTTCCTTGTTTACAAAATAAGTACAACTTGTTTTGGCACAAGGCTACTGATAAGATAACAAAGCTTGTTCCGTTTCATGCCAGTTTTCGCAAGAAAGAGTCAACAGAATAGTGATGCCATGTGAAACGGGGAGAAAAGAAAGAGAAATGTGAAGTGCCTTTTAAAATGCCACTCGTCTTGTGGTTTACCTATATTCCTAATTAACAAGGAGATGCCACAAAAGAAATGTTTGAAACAAATGAGAATAACAATATATTGTACACTGGGACATTATAAAAAAGAGAGGGGGAAATGAATATTATTGTGAACTGTTTGTTTAATGATAAGCAAGTAGAGAAGAGGGGGGAAATGTCATTTGTTTTGTAAGGCTTTAACCTCATAATTAAAAGCAATTACAGTGATGCCTCGCAAGACGAAAATAATTCATTCCGCGAGTTGCTTCGTATTGCGAAAATGCCATCTTGCAAAGCGTGGTTTCTCATAGGAATGCGTTCCTATTCGTCTTCGGAAGCATAGCCATTAAAAAATTGTCTTGCGAGTCACCAAAAAAAAATCGCAAAACACTTTCGTCTTGTGAGTTTTTTGTTGCCCGAGGCATTCGTCTTGCGAGGCATCCCTGTAATTGTTTTGAAAGAAGAGGGCATAAAATATCACAGAGCCAGCATGCCTTGTTTGTACAAACTGTGTCCCTCCCTTTTATTTCCTTTGCTTTGCTGTCATGTGCGCACAGTGGAGCTTCTCAGAGAGCTCTTCGTGGGACCCGGCTGGGATCGAGACCCAAACCACAGCCATGCTTCGAACGGCTGCTCCAGCCCAAGTGCGAATCCTGCCACAAGTATGAAACCCCTGTTTTTTTTCCTGATGCAACCCCTTTCTTCTCCATCAACCTTCAATTGGGGGGGCTGCAGGTCCTCCCTGACACTCCCCCAAGAGTGGGTTCGTGCGGAGTTAGTAAAACGAGGAAATGAATCCTGCATTGGCTGGAAAGTTGGCTAGGAAGGATATTCCGCGCCGCATACTGTTTTGCCTTTATTTCTGCCGAAGGACTGCGGAAAAAAACCACAGAATTTATTGGCACTCCCTTTTGAACAGTGAGCTGTGTTTCGGTGTTATAGTCGAAGCTTGGAGAGGGGTGGCCCCACCAGCTGGGCACTTCACCAGCCCAATGTCCCTTGTTTTGGGAAGTGTGCTTCATTGGTTGGGAAGCATCCTGACCGTAAACCCTGCCCTGGATACAAACTAATTTTTTTAAAAAATCCTTGGTTTTGGGCAGGATGAAAAAAAGTGTGGGAAACCTGTGAGGGTGAAATGGTATAAAATGTAATGAGAAGACATTCTTTGGATGTCAGGAGAATTTTTGATACAGCCCATGCACGCCCTTGATATTTCAGTTAGGAAAAACTGTATCTGGAAGTGAGCTAGCCCTGATTTTGTTGGCCAGTAAATTTCTCCTTTACTACTCCGGACAGACAGGATTGCGGATGGGGCCAAGTTGCTTGTCAAGCGATGGCATTCTTCAGCTCCCTCTTACCTTTTTTTTTTTTACAGATGGGGAGACTGGGAGTATCAATGGCTCTCTTGAATTCCCCAGGGCTGAATCGGATTCGAATCAGCAGGTGAGTCTTTTAGGCAAAGAGGGAGTTTGTCCTCTCTTCCTTTTCTACTTCTGTGGGCAATCCTAGTGTGCAACACGATGCTAGTTTGACATGAGGGAGGGCAAGAAAGCTCCCAAGGCTTTGGGAAATGTTGAATCAGGTGGCGGGAAAATCCCCCTAGTGAGGAATTATGTCGTTTCTAATTTAGGAGAGTCTCAAAAGTATTTCCCTGGCTCTAGCCAGCTTTTGCCATTTTGCATACTCCTTAGTCAAAAGAAGGAGCTTGGCTTTATTTATTTAGTTAGTTAGTTTTGCTTGACAGTACGGGGTGGTGTTGCCATAGAGAGGGCATGCTTTACTCACATGTAAGCACTCCTGAATGGGACGTGGTGGCGCTGTGGGTTAAACCGCAGAAGCCTCTGTGCTGCAAGGTCAGAAGACCCACTGTTGTAAGATCGAATCCACGCAGCGGAGGGAGCTCCTGTTGCTTGTCCCAGCTCCTGCCAACCTAGCAGTTCAAAAGCACATAAAAAGGTGGGACGATAAATAGGTACCACCTCGGTGGGAAGGTCATGGCATTCTGTGTCTAGTCGCACTGGCCACGTGACCATGGAAACTGTCTACAGACAAATGCTGGCTCTACGGCTTGGAGACGGGGATGAGCACCGCGCCCGAGAGTCGAACACAACTGGACTCAATGTCCAGGGGAACCTTTTACCTTTAGCTTAAGCAGTCCTGAAGGATACCTCTACTTAGCATGACTAAACTGAAGCTATCACACTTGGGGTGTGATGAGAAGACCAGATGCACTGGAAAAGACAGTAACGCAAGGGAAAAATAAAAGTGGAAGGTAGTGGGAAAAGAGGAAGGGGGGATTTGACTTAATACAGGAAGGCACTGCCTTTAATCTGTGAGATCTGAGCGGTTAATGAAGGATCTTTTGAAGTCATTAGTTCATAGGGTCATAATAAATTGAATGCTTTTATGATCAATGATTGCCTGCCGTCAAGTCAGTTCTGACTCATGGTGGCCTTTTTAAGGTGGAGACTATTCAGAAGTGGTCTACTCTTCTCTTCTTCTTGGGGTGCCCTGTGGCTGTGCCGTTTGGCTGCACAGGTGGGCTCTTCCGGGACGCCCAGTGGGGATTCGAACCATCCTTACAGGTGGTCCCCCAGGGCCCCACAACAAACTGAGGACCAGCCTGGATGATGCCTGATCTCTGGGGCGGTTCATGCACGGGCCCTTGTGACACTGTCTTATTGTGTTGCTCATACAGGATGGGAACGGCAACCAGTTGCAGCCGAAAATGTCTCAGGAGGTGAGTGGATGGCCAGCCCGGTATTGCAAGGAGCAGGAGGAATGTGTCTAAAGGGGGTGCTGTAACTGCTTTGTATTCTTGGGGTGACCCAAGACATTTGCTGTCTGACGTGAAGTAGCAGATGGCCACTCGGTCCACCTACAAGGCAAGGAGCACGGAACCAAAAGCCAATCACGTTTCTGTTGTGACGGGAGGCAGAATGTCCCCTAAGCCCTACTCTCCTCTCTTGCAGTACAAAATAACGTATTTTTCCGTGTATAAGACGCCCCCATGTATAAGACGCCCTCCCTTTTTCTAATCCAAAATTAAGAAATCTAAGTGGGGCTTAGCGAGTGTAGGGGGAAAGGGATCAAAGCGCTGCAGGATCGCTTTGATCCCTGCTTTCCCCTCCACTTGTTTTCGTTCTCTCCTCAGCTTACTTCCGTGTATAAGACGACCCTCAATTTTTAGTCTAAAGATTTTACACAAAAGTATAGTCTTATACATGGAAAAATACGGTAACAAGTTGCTCCGATTTTGCTGCCCTTTCCTGATGTCCAGAATGCGCTGTCTGGAGAGAGGTCGCCCCTGTCTTCCTCATAGCAGAGGCAGCCCCGTCCGATGGATTGCAATGTTGGTTGCCTAAATTGTCAAGTTGATGGCAGTTAATCCTTCTCTCCCCAGGAAGTGCTCCAGAAGGTCAAGACTCTCTATTCTCTGCTCCATGGCCTGCAGGTAGGTTAGAGTGGTTCGAAATCCGAGGGCAGCGTTCCTGCTGGAAGGGATTCTCAGATTTTCAGATCTGTATCTGCCAAGGGATTCTGTGTTGATGTCTACAGAGAGCAGAAGGAATCCTATCGCTGTCCCAAACAAGTTTCGTTCAGGCAGTTGATCTAAGACATCGGGTATATTATTATTATTTATTTAATTTATATCCCGCCCATCTGATACATCAATATCACTCTGAGTGGCTGGAGACACAGGATGTAGCCCTCTTGCTGAATCGAAACGGGTTTCCCTCTGCTTGGTGATTGGGTGATAAATTACCTGGGAATGCTATTTGGACCTTCCTGGTTTTCTTCCACGGCCCAGATATGAGATTCTTGGCAGTTTTGGAGATCTAAAAACAAGATTTTGCAAAGCCTTTTTTTTCCCCTGAGGGACTCTCCTCAACATGGCTGCTCCTTCCCTGCCTGTCAGTAAATAACCTTCCAGGACACCTCTGAGGCAGGCAGCCTCCTGCGAGCTACAAGCTCAGCACAAATGAAACGTGACCCTCTCTCAACTCTGCAGCAAGCTGGTCTATGATTTATGTAGGTGCGTCCTCCCTTCCTCCATCCTCTCCTGCCTCGTGTGATGGGGCAGCCCCTGCTTAGCTGGAGGGAACAGCAGCTTCTGATTCAAAACATCCCCCCTCCCTGTCTGTTCCCGACCCTCCCACTAATCCCAGTCGCCTCCAAGAGCTAAGATTCGACGTGATCACTCAGCAGGAACTTGCCTTGCTTAATGATTATTGTTATCGTATTTTTGTTTATGTTGTCAATGCTCTTATTCTGAGCCACCCGGAGTGGTGGCCTGGCTTCTAGATGGGTGGTATAAAAATTGAACGGGACGTGGTGGCGCTGCGGGTTAAACCGCAGAAGCCTCTGGGCTGCAAGGTCAGAAGACCAGCCGTCGTAAGATCGAATCCAGGCAGTGGAGGGAGCTCCCGTCGCTTGTCCCACCTCCTGCCAACCTAGCACTTTGAAAGCATGCAAATGCAAGTACAGTGGTGCCCCGCATAGCGACGTTAATCCGTTCCAGGATTAACATCGCTATCCGGATTCTTCGCTATCCGGGCGGGGAAAACCCATAGGAACACATTAAACTCCGTTTAATGCATTCCTATTATGGAAAAACTCACTGGTAAGCGAAGAATCCTGGATTCGGCCGCCATTTTCGCTGCCCGGTAAGCGAGGGCAGGGTGCAATAATGGTGCGGGTGGCCATTTTTTGCACCCGGCGGCCATTTTGGAAGCACCAATCAGCTGTTCCCAAAATGGCCGCCAGGTGCAGAAATGATCGCAATGCGATGTTTAGCCTATCTAAACATTGCAATGCAATCGCATTAGCGACCGCAAAAAACGGCTCGCTATGCGGATTCGTCGTTAAACGGTGCGCTCCACCACGGTGGGAAGGTCATGGCGTTCCGTGTCTAGTCAGGCTGGCCACGTGACCACGGAAACTGTCTTTGGACAAACACTGGCTCTATGGGTTGGAGATGGGGATGAGCACCGCGCCCTAGAGTTAGACACGACTGGACTAAATGTCAAGGGGAACCTTTACCTTTACTATAAAAATTGAATTAATTTATTAAAGCTGCAAGCATAGAACAGAGATGTTTCACCCTTTGTTCAAGAAACTCCGAAGAGGTCTCCACTTAGGGAACTCCAAAGATCTCATCCCAAAGGGCTGCTAGACAGGTGTTGTTCCATATGTTAAACACTCCCTCTGTAGTTGCAGCCAGCCAGCCGGGTCATCCGGCACCAGCTTGGTAGCCAGGAGATGCCTTTCTGAACGACAGCATCCATGAAATGCAGCCCGTAAAGATTGCTTTTCCAGTCAGTCCTAATGGTGCTTCATGCTTTCCTTCCCATCAGGGGGTTGTGGCCCATCAAGATACCCTCCTTGAGCTTCAGTTACAGGAGGCGAACGAACGGCGAGAGCGGCTGAGCCGGACCAACTCCCGCAAGGAAGGCGCCTCTTCCTCCTCCTCCTCCTCCTCCGACAGGCAAGCCACGGATCTCTCCCTGCTGCAGAAGCAGCATGCGCTGCTGCAGGAGGAGCTGAGCCGCTGCCGGCTGCTCTGCCAAGAGAAGACCCAGGAAGTGGCCGCCTTGGAGGCCCGGCTGCGCGAAAACGAGGCGGAGAGGACGCGGCAGGAGCGGGAGGCGGAAGAGGCGCGCCGGCAGCTGGCCGCCGTGCGGCAGCCGATGGAAAGCGTCTGGGTCCGTAAGGGAGCGGAGCCCCGGAGACGCAGCTTGCCTGCCGGGGACGCGCTCTACCAAAGTTTCACCCCACCGCCTGCGGTAAGCGGCCCCCAGCGATCCGACTCGGTTTCGTTTGCCCGGATTGGGCAGAGGAAGAGTCCCCCCAGCTGGAGGGGCCGAGTGGGGAGTGGAGGGTTCTGGCTGCACTTATGGGGGGGAGCAAACTCATGGAGGGCAGTGGATTGTTCTTCAGATGTTGGCCCTCGTTTCAGTGTGACACCTGGTGAAGTGGCAACCATATAGATGAGGTGGTCAGGCACTCCCATTTCTTTAAGAACTTGCCATAGTTTGTTGTGGTCCACACAGTCAAAGGCTTTCGCATAGTCAATGAAGCAGAAGTAGATATTTTTCTGGAACTCTCTGGCTTTCTCCATAATCCAGCGCAAGTTAGCAATTTGGTCTCGAGTTCCTCTGCCTCTTCGGAATCCAGCTTGTACTTCTGGGAGTTCTCGGTCCACATACTGCTGAAGCCTACCTTGTAGGATTTTGAGCATAACCTTGCTAGCGTGCGAAATGAGTGCAATTGTACGGTAGTTGGAGCATTCTTTGGCACTGCCTTTCTTTGGGATTGGGATGTAGACTGATCTTTTCCAGTCCTTTGGCCACTGTTGAGTTTTCCAGACTTGCTGGCATATTGATGTAGCACCTTAACAGCATCATCTTTCAAGATTTTAAACAGTTCAACTGGGATGCCATCACCTCCACTGGCCTTGTTGTTAGCCAGGCTTTCTAAGGCCCACTTGACCTCACTCTCCAGGATGTCTGGCTCAAGGTCAGCAACTACATTGTCTGGGTTGTCTGGGATATCCACATCTTTCTGAGATAATTCCTCTGTGTATTCTTTCCACCTCTTCTTGATGTCTTCTGCTTCTGTTAAGTCCCTCCCATTTTTGTCCTTTATCATGTCCATCTTTGCGCAAAATGTTCCTCTAATGTGTCCAATTTTCCTGAACAGATCTCTGGTCTTTCCTTTTCTGTTATCTTCCTCTATTTCTTTGCATTGTTCATTTAAGAAGGCCCTCTTGTCTCTCCTTGCTATTCTTTGGAAGTCTGAATTCAAGTTTCTGTAACTTTCCCTATCTCCCTTGCATTTTGCTTCCCTTCTCCTCTCTGCTATTTCTAAGGCCTCGTTGGACAGCCACTTTGCTTTCTTGCATTTCCTTTTCTTTGGGATGGTTTTCGTTGCTGCCTCCTGGACAATGTTACGAGCCTCTGTCCAAAGTTCTTCAGGCACTCTGTCCACCAAATCTAGTTCCTTAAATCTGTTCTTTACTTCCACTGTGTATTCATAAGGGATTTTGTTTAGATTATACCTGAGTGGCCCAGTGGTTTTTCCTACTCTCTTCAGTCTAAGCTTGAATTTTGCTATGAGAAGCTGATGATCAGAGACACAATCAGCTCCAGGTCTTGTTTTTGCTGACTCTATAGAGCTTCTCCATCTTTGGCTGCAGAGAATATAGTCAATCTGATTTCGATGTTGCCCATCTGGTGATTTCCATGTGTAGAGTCGCTTCTTGTGTTGTTGGAAAAGGGTGTTTGTGATGGCCAGCTTGTTCTCTTGACAAAACTCTATTAGCCTTTGCCCTGCTTCGTTCTGAACTCCAAGGCCAAACTTCCCTGTTGTTCCTTTTATCTCTTGACTCCCGACTTTAGCATTCCAATCCCCTAGAATGAGAAGAACATCTTTCTTTGGTGTCAGGTCTAGAAGGTGTTGTAAATCTTCATAAAATTGTTCAATTTCAGTCTCCTCAGCAATGGTGGTTGGTGCATAAACTTGGATTACTGTGATGTTGAAAGGTCTGCCTTGGATTCGTATTGAAATCATTCTATCCTTTTTGAGATTGTATCTCATTACAGCTTTTCCCACTCTTTTGTTGACTATGGGGGCTACTCCATTCCTTCTACGGGATTCTTGCCCACAATAGTAGATATGATAATCATCTGAGCTGAATTCGCCCATTCCTGTCCATTTTAGTTCACTGATGCCCAGGATGTTCATGTTTATTCTTGCCATCTCCTGTTTGACCATGCAACACGCTAACTTTCATTCAATCCTAGGGTATGGATTCATGCTAGCTGGGACCTGTGGAGTTAGTTAGTTCTCCTTTTTTTTAAGAGACCTGAATCCAGACTCCCTCTTTCCTCCACCTTTCCAGAGCAGAGCTGGTGAACCCCTCTCGCCCGGCTGCCACTCTTTCCATCGGACCTTTGCCAGTGGCCAACGGGATGAGATTGCTTACCATGGCATGTCCAGTAGACTGCAGGAAGGTGACGAGGACCTGGACGGGTTGTCAAAGGAAGAAGGCATGATCCACCCACAGTCTCCCCCTCCCAGCCCGCGCGGTGAGTTGTTCACGCCTCTCTCTAATGGCCAGTGCGGGCTCTTGTAAAGCTCTTCCAGAAAGTGAAATACAGTGGTGCCTCGCTAGACGATGATAATCCGTTCCACTGAAATTGCTGTTTAATGAAATCATCGTCTAGCAAAAAGCATCTCCCCATTGGAATGCATTGAAACCTGTTTAATGCGTTCCAATGGGGAAGAATCGTCGTTGTCTAGCGAAGATCGGCCATAGGAAAGCCGCTTTGCGAACCGCCGATCAGCTGTTTAAATCGCTGTTTTGCGATGCTTAGGTCCCGAAAACACCCGTTTTGCGAGCGCGGAGGGAGCTGTCAAAATCGTCATCTAGCGAAAATCGGTTTGCGAAGCAGGGACCAAACATTGTCCAGCGAAATTCCCCCATAGGAATCACTGTTTTGCGAATCGCTATAGCGATCGCAAAACATCAATGTCTAGTGAAAAAACTGTCATGCGGGGTAACTGTCTAGCGAGGCACCACTGTAAATGGAGCTCGGCACTGTGAAAATGCAAGGATAGGCTTCCATTGTCAAATGATCCCTTACAAAAAACGAATAGATTGCCAAGATGCCCAACCCCACCTGGCTACATAGCATATCTATTACCTGTCTTATCTCCCTGTCGCTCACCCACCCACCCTACACTTGCAGCCTTTAACAAGATTTTCTCATTAGCGACCAAGATTCAGTAAACTTTGTAACTGTGTTTTTTTCCAGATTTTCATATGATGCAGGACATCCCAGAAGAGGCTGAAAACATCCAGGAACCAAACGTGGGCGAGAGCAGTTCCTCCCACAGTTAGATGAATGAAGAGGGGAGCCCCCCCCAGCCCTTGGCCCACCCCAAAAGCCATTGACTGGACAGGGCGCGATCTCGCCCCCTCCACGTTTTCTCCGATCAGGGACTGACTCTGGGAAGCGCCGTGGGTGGGTGGGTGGTCCGGTGGGAGGGGCGAAGGGAACCTGCATCTCTTGTGAGACTAGAGAAAGGACATGGAAGGGGGTCCCCCAGCCTCTTCCCGGGGGTCCCCTGCTTTATCTGTGGCCTTGACCATTCCTCACCGACGGACGATGGACCCCGTAGTTCTCTTCTTTTCCTTCAGTCCAAACAGCTGGCCAGGGCGTGAGGCTGGCTACCATAAAGTCCACGGGGACGACGGTCTCGCTTGATTCTGGCTCACCCCAAGGCATATTCCCTTTCTGTGCGGTTTAATTTTATTTATTCTGGGGATTGGGACAACACGCCCCCCCACCCCCACCTGTATGAAGGATTGGTTTTAAGTTATTTTTTTTTTTAATTTTTGTTTTGCTTTTATTATGAGGCTCTGTGAGTATCCAGAGCAAGAAGTAATAACAGGGACCTTCTAGTTTTCCCGGTGAGTCCCTTCCATTTTGAAAAGAGGAGGGTCTGGCAGCCGAAAGAACCCATATGAGCCCTAGATCTATTCCCCTATAGGGACACCAGTACTTGCATTGGGAGGCATGGATTTTAAACCCTGGGGTTGGCCCTCCGCTCTTTGGGCACAGGGCAATTTTGACTTTGAAACCCATTAGTCTTGATCTAAAAACAACAGCAGCAGCAACAACAAAAGATTTTGCACATCCTCGAAACACACACACCTCTGGTGCCCTCTTGGGAGGGTGTTACTCCCACCCACACCGACCCCATGATCCTACAAGCTCTCGAGTCTGCAGTTCTGCTACAAACGCCGTGGGATGATCTTTGCTGGGGGTGATGGGAGTCGGAGTCTGACCCATCTGGAGAGCGCTGGATCGGGGATAGGCTGCAAAAGCAGGCCGTTTTAATAGAAACCTCTATTTTGTAGCCACAAACCCGTTGCAAATGAAATGTAAGCTTTCTAAGGGGTGCTGGGCATTCAAGATGGTGTAAAAAAAGGGGAGCAGTTTTCAAGAGGAAATTCTCGGTTGTTCGGCTGGAAAAGAATAGGAGGTTTCCATCTGAAGTGCGAGGACATCCTTTTACACCTTAGTCACTGGTGGGAATGGGGTCCTTTAGGATGAATAAAACTACTTTGGGGGGAAAAATCACAATTCACATTTTGAAACACACCTTTGTAAGTCTGCGTAATGACACCGACAGAGGAGAGTGAGGTGGGAGGGTAAAACCCCTGCTCAGTATTATGGGGTGACACTTCTCAGGCGCCATGCTGGTGGGTTGCGTTGAAGTGTGTTACAAACACCGCCCCCAAGAGGCCGCTGTTAAGATGACACCCTTTCTCCCTTGCAGATTCTCCCCCAGTGCCAAGAGGAGGAGAAAAGCAGGGGGAGTGTTTGGTCCTCTCCGAGAACATTGCTCTGTCAGTTATGCCAGAAGGAGCGTTCTGTGTGAATCTAATTTTTGTTCCCCTTGGCTGAGAAAAATAGCCAAATTTAGAGGAAGGAAGAGTTTGGTGCCTCCCAGTGTGGAAATTTATGTAGTTAGCCGTGGTGTGCAAGGGTTTATTGTACACTTCCCGCAGGGGCAGAAAGGAATCATGCATTTGGCCATTATATTTCAGTTCAATCTAGTCATTTTTATTACTTTTTTTTTTCTGTACCAAAGCTGGCAATTTCTGTCCGGGGGGGAGGAAAAGCCGTTTTAATGCAGGGATTAGAAATTTAGTTTAGGAGTTTATCTCAATTCGGGATTGATCAGAAGGGAAGTCAGGCTGGGATTGTGGGGTTTAACTGCACTGTAAATACAACCTCTGCCTCTGTATGGGAAATGTCCCGTGTTGAAACATTTATGGGGAAGGAAGGGTAAGAAGTGGGCAGCCACCGATAGGGTGGGAAATCTTCCCTATTCGTGAACCATTAAAGATTAACACGTTCACATCGAAGGGGGATTTCCTGCCAAAGATGGATGCAACTGAAACTGCAAGGGGACAAATCCCTTTTCTTCCCCATCCCAAAAGTATGAAAGATGCCTTAAGGTATTCCTGATGCTGGTTTCTTCCAAACTTGTGAGCCGTTTCTTGGAGAGCGGGATGTGAGAAGCCCCCTTTTTGAAATGTTATCGTATTCCTCAAATGCTGTCTTGCTGATGGTGAAAAAAAAAATTCCTTTAAGGAAATAACACCTAATGGGTATCTCTCCCCAACCCCCATTTTACGATGGTTTCGCCCTAGGGGGAAAAAAAAAGAGGGAACTTTTTAAACATAATTTGAAAAAGAAAAAAAATCTTGCTGTGCTGACCAATAACAGCTTTCCTAATAGAAAATGTTGAAGAAAAGAGAGATGGCGACAAAGGACTTTTTGTTTTTAAATTAACGCATGAGACTGATTATATATATATATATATATTTAAATATATATATATATCTGAAGCGAACAAATGGTTTATTGTTTCCTGTTGATTTAACATGTAAAAGGAGAAAGGAAAAAAAATTAAAGATATCAAAACCGTGAATATGTCTAGTTTGCTCAGGGTTCATTATGTAGCGCAGAAGCCTTAGGAAGGAGGTTGTTTCAAGAGGAAGCGACGAGACAACCCTCAGCCAGAGAGATTTTTGATTCCTGCGCTGAGCAGAGGGTCGGAGCCGATGGTCTTCTAGGTCTTCCCTTTCCATTCCGTCCGTCTAGGATTCTGCGGACAGAGGGAGAAAGTTGGTGAAAGAAAGGAAACAGTGTGTGCATGCACATGTGTGAGCATGCACATGAGTGTGCGTACATGAGGAAGGCGCGACAGAGGGCGGGTGCTGAGCTTCCTCCTCGGCTTCAACATCTGGAGTGCTATCCAGCTGTGGAGCCCACCTGTGATGCTCTCGAACAGGTGTGCTCAAAGACTGGGCATGCTCTTCCCACTGCCCGTGAGAACGACAGCTGAAGCAGAGCTCCTTCCTGGATCTGAGTCGCATCTCGTGGCGATAGGGTTAGAAAGGGAGGGTTGTTTGTTATGCTGCATTCAGAGCATTTCTATCACACCAATGACTGAAACAAAAAACTGCCCCCCTGGTTTGTGGGTCCCCCCCCTCAACCCTCCTTCTTCTACATTGTATTCCATGATGGATCCCTTGGTAAGGTAGTCTGGGAGACTTTACTAGATAAGGAACAGGGAAGAAGATATGGTTGAAATAAATCAGTCTTTATTCATTTCGGTCAGAGTCTCCCGGTGGCAAATCCATCCGTCACAGGCTCCCTTTTGGCATTCAGAATGGCTCAGCCCACCCTTGATTTGCCTCCAACGTTTGCCCAACCAGGAAATCTCTTTCGTATATTGCCCTGTCCCTAAAAGTAGAATATTTGCCATATATATTGGATTCTCCCACTTTCCTGTCCCTTAGTAGGTGGTCAGGTCATGCCTACTTGCAAGATGGCGTCCCAACCTGGCCCCCAAATATCGCGGCCCCCTCCCAGCGCCCCAACGGCAAGACCCGTCCCTCCCCATTGGAGCTGCCTGTGAGTTTGGAGAGGTCCTTTTTCTCGTACATGCATGAGTCAAAAACAACTGAACAGTTTTATCGGGATGAAGCTTCTGTGTGCTGTAGACCCGCATGGAGTAGCTGTCTGAAAATCTCAAATAAAACATGTTGAGTCTTCCAAACAGTACAGCGTTCTCTTAATATTTCCGACGCAACATCTCTACCGAGAAAGTAGCAAGGAGCCCCCTCCTGCTTCTGCAATTTTAAAAAAGCAAGAAAGACACTTCGGGAGAAGAGATTGTTAATACCCGCAGATTTTTGTAATTTGCATCTATATCTAGCTTGTCCTCGGTCTGCAAAGAGCATGTTGATCAGAGTCATCATTTAAAAAAACAAAAAGCAGTGAGTGGTTAAGGTTGAAAAAAGTAACATGCAGGAGGGACTAATTAGCGCAAGGCGAGCCCGAAATATTCAGGAACATGGAGTTGTGTAGTTGGTTGTGGACTTCTTGAGATGCTACATCCTTGCACGCCCACCGCTCGGTACTAAACCAGAAGAGGCTAAGCTATATACCTTGCCAAATGGATAAATTACTGAAGAGTGTCTCCCATCAGGGCAAGATTCTGGCTGGACCCTCTGGAAGTCCCTTAATAATAGACTTGGAAGCAGAGTAGGAAGATCGAAGAATCATTAAGTAAAATGGGATGGCTTGGATGCAGGACATATTTTCTGTGACTGCGGAGGAATTCAATCCATGCTGCATTGATGGGCATTCAATTTATGCCCTACCAGGCGTACAAAAGAAGCTCACATGGCCGAAGTAACATCATTGAAGGTGCCCACTCCAACCCCGTGCCCTACTGCAAGAAGATTTGTTTTTATGCTCCTGGCAGAAACTAATAGAGTGGTGCCTCGCTAGACGATGATAATCCATTCCACTGAAATCGCTGTTTAGCAAAATGATTGTCTAGCGAAAAGCATTTCCCCACTGGAATGCATTGAAACCTGTTTAATGCGTTCCAATGGGGAAGAATCGTCGTTGTCTAGCGAAGATCGGCCGTAGGAAAGCCGCTTTGCGAACCGCCGATCAGCTGTTTAAATCGCTGTCTTGTGAAGCTTAGGTCCCCAAAACACCTGTTTTGCGAGTGCGGAGGGAGCTGTCAAAATCGTTGTCTAGCGAAAATTGGTTTGCGAAGCAGGGACCAAATATTGTCCAGCGAAATTCGCCCATAGGAATCACTGTTTTGCGAATCGCTATAGTGATCGCAAAAAGTCAATGTCTAGCAAAACAACTGTCATGCGGGGTAACTGTCTAGCAAGGCACCACTGTAGTAGCCTAGACGTCCTGAGATTATCACAATCATTAATTATGAACATGGGTGGAAGAAAATCAGGATTATATATAGGGAATCTTTTACTGCCCCTCCACCCCAATTTCTGCCAGCTTCATGCGTCGTTTTCTTCCTACCCCCCCCCCAATCCCAGGTTAGGGGAGAGACAGATGGGAACTACATCAGTTTGAAATTCAAGGCGTACCTTGGCTTCTATTCAAGATGTCAAGTGGCGCCACCTTCCACTGGCTCTTAGGAAGCGGTCCTAGACACTGTGGCTAAAGCAAGCTGGTCCCCGGTCAGGATGTCCTGGCAGTCGGGTCTCGGGCGGGAGTGAAAAATCGGACGAAAGCACAAGACTTCCCGTGATGGATAACACCATTTCCAGGGAGACCCGCACAGGTAGCAAACCCACGAGTAGGTAGCCTGAGATGAGGGGTGGGTGGAAATAGGTGTTGGCATCTTAAAATAAACCAAGGCGCTGGCTTGCTCTGAGTTTTCCCTCTGGTATATCTTCCTGGTATCTTGCCCCACTTTTTTCTTCTTCATCTTGACCAGGATGCAAAAGATCACAGCGGGTCTACAGCTGGACAATTTGTGCAGAACCGATTAAAAAATAAAAATAAAACAGCAATGTATGTTCATCTTGACATATGGGGGGAAAGTCTTTGAAGACTTCATTTAATCTTTATGTAAAGATTTCTAGATCACAGTCCTGTACTCCAGACAGGGCAATATTCATGACCTATGCATCTATGTGGTTGCCGGAGGAGAATCAACAGTGTTTCCATGATCCTGGTCCAGCCATTATAAACACATACAGTGGTGCCTCGCAAGACGATGTTAATTCGTTCCGCGAAAAACGCTGTCTTGCGAAAACATCGTCTTGCGAAATGTGGTTCCCCACTGGAATGCACTGAAATCTATTTAGCGCATTCCAATGGAAAAGTCGCCGTCTTGCGAAAATCGTCCATAGAAAACATCATCTTGCGGAACGTGGTTCCCCATTGGAATGCACTGACATCTATTTAATGCGTTCCGATGGGGAAAAATCATCATTTTGCGAAAATCGTCCATAGAAAACATTGTCTTGCGGAACGCGGTTCCCCATTGGAATGCACTGAAATCTATTCAACGCGTTCCGACGGGAAAAATCATCACCTTGCGAAAATCGTCCATAGAAAACATTGTCTTGCGAAGCACAAAAGCGATTGCAAAAGCCAATTGTCCTGCAGATTAATCGTCTTGCGAGGCAATCGTCTTGCGAGGCACCACTGTACCGAGTGGACAAAAACTCATGGCTGAATGTTGTGTCCCACAATGCCCAGTGAAGCAAGTCCATAAATAATGAATGATCAAGTGCCATCAAGTCAGTTCTTACTTATGACAACTCTTTTCAATTTTTTTTTCCAAATAGAGATTACTCAGAAGTGGCTTCTCCTTCTCTTCTACGGGATGCTCTGGGACCTTGCAGCTTGCCTAAGGCCATAGGCAAGACGGCACACATGTCTCCCCACCCCGACTAAAACAACCCTGTGAGGTAGGCCAGGCGAAGTTTGACTGCCCAGTGAGGTCATCTCCCACTGGGAAATCAAACTCTGGATCTGGGCTCATCCTGCCTCTTGGCACTCAACTTCTACTCCCCGATACGGACATATTCCCAGGGGGTTCTGAACACTATGTGATGCGGGAGAGAAGTTGTTCTCCGGGGTCTTCCAAAATTTCACCCCACCGCCTGCAGTAAGCGGCTCCATGCCATCTTGGCTCGTTTTGTTTGTCCGGATCCGGCCGACAAATTGAGTCCCCAGCTGAAGGGGCCGTGTGGGGAGTGGAGGGTCCCAGCTTCACTGGTGGGGGGAGCAAACCCATGGAGGGCCGCGGATCTTCCTTCAGATGTTGGCCTTTGTTTCAGTGCGAGGCCTGGTGAAGCAGCAACCGGACCCGTCTTGCTTCTGCTGCTGTCCATGCAATATAATACCCATATGATTGGTATTTTAATTACAGTAAACAATCCTTTGCTGTTGAGCCTTCATTTTACATGATGCATTTCTTGCTCCGACTGCTTTCACAATGGATAGTGCACTTGCTGCGTTTGTCCACATGATTGCCACAGAAAACGGTCACTTCCTGTTTTCAAAGACAGCCTCCAGTTCCTCGACTCTTTTATTATCCAGCATCGCCGTCTTCTGGCTAATTTGGAGTGGTGCATCATACGTTTTGCTTCACCCCCCCTCCCCCCAAACTCTGTTGTCAGTTCTGTCATTTATGGGCAGGCAGAAAGCTAACAGGAGAAGCATTTTCATGCATAGAGGTCCAAAACTGTATAAAGCTTGCTCAAATATAATATAAACATAATATATTAGGGACGTGGTGGCACAGAAGCCTCTGGGCTGCAAGGTTGGAAGACCAGCTGTCGTAAGATCGAATCCATGCGTCGGAGTGAGCCCCCGTCGCTTGTCCCAGCTCCTGCCAACCTAGCCATTTGAAAGCATGCAAAAACACGAGTAGATAAATAGGTACCACCACAGTGGGAAGGTCACGGCGTTGTGTCTAGTTGGCCACGTGACCACGGAAACTGTCTTTGGACAAATGCTGGCTCTACGGCCTGGAGACGGGGATGAGCACCGCGCCCCAGAGTTGGACACGATTGGACTAAATGACAAGGGGAACCTTTACCTTTACCTAGCATCGTTTAAGTGGTAGATGGATGGTCTGCAGGGGGAAAAATCTAGAAAGTACAAGCAGTGACAATTGCATAAACTGTGGTATTAAGAAGCAGTAGTTGGGGTGGTAATACAGATACGCCTTTGTAGAAGAGTCGACTCACCCATTTACACGTGTAGTGAGATTGGAAGGCCTTCATCCCTGGTTAAAGCCAAGAAGATAGAATTTAACCGTGTCCCATATCCTTGTTTAGCTCCTCCCTTTGTCGGCTGTCTGAAATTCTTTGGCCTAAGCAACAAGGGTGTCCAGAAACGGGGATCCATTACAGTTGGCCAATTGCTTTAAATCAAATGCTACAAAAAGCTTGAAGGAATAAAAGTGTTTCAAACGAGAGAGGACAGAAAGCAGGAATGTGATTTCTGTCCCGTCGGTCTTTGAACTGCAGCTCCCAAAATTCGCCAGTTGGAGCCTGGAATATGAAGTCAAGGACTTCCTATCCCCACACCATTGTGTCTCCCATCGCCCTGTACGGATGTGCAGGAAAGAAAGCCGGACGGGAAGGAAACAGGCTCTTTTGACCCGTGGCACTGGAGCTCCTGTGGATACCCCGGCCTGCCAGAAAGACAAGCAAGCAAGACGGATCCTAGAACATATCAAGCCTGAACGATCTCCAGAGGCAAAAAATGTTGAGATGGAGAAGGAAGGATTCTCTGGAAAAGGCAATAATGCTGGGAAAGGTGGGAGGCCAGCAAAGAACATAACGGAAGCCACAGCCCTGGGTCTAAAAGAGAGGAGCAGGGCAGTTCAAGACAGGAATTTTGGAGAGCACTCATTCTTAGCATCCTCAAAAGTCCAAGGCAACTTGGCAGCCTGTAACCAAGACCATGCTTAGGCTGTTGGCTGACTATTTAAAAGGATCTGCTTTGGGAGCTCAAGCCTGCCTCCTTTCTCCCTGGAAGTTCTTTCTCCACCTGGCTTTGAGTCTTCTTCAGCTCTCCCTCCATCCTAGGCATAGATGTGCTCAGAGGCACTCTTGTTCTGACTTCCTACAAGCCTGACGCGGCTCCAGTTCGCCAAGAGCAAAAGAGAAGGAAAACGCAGAGCGGGGTGGCCTGGAGAAAAACGCCGGGTCCGTGGGGGTGAAGCACACACACACACCGGCCCAAGCAGAGGAGCAGGGAGGATCCTCCCCATGAAATGTGTGTGTGTGTGTGTGTGAGTGTGTGTGTGAGACAGAGGGGGGGGCGAACCACGTGCTCTCTCTTTCCAGCCCCATCGGTGCCAGGTCCGAGAGTGGAGACTTAAGGGTCCCGACGGGGTTGGAGAGGTGCCCACTTGTCTAACCACGCCAAGAGGGCAGCGCCGCCAAGGATCTGTCCCTCCTCTTTTTGGGGGGGGGACTTAAAGGGCCACCCGATCCAGGTGGGATTTTAAAACAACACCAACAACAAAACCAGGGCCACCAAATGTCCACCAGGCGCCCCTGGGGGGGGAATAGAGACGCCTTTGGCCACCACCGCTCCGGACACTGTGCGTAAAAACGCGCGCCGTTGGTTTTACGCAACCCCGGGGGCCGCCTTCCTTTGCCCGGCGCGCAAGCTGCGCGTCCCCGGTGCGCGCTCGCTGCCCGGCTGGCTGGCTGGCTGGCTTCCCGGCTTCCGGCCCCGCGTTCCCTCCCTCCCTCCCTCCCTTCCTCGTCGCCGCCTTCCCAGCGGCTGCTCGGCCGCTCCGCCCCGGGGGTGGTGGCGGCGGCGTCCCCGTCTCCCCCCCTCCCCGCCCCGGACGGGCCGCGGCTCACTCGTCGCCCGTGGAGGGGGGGAAGTCGGGAGGGACCATGAGCGCCCTCCGGGACGTCTCCTTGCAGGACCCGCGCCTCCGCTACGAGCTGCTCCAGCGCATCGGCTCCGGCACCTATGGCGACGTTTACAAGGTGCGCGCCGCCGCCCGTGCGCCCGGGACGCTGGGGAGGGAAGGAGGGAAGGAGGGAGGGATCGGGCCCCCGCGCCCAAGGGGAGGGATCGGGCCCTGTAGGGGGCGCCCCTCCCGGGACGCCTGGGTCCCTCTCCCGGGGGTGGAGAGAAGGGGCGCACGCTCGGGAGGGAGACTTACTCTTCTTTCTCTCTCCGCCTCTTGGTGGTGGCTCCTTGGGGGGCGAATGGAGAGCGCTGGCATTAGCCCACTTGGCAGGATCCTGGACCCCCCAACTGTCAGGCTGCTCTCAGCGGTGAGGGTGACCCCGCTTGCCAAGGGTAGGGCCCGGAGAGAGTGGGGTGCAATGGGTAGAGAGTGGGATCAGGGCTCCTGGCTTGGCTGTTCGGTTTCCTTGATCGTCGGGCATCCCTGGGAGGGTTGGCATCGCTCGGGGATGACTCGAGGGCCCGTGTGGACGTGGACGGGCTTCGGCTGGGGTTGGTCCTGCGGGTGCCTTGGCGGCATTCGTCTCTGCGGCCTCAGTTCCTTTTTAAAAAAATCTCTCCAAGTGTGCCAGAGAGGCCAGCCAGGTTGGCACAGGCTATGGCGATGTTCTTAAAAAATTACAGCTCTTGGCTGCTGGACTTTTTCCAAAGCTCCTCTTTCCACTGGGAAAGGAGGGTGAAGTGGGCCAAAGATGAGTGAAGTGCGGGACTGGAACTCGTGGCCTTCCCAGGGCCCAGGCTTTTGGGAAGAGAGAAGAAGGGGGGGTGTTCTGTTTGGAGGGAGCAGCCGTCTCCAACCAGACACGTTCCACTCCCCCAGTGCCACAACCAGCACACTGGCAGGATTTTTGTGGGGTGGCGGTGATGGGTGCCAGCCAGAGGAGGTGGATTGCGGGTACAGTGATCCGGCAGAACCCATCCAGTGTTGCACCCGGCCCTTGTGCCGACTGAGTCTGGCAGGATGGCCTCTCCTTTAACCGCTCAAATGGAAACCACCGGTCCCCCCGTCAGCCTTGGCGATCAAGCGTGGAAAAAATGCCCATTAGCCTCTCGGAAGGTTCATCAATGCAATCCGGCTTGGGGTCTAGGTTTCCCGACGGGCGGACCTATTTCCAAGCGTGCGTTTAGGCGCCGGATAAATCTGAAATGAAAATAAAATGGGACAGAAGCGTCTGCCACCGTTTGGGAGTCAGAAGTAGAGCCACTCCGGTGTTGAACTCCTCGGGGGAATCTTGAGCCAGTTTCTCCCTGATTTTTCCCTTTCTCTGAGCCTGGCCTACCTCACAGGGTTGTCGATTAGGGAGGAAGAGAGCGATGGAGGTTGGTTTGAGGAAAGGTGGGGGAAGAAATTTGGGTCACAATAGGAAAATGATAAGGCGGCACCATACATAATGGCAGCAGATGGTTTCACAAGAAGGAAGGGCAAGTTCTTGGGGGGGGGGCTAATAATGCCTTTCTGGTACCAGAGGCAGCCTCCCTTTGATGCCAATGGGTTGGACAGCACAAGAAGAGTGAGGTTGCGTCCCATATTAGCTTCCGGACTTCCTATGGGTGTATCTCCTTGGCTGAACCAGAGAGGCCTTGCGTTTCACCGGAGAGGGCTTTCCCCACGCCATCTAACCCTCCTGTAAAGCGCATTTTCTTGATTGTAAAAACATATAGTTAGGCTCGTGTTTGGCTTTATTAGGCCTTCATAATGGTGGGGGGGGTTTTGAAACCTGGTTTGGCCGGCTTTTGTTATTTCATGCTGATCGTAAACCACCTGGAGTGCAAAAAAAAAGAGGTGTAAATATAAACGACAAGCATTCCAACGACTGGATTCTTGCTTATTAGAAATGCTACCTTTTCCCACAAGAAAGGATGGGATACGGGGTCTCCCTCCCGTGTGATCTTCTTGATAACCATGAGACGTTTCGGAATGAGCCGGGAAAAGGGCTAGAAACCGAGGCGGGTAGGTAGGTAGGTCATTTAGAGCAGTGGTCCCCAACCTTGGGCCTCCAGAGTTTCTTGGACTACAACTCCCAGAAGCCTTTACCACCACCTCTGCTGGCCAGGATTTCTGGGAGTTGAAGTCCAAGAACATCTGGAGGCCCAAGGTTGGGGGGACCCCCTGCTTTAGAGGAAGGGGAGCAGGAGAAAACCTCCTTTACTTGAAGGCCTCCGTGTATTTCCCTAATCCAGATTCTGTCTCTTAGAATCTGGATTAGAAAATTGATTCTATGGCCCATCAGGCTGTTAAGTCGCAGCCTGTGGCACTTGTTACTGGTTTACATGCGTAGGCATCTTGTGTTGAAAACCTCGTTTTGTGGATGCGAGATTGCAGCCGGTTTGTTTACTCTAAGCTGCCCTACGCAGCGATTTAAAATTGACCTCTCTTTCAGCCTCACCGAGACGGCTACACAGGTTACTAGTCCTCAAACCTTTTGACTCATCATCTTCTCATTAAGAAGAAAGGGCAATGGTTGTAAAACAGCCCTGCGTCGCCTCTTTCTTAGACTTTTGGCCTCTGATTTGTTGTTAAACGAGTTTGGTCTTGCCTGTGTTTTTCCCTGTTGTGCTTTGATGTTTTTGTTCTTATTTTAATTTTTTTTTGTCTTTTATTTGTATTTTGTCCTTGCTAGCCACCTCAAGCTTCATGTTTTAGCGGAAAGGCAGAGGAGAAGTGATATAAATAAATAAAAACAATGCTGCTGTGATCTATATAGTGCCTCTTGCTGATGTTCTTAACCCTTGACTGTTTTAACTATTGTGGGTTGCAATGCTGCTTTTTAAGGCTATGATTGTATTTGGTGTCACCCTGATTTTATATTAGCTGCCTTGTGTGTCTTTGCAAAATAATAGCGGGATAAGAAATAATAAAGATGTGTCTCTTTCTTTTTCCAGCTTGTGGTGCGACAACATTGATAAATAATGTGGAGTTTGCTCTTGGAGTGGAATGCTCAGTTTCACATTATTTTGCATTAACCAGAATCATAGAATCATGGAGTTGGAAGGGGCCTATAAGGCCGTTGAGTCTAATACCCTGCTCAGTGCAAGAATCCAAATCAAAGCAGATCTGGCAGAGGGTGATCCCATTTTCTCTTGAACGCCTCCAGCGTTGGAGCCCTCACCACCTCCCAAAGTCACTGGTTCCATTGTTGTACCGCTCTAACAGTTAGGAAGTTTTTCCTGATGTTTGTCCAAACCCTGACTTCCTTGTACCTTGAGGGCGCCCTGCACTCTGGGATGATTGAGAACAGATCCTGCCCCTTCTCTTTATTGAACCTAAAATAGCGTTTGCCTTTTTTGAAGACGCATCACACCGATGGCTCATATTCAGCTTATGATCAATAACAATTCTGAGCCAAGTATTTTGTACATTTTTTTAACTGTGTGGTGGTTTGTTTTTCTCCCCTAAGTGTAGAACTTTGCTCTTATCCCTCTCGAATTTCATTCTGTTGTTTTCGGCCCAGTGTTTGAGCCTATCAAGATCTCTTTGAATTTTGTTTCTGTCTTCCAAAGCATTGACTATTCCACCCAATTTTGTGTCATCCTCAAAATTTGGGAAGCATTCTCTCTACCCTCTCATCAAACTCAGGAATAAAAAAATACTGAGAGAGTTTGAGAAGGAGCCATTGATAAGCATTCTCTGAGTATGATTTTGTAACATAATGTGGAAATCAATGTGGATTAGCCTGGAGTTTTACCCCCAAATTAATGTTTTTTTCCCCTGCACTACTGGGGCTTCTACTATTTTGTAATCAAATGCATTCACATGAATTTCAGTACAGTACTATGATCATTTGAGCAGTCTTTGTAAATGTTATATCCAAAGCCAGTTCTTCCTTCCTTCCTTCCTTCCTTCCTTCCTTCCTTCCTTCCTTCCTTCCTTCCTTCCTTCCTTCCTTCCTTCCTTCCTTCCTTCCTTCCTTCCTTCCTTCCTTCCTTCCTTCCTTCCTTCCTTCCTTCCTTCCTTCCTTCCTATTATAAATGTTTGTTAATATAGCACTTGAGCAGTTAGGTGAACAAAGGAAAAGAAAAGAGGAAGGAATCGGTAGAAAGGGAGAGAGGAAGGCAATTTAAGGTGGTTCTGCTCTAACCATGCATCCTGCAGGTCTGGATAGCTAAAGCAGAGCCACCTTAACAAGCTGGAAACAAAGCTGACTGAAAACTTACTCCTGTTCTCTGCTGATTCCTCACTACCTCCTCCCTTTGGCTACCTAGCCTTTTAAAATGAAAAGACAAGAATGGAAAGAGAGAGAAAGAAATGAGGGTTCAAATAGTTAACAGGGTTTTCCTCGCCTCTCTCTGCTGACTCCAATGTGATTAACTGAAGCAGATTAACTTCCGAAGTGTGATTTTGCAGCGGATCCATTTGTATTTTTTTTCCTACTGTGTCGTCACACCCTTAACTGCCACCATTTTCTTTTCCACATGCCATCCTAGGCATGTCTACTCAGGAGAAAGCCCGCCAAGGTTAGCGAGACTTACTTCTAGGTCTACTTACAATTAGATCACAGTGCTGAGGACCCAGAAGCAACCTTTGACCTTTCAGATGTGATTGGATCACCGTTCCTATCATCCGTCAGCATTGATGATGCTGGCGAGGGCTGGAGCGGTCCACCAGCATCCAGAGGGTCACCCAGCCCCTGACCGAGAGGCATTTGGGAGCTGGCAGATTTCGGGCCAAAGAGCCGTACCTATTTTCCTATAAAGGCCCTGCGGTGTGGTGTTGTTGCGGTTGATCCGACCTCTCTTAGCGCTGTTTTTGCTCGTTCTTCTCCAAGGATCAGCCCGGCAGGACCTTTCCGCCAGCCCGAATAACACAATCCAGATATTTCAAAAAAAAAGAGAGTTTGTAGGCTGGAAACCTGGAGGTGACTCAATGCTGCTGTGGCAATTCTAAAAAAATCTTTTCGGTTTTGTCTGCTTCCTTATTTCTTGCAGTTTAAAAACTCGTTTTGCTGGAGCCAGTTCAGGCTCATGTATGGAGGACTGCCACACTCCTCTTTATATAACCCTACGCTCATGGAAAGCGATGGCCAGCTTCATGGAGGCCGGGGCTTGGCCATGCTAACCTGTAGTCTTCACTATCCCCCTTTCCTCTATTCTGAACCAAACCTGTTAACTTCTTGTTGTTTAGTCGTTTAGTCGTGTCCGACTCTTCGTGACCTCATGGACCAGAGCATGCCAGGCCCTCCTGTCTTCCACGGCCTCCCGGAGTTGGGTCAGATTCACGTTGATCGCTTCGGTGACACTGTCCAACCATCTCGTCTTTTGTCGTCCCCTTCTCCTCTTGCCTTCACACTTTCCCAACATCAGGGTCTTTTCCAGGGAGTCTTTTCTTCTTATGAGATGGCCAAAGGATTGGAGCCTCAGCTTCAGGATCTGTCCTTCCAGTGAGCACTCGGGGTTGATTTCCTTCAGAATGGATAGGTTTGTTCTCCTTGCAGTCCAGGGGGACTCTCAAGAGTCTCCTCCAGCATCACAATTCAAAAGCATCCATTCTTCGACGGTCAGCTTTCTTTATGGTCTAGCTCTCACTTCCATTCATCACTACAGGAAAAACCATAGCTTTTATTATGTGGACCTTTGTTGGCAAGGTGATGTCTCTGCTTTTGAAGATGCTGTCGAGGTTTGTCCTCACTTTCCTCCCAAGAAGAAGGCGTCTTTTAATTTCGTGGCTGCTGTCCCCATCTGCAGTGATCACGGAGCCCAAGAAGGTAAAATCTGTCCCTGCCTCCATATCCTCCCCTTCTATTTGCCAGGAGGTGATGGGAGCAGTGGCCATGATCTTTTGAACTGCAACTCCCAGAAACCCCAGTCAGGACAGCTGGTGGCGAAGGCTTCTGGGAGTTGCAGTCCAAAAAAACCTGAGTAACTCAAGGTGAAGAACCACTGATGGAGACCATCTCTCCTGAGATCCTAGATCTGGATCAGCAAAACGGAGACGTGGACAGTGGCCAAGGGCTGTGTGTATTTCCCTCCTCCCCTGTCTGTTCTCTTCTTGATTCCGGGAGAGCCCCCCGCAGCCGTGAGCATTGTTCTGGCCCAGTCCGGCATTTCCTGAGATTCTTAAGGCAGGAATGGGTTGGAGGAAGTCAATTGGGCACCTGGGGTCCTGGGTTCTATTTACAGCTCCGTGGCGGGTAAAGAAGATTTTGCCACGAAAGCCAAGCTTCTTGAAGGGTTGCGGGGAAGGGAGTCTCTCCATGGTGAGCGTGATGTGGAGATTTGAACCCCGGTCTCCCAGGTTCTACTACAGCGCTCAAACTATATTACCCTGGCTGGATATGGAGTGAGAGGAGCAGATTAAACTGAAGGTGTCCTAACGCGTGGCTTCAGTTTGTGAGAGAACTTTGTGGCGGTAGTGGAGCGCTCTGCACATGCACAGAGGGTACTACGAGGGTTGATAGGTTCCAGGGCTGATGGGAGTTCTAATCCTGCAACGTACTGTATGGAGGGCCAGATGGGAGTTCTAGTCTTGCAACGTATGGAGGGCCAGATGGGAGTTCTAGTCTTGCAATTTTTGGAGGGCCAAATGGGAGTTCTAGTCTTGCAATGTATGGATGGCCAGATGGGACTTCTAGTCTTGCAACGTATGGAGGGCCAGATGGGAGTTCTAGTCTTGCAACATTTGGAGGGCCAGATGGGAGTTCTAGGCCTGCAACGTATGGAGGGCCAGATGGGACTTCTAGTCTTGCAACGTATGGAGGGCCAGATGGGACTTCTAGTCTTGCAACGTTTGGAGGGCCAGGTGGGAGTTCTAGTCTTGCAACATTTGGAGGGCCAGATGGGAGTTCTAGTCCTGCAACGTATGGAGGGCCAGATGGGAGTTCTAGTCTTGCAACGTATGGAGGGCCAGATGGGAGTTCTAGTCCTGCAACGTATGGAGGGCCAGATGGGACTTCTAGTCTTGCAACGTATGGAGGGCCAGATGGGAGTTCTAATCTTGCAACGTTTGGAGGGCCAGGTGGGAGTTCTAGTCTTGCAACATTTGGAGGGCCAGATGGGAGTTCTAGTCCTGCAACGTATGGAGGGCCAGATGGGACTTCTAGTCTTGCAACATTTGGAGGGCCAGATGGGAGTTCTAGTCCTGCAACGTATGGAGGGCCAGATGGGAGTTCTAGTCTTGCAACGTATGGAGGGCCAGATGGGAGTTCTAGTCTTGCAACGTTTGGAGGGCCAGATGGGAGTTCTAGTCTTGCAACGTATGGAGGGCCAGATGGGACTTCTAGTCTTGCAACGTATGGAGGGCCAGATGGGAGTTCTAGTCTTGCAACGTATGGAGGGCCAGATGGGAGTTCTAGTCTTGCAATGTATGGAGGGCCAGATGGGAGTTCTAGTCTTGCAACGTATGGAGGGCCAGATGGGAGTTCTAGTCTTGCAACATTTGGAGGGCCAGATGGGAGTTCTAGTCTTGCAACGTATGGAGGGCCAGATGGGAGTTCTAGTCCTGCAACGTATGGAGGGCCAGATGGGAGTTCTAGTCTTGCAACGTATGGAGGGCCAGATGGGAGTTCTAATCTTGCAACGTTTGGAGGGCCAGATGGGAGTTCTAGTCTTGCAACATTTGGAGGGCCAGATGGGAGTTCTAGTCCTGCAACGTATGGAGGGCCAGATGGGAGTTCTAGTCTTGCAACGTATGGAGGGCCAGATGGGAGTTCTAGTCTTGCAACGTATGGAGGGCCAGATGGGACTTCTAGTCTTGCAACATTTGGAGGGCCAGATGGGAGTTCTAGTCCTGCAACGTATGGAGGGCCAGATGGGAGTTCTAGTCTTGCAATGTATGGAGGGCCAGATGGGAGTTCTAGTCTTGCAACATTTGGAGGGCCAGATGGGAGTTCTAGTCTTGCAACATTTGGAGGGCCAGATGGGAGTTCTAGTCCTGCAACGTATGGAGGGCCAGATGGGAGTTCTAGTCTTGCAACGTATGGAGGGCCAGATGGGAGTTCTAGTCTTGCAACGTATGGAGGGCCAGATGGGACTTCTAGTCTTGCAACATTTGGAGGGCCAGATGGGAGTTCTAGTCTTGCAACATTTGGAGGGCCAGATGGGAGTTCTAGTCCTGCAACGTATGGAGGGCCAGATGGGAGTTCTAGTCCTGCAACGTATGGAGGGCCAGATGGGAGTTCTAGTCTTGCAACGTATGGAGGGCCAGATGGGAGTTCTAATCTTGCAACGTTTGGAGGGCCAGATGGGAGTTCTAGTCTTGCAACATTTGGAGGGCCAGATGGGAGTTCTAGTCCTGCAACGTATGGAGGGCCAGATGGGAGTTCTAGTCTTGCAACGTATGGAGGGCCAGATGGGAGTTCTAGTCTTGCAACGTATGGAGGGCCAGATGGGACTTCTAGTCTTGCAACATTTGGAGGGCCAGATGGGAGTTCTAGTCCTGCAACGTATGGAGGGCCAGATGGGAGTTCTAGTCTTGCAATGTATGGAGGGCCAGATGGGAGTTCTAGTCTTGCAACATTTGGAGGGCCAGATGGGAGTTCTAGTCTTGCAACATTTGGAGGGCCAGATGGGAGTTCTAGTCCTGCAACGTATGGAGGGCCAGATGGGAGTTCTAGTCTTGCAACGTATGGAGGGCCAGATGGGAGTTCTAGTCTTGCAACGTATGGAGGGCCAGATGGGACTTCTAGTCTTGCAACATTTGGAGGGCCAGATGGGAGTTCTAGTCTTGCAACATTTGGAGGGCCAGATGGGAGTTCTAGTCCTGCAACGTATGGAGGGCCAGATGGGAGTTCTAGTCTTGCAACGTATGGAGGGCCATATGGGAGTTCTAGTCTTGCAACGTTTGGAGGGCCAGATGGGAGTTCTAGTCTTGCAACGTTTGGAGGGCCAGATGGGAGTTCTAGTCTTGCAACGTTTGGAGGGCCAGATGGGAGTTCTAGTCTTGCAATGTATGGAGGGCCAGATGGGAGTTCTAGTCTTGCAACATATGGAGGGCCAGATGGGAGTTCTAGTCTTGCAACGTATGGAGGGCCAGATGGGAGTTCTAGTCTTGCAACGTTTGGAGGGCCAGATGGGAGTTCTAGTCTTGCAACGTATGGAGGGCCAGATGGGAGTTCTAGTCTTGCAACGTATGGAGGGCCAGATGGGAGTTCTAGTCTTGCAACGTTTGGAGGGCCAGATGGGAGTTCTAGTCTTGCAACGTTTGGAGGGCCAGATGGGAGTTCTAGTCTTGCAACGTATGGAGGGCCAGATGGGAGTTCTAGTCTTGCAACGTTTGGAGGGCCAGATGGGAGTTCTAGTCTTGCAACGTATGGAGGGCCAGATGGGAGTTCTAGTCTTGCAACGTATGGAGGGCCAGATGGGAGTTCTAGTCTTGCAACGTTTGGAGGGCCAGATCGGAGTTCTAGTCTTGCTACATTTGGAGGGCCAGATGGGAGTTCTAGTCTTGCAACGTATGGAGGGCCAGATGGGAGTTCTAGTCTTGCAACGTATGGAGGGCCAGATGGGAGTTCTAGTCTTGCAACGTTTGGAGGGCCAGATGGGAGTTCTAGTCTTGCAACGTTTGGAGGGCCAGATGGGAGTTCTAGTCTTGCAACGTATGGAGGGCCAGATGGGAGTTCTAGTCTTGCAACGTATGGAGGGCCAGATGGGAGTTCTAGTCTTGCAACGTTTGGAGGGTCAGATGGGAGTTCTAGTCTTGCAACGTATGGAGGGCCAGATGGGAGTTCTAGTCTTGCAACGTTTGGAGGGCCAGATGGGAGTTCTAGTCTTGCAACGTTTGGAGGGCCAGATGGGAGTTCTAGTCTTGCAACGTATGGAGGGCCAGATGGGAGTTCTAGTCTTGCAACGTTTGGAGGGCCAGATGGGAGTTCTAGTCTTGCAACGTATGGAGGGCCAGATGAGAGTTCTAGTCTTGCAACGTATGGAGGGCTCACGCCAACGTAAGTTTACAGTTGAGAAGGCAGCGGTATTTCCCCAAACTGGTCGCCTGCCAGAAGTGTGACACTACAACTCCCGCCACCATCAGAGAACTAGAGAGGATGGGAGGTGTAGTCCAGCACATCTGAAGGACCTCAACTTCAGGGAGGCTTTGTAAGCATTGTCCGAGTGTGCGATCCGAGAGGTCCCTCTTTTCCCTGGTCCGTCTTAGCTCCCTTAGCAACCCAATGCAAGACATTTTTCAGACGGCTTCTGATTTTTGTCACGGAAGTCACTCCTTGATTCAACATATTTGAATCAAGCTTTGCCTGGCTTCTCTCGGCTTGGAGCAGGGGGAACGAGGGGGCAAAGTGCCCCCAAAATATAAGTGGACTCTCTAAAATGTAGGGTTTTTTTTTCTGGTGCGTGTGTGTTTTGACCTTTTTTCCCCCTCCCTTCCTGCGGCGAAAGGCCATCCAGTCTCCTTCCTCGTCACATCCTTATTTTATGACATGATTTAAAATAAAAAAACTTTCAAAAACTTTCTGCTCCAAAAGCGTGCTGAGGTCAGCTCAGCTAACAATAGTTTCATAGATGAGAAACACAGAACGAAACAAAAGTGGACAAAAACAAGACAATCCAAATAAATACATTTGGAACCACAGCTAATAATAGAACAGAAACGGAAAATATAGTTCCTAAAACTACAGTAAAACTTTTAAAGAGAAGTGACTGCGTCAGTCTGTTTTGCTAACCATAAAAACAAGATTAAATAATGAGGCACCTTTAAGACTATCCAGTTTGTTTCACTGTAAGGATTGGTGGTTATGATCCACATCTTCAGCCGGGAAATAAGTTATCAGAAGCATCTCTTTGTGATAAGGGATCCTACGAATCCGTGCTAAATCACGTGGTCTTCAGGCTTCTATACAGCGCTTTTGTGTGTCCTTTAAATTGTTAGGAAATTTTTTAAAAATTGAGCCCTTTCCTTGTTGGTTATACACAGACCTGGATCAATTTAGATGCCTGACTTTGGGTAAATACCGTATTTTTCTGTGTATCAGACTATACATTTGTCTAAAATCTTTAGACTAAAAGTTGAAGGTCATCTTATACACGGAATTAAGCTGAGGAGAGAACAAAAGTGGAGGTGAAAGCAGGGATCAAAGCGATCCGGCAGGACTTTGATCCCTTTCCCCCTCCACTTGCTAAGCCCCACTTAGATTTCTTAATTTTGGATTAGAAAAGTGAGGGGGGTGTCTTATACATGGGGGCGTCTTATACACTGAAAAATACAGTAATTGTGCCTAAACTTTGAAAGCAACCAAGCCTCCCCCTGCAGATAAATCAAGATGCTTCCCCCCCCTCTGTGTTTGTTTCACTGTCACTCCCACACCCACACTTGACATCCTTTCTACTAGCACATCCGGCTGAACAAGAAGGAGCAGGGAGTGACCTTTTTACTGAGCAGGAGTGGTTTGTATTGTCTGCCTTGTTGAAATGCAGTGGAGTTGACCTCCCTCTTCCCGTAGTAGGCTGCTTAAAAAAATAATAATAATAAACAAACCGTTGCAGGCTCTCCTCTGTTCCCGGACCGTCAGCTTCTCTGTGTGAGGGCTGGCCAAGAGAGAGATGTGCACTTTGCACATCCTCAGAGGCCAGTGGCAAGTGCCTGGCGAGGCATGGCCTTCCGAAGCTTTTTTCCGTATTGTATTCCTCGATCCTTTTAGCGTTGTCTATTTACGGTGGTTAGCTTAAATGCGGTCTTCCGATGGTCTTAAGCCACTTGGGTCCTTTCAATGGAGAAAAAGGAACTAAAAATATTTTAAAATAAAGCAAACAGCACATTATTGATTGATTGATTGATTGATTGATTGATTGATTGATTGATTGATTGATTGTTAATTTATCAGTGACATTTCTGTCTCACCCTTCTTAAACCCAAATGCAGCGCTTGCCTTCCCCTGTTTTATCTTTGCCACAATCCTCTGGGTTAGGCCAGCTGGAGTGTTTAATGATGTTTAAAAAGCAGTGCGGTCTAGTGGTTAGGGGGCTTGACTGTTTGCATATCCCTGGTCAAGCCCAGAGCTTCCTCGGTGATCAGCTCTCACCTATTTCATGGGGAGGCCGTGAAGATAGAGGAAAGTTATCTGTATCCCCAGAGCTGCTTATTTAAAAGATGAATAAAAATGAAATGGGATTTAAACCCTAGACGTTTTTCAGAACAAAGAGCATCCTTTATTAAGGACAAGCAACCAGTATTTTTTTAATTAATGCAATTTTAATTTTATTTAGTTGGATTTCTGAGCTTTTTATGACTTAAAAACAGTCCCTAGGATGAGGACTAGCAGACTAGAAATTATTAACATTTTAAATTCTGCCCACACCTTACGTACATCTCTGTGTATGCATGTATGCGATTGTTGACTAGACTTAGATGTGTTGATTTCGTTAGGAAAAAAAATTAATGAGTAATATTATTTATTACTTTTAAATAAACCCGCCTCTATTTTCAGAAGGTCAAAAGGGTGTGCGTGGCTGTTGTCTTCTTGACTATTTTTATCCATTTTTAACCTACCTCTTGTGAGGTAGATCAGGTAACTAGCCTAAGGTCAGGCATGTTTTCTGGCTGAGTCAGAACCCCTCCCAAATGACAGCAAAACCACAGCATACCATTGATTTTTTCCCTTCAACAAAAGAAAAAGAAAATCTACATTATTTTCTCACTGAAAGTAAGGTGGAACATAAACATTACTAGAAAATAGATAAGAGATCACCCAAAATGTGCTCTAAACCTCCTCCTGTAGAAATCAGCGTGTCTGATCAAAAATTATGTACTTCCTTTGTTTGTATAGAAATAACGAGAAGGGTTATTTGGGAAAAGCTTGAGTTTGTGTCAGGTTTTGTTCCTTGCAAAATTGGTATTTAAATAGGTCACATGTGATTTGTATGTATATTTTATTTATTTATTTATTAGACTTCTACCCCACCCATCTAGACCAAAGGTCTACTCTGCTTACACATTTTTAGAAGCAGTGAAACCCGTAAACGTATACTATGAATCCAAGATGGCAACAATGTCAAAATTTATGTACCCGTATTTTTCCATGCATAAGACTATACTTTTGTCTAAAATCTTTAGACTAAAAATTGAAGGTCGTCCTATACACGGAAGTAAGCTGAGAAGACAAAAACAAGTGGAGGGGAAAGCAGGGATCAAAGCGATCCTGCAGCACTTTGATCCCTGCTTTCACCTCCACTTGCTAAGCCCCACGTAGATTTCTTAATTTTGGGTTAAAAAATTAGAGGGTGTCTTATACATGGGCGTTTCTTATACATGGAAAAAATACGGTAAAAGAAAGCTGGTGTACATACGGATTCACCCCATAACCCATGCATGTTCACATATCCCTGTGATATACACGTAAAGCTGTGTTGTGAGAGAGGGCGAGAGTATTTATAGCATTCAAAGGTTGCAAATTTCCTTGCTAGCTCGCAGGTTGGTCGCATGACTGGAGAGAGCATGACAGGGCTGTGGAAAAACGGGCGAGATGTTTCCTGTGAATATTGTGTGCGGAAACAGTGTTGTTTTGGGCAAATTTTTACTCGTGTATCCTGATCAGAAAATGTATGGATGAGTCATGCCAGCCTTTGGTTTTCGGCCCGACTCAATGAGGACACCCAAAATCGGCTACCTAGGGCCACTGCCCCGCTCGGTTTCATGAGCGGGTGAGTTCATCTTGAGAGTCATCTTGGTTGACTGGTGAAAATCAGGGTGGTGGTGAAAATCAGGGTGTTGGTACGAATGAAAAGTTGGTTGTGTGACCCAAAGGAGGAGGAGGAGGAGGAATGCTCTCTGTTCTGAAAACAACAGAGACATGAGAAAGGGTTGTTGTGGGTTTTTCGGGCTCTTTGGCCATGTTCTGAAGGTTGTTCTTCCTAACGTTTCGCCCGTCTCTGTGGCCGCCTCTTCAGAGGACAGCAACGTTAGGAAGAACAACCTTCCGAACACGGCCAAAGAGCCCGAAAAACCCACAACAACCATTTGATCCTGGCCGTGAAAGCCTTCGCGAATACATGAGAAAGGGTTGCCTGCAAGCCACCAGCCCACATTCCTTGCCTTTTCGTCCCCGCAGGCCCGTGACACGGAGACTGGGGAGTTGGCCGCCATTAAGATTGTGAAAATTGATCCAGGTAAGACCAGCTCAGTGCGGTGTGTGTAGAGGATAAGTGATGAATTAAGGCTCTGGAGAACAGCGTTGGAATCCCCACTTGGCCCTGGAACCCCACTGGGTAAACTGGGTAAACTGGTTAAACCTCCGACTTGCCTGGAAAGCCCTTTTTAGGGTCGTTCCGACTTGACTGAACAGAACACGCGCAAGACCAGCTGAAGAGTCCATAACACCCGTTTAGCCGACGACTCAAATCCACTAATATATTAGTGAGTTTATCAGATTACATTTGTGCTGTGATGTTTTCAGAGATCACTGCTGGTTCTAGTCTACAGAGTCCTTAAATTTCTCCCCGCTCCTAATTTTAGTACATCTTAATGCAACCACAGTCAAATACCACCTGTAACTGATTCATCTATCTCATAAGTAAAGTGTTCTTTTTAAAGGTACCTAAAATACCGACTTAAAGATACCTAACATGCATGTTTATTTTTTTTAAGGTCTCCTGCCCTAATTTTAGCTGTTTTTACTGTTACTTTATGTCAGTCTGACTGATTGTAACTGTTTTATCTTGCCATGGTCTTGGTCTGGTGCAATAAATATATATAGTTAAAGATCATGACAAGATAAAACAGTTACAATTAGTGTCAGTGTGCGTGTATTTATATACAGTGGTGCCTCGCACAACGAGTGCACTGTAGAACGACGAATCCGCACAACGGGGCCGTTCTAGCGATCCCAAATGTGATCGCACACCGCCGGCCCCTGTGGCTCAAAATTGCAGAGCGAAGGTCGGTAAGCGGTTTGCTTACCGACCTTCGCTTTGCTACCCGCCGATCAGCTGTTCAGCGGCTTCAAAATGGCCGCCGGAAGCCCCCAAATGGCCGCGTGCAGCGTTTTCGCACCCTCGTTAAGCGAGGGGAGGGCGCGAAAATGGCTGCCGGCCATCGGAGAAACATCGCTGTACGGTGAGTAAAGCTGCTATTGGAACGCATTAAACTAAGTTTAATGCGTTCCAATGGCTTTTTTTGATCCGTACAGCGATGTTTTCACACAGCGAGGGTTAATCCGGAACAGATTAAACTCGCTGTGTGAGGCACCACTGTATACAACATACACACTAATATGTTGTTGAGTTATTTTTGAAGGAAGATGCCCGTATAGCAGGATCAATGACAGTACACATATAACATTTTTAAGTTCTATGGGGCTGTTGGCTTACTATGAATGCATCTTGCAAACACAATTTTAGAAAACAAGTCTTTTCTTTTTACGTTCATATAACGGACAACAATTATAATGACAGCGGTCGCTTGTAAAATTTGCAAAGTTCAAGTCTCCATTTGTCAGACAAAGTCAGATGAAGATCGCAAATATCTTCTTCAAGTGGGTTGGGTGTTCTTAACAAAGGTGAATCTTCAGAACCTTAAAATAAAATAACAATGCAATTGTGTGCAATTCGTGAATTCACTATGTGAATTCACACCTCCAGCATAAGCATATAAAGACTATACAGTGGTGCCTCGCAAGACAATTGCCTCGCGGGACGATTAATCCGCAAGACGATTGTTTTTTGCAATCGCTGTTGCGCTTCGCAAAACGATGTTTTCTATGGACGATTTTTGCAAGACGACAATTTTTCCCCATTGGAACACATTAAATAGATTTCAGTGCATTCCAATGCGGAACCGCGTTTTGCAAGACAGTGTTTTCGCAAGACAGCGTTTTTCGCAGAACAAATTGACATCATCTTGCGAGGCACCACTGTAGTACCTAAACCAAGTTGGCAAACGCCTTAGTAGTCCAACTGGCAAGAGCAACTCTGGCCCCTTTAGCTCTCCCGCTCTTTCTAAGATCCAAACCTCTTACTCACACCCCTTCTCTTTCTTAGTCTCACCCCTTTGGGCTGAACCAATATTCCATGGGGTGACACACACACACAACAGGTTTGGTTATTTACTACAGTCCTGAGGATGGGCCAAGTTAATGAAAAGTGGTGGTTCAAACTGAGAGGCAGGAAGCAGTTGGCGGCTTGGGGGGTGGTGGAGCTAAGTGTGAAGGGTGATCAGGGTGGCTCAGCCTCCTACCTCCTAAAGTCCAGAAATGACAAACTGGGATTACTGCCTATGTATATAAACCTATAGAAGCACAAATCTACCCATGAGACTGTAAAGTTCAGAATTGCTCATAGCCTAAGGATTGGAGTTGTGCGGGTAAAAAGCAATATTATGGGGAAAAAATTGCAATACAAATTGAGCCAGGTTTAAGGTATTAGTAGTAGGGTATGAATCCGTAGCAGGATTGTACATTAGATGACTTGATTGTTTTGTGGCATTGATGAAATCAGGATGGATTGTTTTGTGGCATTTATGAAATCAAAAGGTATTGTTTTTGCGGCGTTTACGAAATCAAAATGCAGCCGAGGAATAGGCTGGCAGTATTGCTAAGAAGTAAACTTGCCAAAACATTTTGGAATTTGAGACTGCCTAATTAAAAATGATGCTGGCTGGAGGACTTTGGAACACCTGGCTGCTGACCCAGAGGTTGGGGGGGGGTCCAATTCCCCGCTGGGCCTTATAGGAGAAAGAGCCAGCTTGTGTAGCCTTGGGCAAGCTGCACAGTCCCCAGAAGAATGGAATGGGAAGCCACTTCTGTGTAAGCTTTACACAGAAAACGGTGTAAGCGTTGCCGCCAGCGAGAGTCGAGTTGATGGCACATAATTATCATTCGCCCTTGGAAGTTATGGATGTGGAAGACAAATCCCTCTATAGAACAGAAACTGTTTCCTCCGTTTTATCTCCCCAGGGGATGACATTGGAGCCATCCAGCAAGAGATCACCACCCTCAGGGACTGTCGCCACCCCAACGTGGTGGCATATTTCGGCAGCTACCTCAGGTGAGACCTGGGGGGGGGGCTTTGGAACAGGGAGTGGAAACAGGATGGAGCAAGATGCTGGCTAAACGAGGCAGTCTCTTTGGAAATGAGATGGTTGGAGCAAGAAACGGTCGGGTTGGAAATATTGTGGAAAAGATTAGGGGTTTTTTTTTGGAGTAGCCCCATGGCACAGTGGTTCAGCTGCAGTACTGTAGCCAAGCCTTGGCTCACAACCTGAATTCTATCCCGGCAGCTTCCGGGGGCTGCCTCAAGGTTGACGTAGCCTTCCAAGGGAGGTAAAAGGAGTACCCAGCTTGCTGTGGGCGCGTGAAGTGTTCCTTACTTAATTCTGTTGTAAACTGCCCTCTAGCATGATTGAGTGGGATATACCATGTTTTTTTCTGTGTATAAGACGCCCCCCCACTTTTCTAATCCAAAATTAAGAAATCTAAGTGGGGCTTAGCAAGTGTAGGGGGAAAGGGATCAAAGCGCTGCAGGATTGCTTTGATCCCTGCTTTTCCCCTCCACTTGTTTTTGTTCTCCTCAGCTTACTTCCGTGTATAAGATGACCCTCAATTTTTAGTCTAAAGATTTTAGACAAAAGTATAGTCTTATACACAGAAAAATACTGTAAATTGAAATAACAACGATGATAATCCAGGAATCCTCAAGGCGGCATATGACCACTGAAATGAACATTTCGAAGCTTTGGCCATATTCATGCTTTTTGTCCACAGTGGAAGATGCAGGGACTTAAAATGACTTAAGCACTTTGTCCTTGGACTGCATCCATGGGTTTCGGAGTCTATCCCCTCTCTTTGTGAGCAAAGGCGGCTGGGGCTGATGGGAGTTAAGATCCAACTCGTTCTGCGAGGCCAAAACCGACTCACCCTTGCTCCAAACTTCAAGCCCGTCCTCCCTTACCGTTTCCAGTTCTGGGTTAATGAGCTGGAGGAACGGGTTTGATTGAGAAGGATGTGGCACTCTGCCCATGGTCAGAGACGCCGTTCCACCTGGCTCAAGGCTGGGCTTCTCTCAAACGGCCCTGGCATGACAAAAACAGACATTTCTTAGCCTGCCTTCCCACAAGGCCTTAATTTTCCTATGTATTCAAATAAAATTTACACACGGTCCGAAAACAGAATACTACGTTCCTCTTTGACCTGTGGAAAAATACTTGCTTTTCTGCTCCGATTTCATCATCCTATACCTTGAAGGGTAAAGCCGTAATGGGGGAACCTTTGGTTTTCCTGGTGTGTTTTTTTTCCAAATCCAACCCCCAGACGTTCCAACCGACAGGGCCAATGGCCGGGAATTCCGGAGTTGTAGCCCAAAACCTCAGGATGGTGAAATCGCCCCTTCCTCTCGGGAACGATCATGTGCGAGAGGAGCGATCTTCCGTCTAGAGAAGATCATGGGCTGGACCACCTCCAAAGTGCCTTCACCTCTCCAGCCTGTTCTTACAAACACTGGAACACTCTGCCACCCTCTCCAGAACGGTCGTCACACAGACCGAATTTGGCAGAGACGTGGCCTATTGTTCCCGTTGTGTCGGGGAGGGGAGATCCAGGGTCTCCCCCTCCTCCTCGGGAGTTGCCCCCCTCTCTTTCAGAGACTTGTCGAGAAGTTTGAGAGCAAAATCTGCCTGCATGTGATCTCTTACAGAAAAAGAAAAAGTTGTGCATGGATTTTTCTGGCTCTTTGATGATATGTCCTGCTTTGTTGTGCTGTAGGAAGGACCGGCTGTGGATTTGCATGGAATATTGTGGAGGAGGTTCTCTGCAGGAGATCTACAATGGTAAGGTTCTGCCCGGGGTCGAGGGACCTTTCATATTGTCCTGCTTCAGTGACCTGATTTTCAAAGTGATCTCTCCTTTGAGCCCAAGGCTAACCGGGGAGTTCAAAGAGTTGTTGTCTGAAAAAGTAAGATTCCTTAACGCTACTCTGGCCAGGTAGATATCAGAGCGTTTAGGCCTGTGCTGTGTTTTGTTGAGCTCTGAGAAAATGCGCTTCCCTTCCTTTTTATCATCATCCCTTCTGCTCCACCGGTTTTGTCTGTCCTGGTTCAGTGCAGAATTCCAGACATGCAGAGACTGGATGCTTCGGTTCAGCTTCGTAGATAAACACGGAATATCTCAGGCTGGAGAGAATGGGAGGGAGAGTCTGGCCAGGGAACAGGCTAGCAGACCTTCTCTCTCTCTCTCTTCCATGGGTGTAAAGACTTTTAGACCTCCGTTCCACTCCAGCCACCCCCGCCCGCCCCCTTCCGCTCTCGTGCAGCACCCCCTTGACTAAAGCGGAAATCTTTCTGCCGTCGGGCGTGTCGCAATAATGATGCCTGTTTCATTTCTGGACACGTTTCCTTCCCCTTTTGCTGACTGTGGGCCGTGCGCTTTGGTGGGTGGATGTGGGAAGGGAAGATTAGAACAGGAACTTCAGTAAGGCTGGGGGGAAAAAAATACTCTTTTCAGTCCTTTTCATCTCTGGGTTTGAGGAAGAAACGGAGGGAAAGGTGCTTTTTCCAACAGAGAGCTGGTCTGAAGGTTGGGCAGGGAAGTGGAAGACTCAGGATTCTTCTTTGTGATCCCCAGAAGGGTTTCTGCACATGTACAGAGAACTTTCCTACCTAAGCGCTTTTGGGGGGAGTCTGCCCCTTCCTTGTATTGTTTGTGACCCAGCGTGCCCAAACTGGATTCCCCTTTGTTCTTCTTCAAATGAGGCACGTGCTATGGAGAAAGCCGCCTCCAATCACTGCAGGATCCAAACCCTGTCTTCGTTAAATCAGAAAGTCTCCCCCCTCCCACTTCTGGTATCAATATGAGTATATAGGTAAAGGTTCCCCCTTGACGTTTAGTCCAGTCGTGTCCAACTCTAGGGCGCGGTGCTCCTCCCCGTTTCCAAGCCGTAAAGCCAGCGTTTGTCCGAAGACATTTTCCGTGGTCCCGTGGCCAGCGCGACTAGACACGGAACGCCGTGACCTTCCCACCGAGGTGGTCCCTATTTATCTACTCGCATTTTTACATGCTTTCGTACGGCTAGGTTGGCAGGAGAGTATATCACCCGCCGCTAAAGTTTCAGCACAAAGATCTGGGGAGCCAGATAACAAACTCGAAACCTGTTCTTCCCAAATGTGTGTCTGCCATGTTGTTGGTAGGTGGGTCGGTGGGTGGGGAATGATGATGGCAGAAGGGCGTGGGCAGCCCCATCTGATGCAGTTGGATCCTGGCTTCTGTTTCTCTCTTTCAGCCACCGGCCCCCTCTCGGAGAAACAGATCGCCTACGTTTGTCGGGAGACTCTCCAGGTGCGCGTGCCGATTTCCCTGGGCTCGTGGCCCTCCTGTGTTCTGACCTGTGGTCCCAATGTCTCTTTTCTTTCCCCGGGTGTTCGTAAATGCCAATTTGCAGGATGCAGGACCCAGGACAAAATTCAGCCCCAATGATTTCCCTTACATTTCGCTTGGGAGGGGTTGCAAAAAATAGAAGACTGGGAGTCAGGATCCGGCGGGGTCCTCGTTGCTGTCGGTCGGAAGTCTTGGGTTCCTCAAATTAGATCCGCGGTGGTGGGTGGTCGTTTGTCCCAGTTTCTCACTGAGTAACCACAATTGAAATACGGGAGTAGTCTATTTCAATTTGTCCAAACCAAATGGGTCCTTTGATTTCCTCCTCCCTCCTTCTTTGCATCTCCTCTTCAGTTTCATCCAAGCCTTCCACACACTTTTCAAGGGAAATCCTGTTTTTCTGCTCCCTGTTTCCTTCTTTTCTTGCCTTCCTGAAGGGCAAACGGCTGAAGGGGCAGGAATGGAATGTAGGTCATAAGCTGGGGGGGAGAGCAAGCAGGCGTGAGGGGGGGTACAGAGGCATGAGCGGCCTGCCCGCCCTGTGGGAAGGAAAGAGGATGATGGTTGGTGCTGTTGAGCTTAGCACAAAGACGGTGGGGAGGGGAAGGGCATAACGCCGGGGCGTGCAAAATGATCCATGGTGGGAGGCCAACAGATCTCAAGGTATTTCCCTTTCCCTCTCCCATAGCGCTACAACAGCCGGGCAGGGTGGAAGTTACCCAGCCTAGGTACCAGATGAGGGAGATTCGGGGGGACATAACAGCTCGGGCAGGGAGACATCCCCTCTTTACACGACAGCTGTGTTTGTGCATCGTGTTAGTGGGCCCATTGCAGCCGGCAGGTTGCAGATTTCACAGCGTCCAGGTTTTCGTGCCTCCCCCCCACCCCGGCTGCTCCAACCCTCAATTATTTCTCCAATGATGTTGTTTCGCCTTGAGAATACCGCAGCCCCCCCTCAAGCCCCCAAACCTCCCCGTTTAAAACTCAGCTGTGGATGTCTGGTTACTTCCCCTTGCGCATTTAGGGGGCGGGAGGCCAGATCTCCTTGGTGGTTGCCCCCCGGCCATTAGAGTCCACTTCCGGGGGGGGCACCGAGCAGCTCCCATGTCCGCGAAAGCTTTATGTTGACTGGGCCCCGGGTGGGTGACAAGTGCAGGAGCCATCCGGCTGCAACCCTCTCTGACCAAAGCCTCTTCAAACGTGGTGCTTTTACGGCGACCGTTGCCCTCTCCCGGAAGACCCCATAGCTCTTGATGATGGGTATGCGATGGGTGTGGTAGTCCCTGGCGGGTGAGGGAGAGGAAGCCCACGAACCTCCTCCGGAGAGGCATACCATCTCTGCCTCCGCCTGCAGGACAAAAACCCGTAACCTTTTCCTACCTTTTCCCTCAGGGCCTCCACCACCTACACGCTAGAGGAAAAATGCACCGGGACATTAAGGTGAGACCACCTCCATCAATGCTTGGCCTCGGATTATCCCCTTTCCTTCCGCCAGCGTCTCGAAAGGATCCTTTGGGGCTGTTTCTAGAAGCTTCTAAGGGCTGGGATCTGTGTGATTTTTCATCGGATTGTTAAACACACACACACCCCGAAATAGCTGTCTCCATTTCCTTCCCCCACCAAACTTTGCTTATTTTTGTTTTTTTGTCTTCCAGGGTGCCAATATCCTCCTTACATCCAACGGGGACGTAAAACTCGGTCAGTTTCCCCTTCGCATCTCTTCCTCGTCTCGCCTCGTCCCTGTCGGCCCCAAATTCCCCCCCTGCTGGGGGATTTCAGCTGCCAGCTTCCGAATTGGAGGGTTGATCCTGGTCGCTCAGCGTTCGCCCCACTGGGGCAAGGGGGCCTTTAGCCCTTTCAGAGCTGCTGGTCTACTATTTTATTTTATTTATTTGATTTATACCCCGCCCATCTGGTCTCAAAGACCACTCTAGGCGGCTTCCAATGTAGTAAAAACTGAAATAATACAAAAAAAAACCCACAAACAATTACATACATTATATTGTAATAGACAGAATACAACAATAGAATAGAAAACACATAAGGAGAGAATGAACAGAAAAGTCAGATATGAACTGGAGGGAAGGCCTGAATGTATAGCCATGTTTTTAATTGACTTTTAAAAGTGTCCAAAGTGGGGGGCCGCGTGGGTCTCAGGAGGGAGATTATTCCAGAGGTGAGGAGCCACTGAGAAGGCCCGGTCTGCTGCTGGTCTACACCCTCCCCATCCCAAAACCATGGGTCACGGCGCCTGGGGCTAATGGGAGTTGGAGTCCCCCAGGGCTACACTTTCTCCGTAACACCCCCATTGTGCCCAATTCACATTTTGTCAAGGGTTCATTTGGGGAGGGTCTTGGTCAGCCCCCCCTTCCCCCCTGGAAGCCTCTAGTCTTGAACCTTGGATCTTCTCCATGCAAGGGAGGGAGGGAGGGAGGGAGGAGGAGAGAAGCCAGGCGCTGTGCGAGTCGCCCGTAACCTTTGGCCGTTGCATGGCGGGGCTGACGTTAAGACTCCCCTTGCTTCCAGCGTCACGCCCAGAATTCCATAGGTAGCGTGGCTGTGGGAGAATTCTGGGAGTTCTAGACCAAAAACGCGATCCTGCACAGCTCCATGTATCTTGTTCCCCACCTCCCGTTTGTGTCCGATCTGCTTGGATACTTGGGTTCCTGCCTGGAGCAGAAAGTTGTTGGATTCAGTAGCCTTTAGAGGTTCCTTCCAACTCCACGATTCTAGGATTCTCTGCGCTGCTTCAGAATCCATATAGCAGGGCTCGGAGTGCGTGGCCTTCCAAAGTGTGGGTGGACTTGATCTCCCACCAGTTCCAACCAGCAAAGCCAGCGGAGGGAGCGATGATGGAAACCGGACTAGGAACAGCATCTGGAAGGTCACGCACCTTTGCACCGGAGTAAAAAAAAGGGGCGAAGAAGGGTGACAGCTGCCGGGGCCACCGTTGACCCCAGGACTGGCGGCCGCCTCACTTTTGTGAAAGAAATACCGTATTTTTCGCTCCATAAGACGCACCAAATTTTTAGGCAAAGAAAACAGGAAAAAATAATCTGGGAATTTCGCTCCATAAGACGCATATACTTTTTCCCCAATGTTTTTTTTTTTTTTGAAAAAAAAGTGCGTCTTATGGTGCAAAAAATACGGTAACTTGAAATCCACTTCTCGTTTTAAACCCTTTCTGCAACACACATCTTTATTTACGGAAGCCCTGCGGTCCATCATCTCCCAGATTCACACTCACATACCCAGCTGAGAGGGTGATGCTTGTTGGTTCTTCTCATATCATGTTCTCCCTTCTTGCCCATAGCGGATTTCGGGGTCTCGGCAGAACTGACGGCCTCGGTGGCCAAGAGGAAATCCTTTATCGGAACACCTTATTGGTAAGGCAAAAAAACCAAAAAACCAGACACCTTCTATTCTTCTCTTTCTCCCTCCAACTAGTACCACTGCCGTTGTAGTATCTGTAGACTCGTGTGTGTGTGTGTGTGTGTGTGTGTGTGAGAGAGAGAGAGAGAGAGAGAGAGAGAAGGATTAAAGTCATATTAAGTTAAACCTTAAAAAGCAATTAAACACTATGCCAATTAAAAATGCAATTGAATAATTAAAAGCAAGTGAACATTAAAAAGTATCTTAACTTTAAAAAAAAAGGCATTCAGGGACTTCATTCCATCTCATCTCCAGCACCTTCAGGTAGGGCTAGAAGCTGGATCCAGAGGACGGCTGCTGATCCGTCCGCTTAGACAGCGCTGGGGACGGATCAGTCCAGAGTCTGGATTGATCCTATGTTCAGTAGCTTAGTGGTCAAGCATCTGGGGAGCGTGGGGAAAGTTGCGGGTTTAGCCCGAGCATCTCCGCAGAACCTAAGGTCCTACAGCAGATGGCCAGAGAGACCTTCTGCCAAAGGGCCGGGGGAAAAAAAATACTGCCAGTGCAACCGACAATACTCAGACCAATAGACACGTTAAGTTTGATGCAACTTTCAAATATCACAGCTCCGTCTCATGGAGAGTTCTAGATTTTTTCGTTTGGGGAGGAAGGACTTGGGAGTTCTCTGCGGGGGAGTTCCAGAAGACAGCAGAGAGTCCTGCTACATCTCTCACTCAGCGAGAAGTCCCGCAGTGGCGTGGGACGGAATCATGGCCGTCAAAATGGCCTCCGGCGGATGGCGCTGTGGGATAGAGGAACCCTGCTGGTGTAAAGCAGGTTCATGTGGATCAGGAACATTCCCAACAAACTCACAAAGCGACGTAGACATGGGATGAACCGAAGCATGAGAAACGGAGGGGAAATCGAGCTAGGCAGATTTGTCGACCCTCAATAACAACAGCAACAACAAATTTAAGAATTTGTTGGCTAAACGAGTGACCGCCCAACGGTGACGTTGACTAGCCGTCTCTTCCATGGCGTTGGAATGCAACAAGTCAAGTGATCAGCAGAGCAAGCAAGAGGAGCCCAGCAGAGTCTATCCAAGAGAGTCAATAAGCGTTGAGAGAAGTTGATCAAGCTGAAGATCAAAGGGACAAGGGAGAAGGAGGAGTTGAACGCTGTGAGATGAGAAGGACGCTGTGAGATGAGAAGGACACTGTGAGATGAGAAGGACGCTGTGAGATGAGAAGGACGGCAGAATAATAAAGCTCTCCCTGCCCTGTACGTACCTTAAAACCCTCCAGGGCAAAAGGGATAGTGTTCAAGAATGTGGCCACGGCTGAGGAAAGGACCACCGAAGAAAGAAACGGAGGGGCTGATCTTTAAAGCGGAAGCGCTCCACGCAAAGGTCATGGAAACCCGGAATGAGAAATCGCACGGATGACCGTAAATGGCCGTTAAGAAGCAGAAGAAGCAGGGGACCCCCTCCTCTGTGGCCTGCAAGGAGACTGTGCAAACAGGAAATTTGGAAAGGCATAGGAAGGTTGCAGCCGTGGTGATTTGGAATGTCTGTACGAAAGACAATAGACCAGGGAGCGAAAAAACGGGTGGGATCACGAAACAGAAAAAGTTGTTGAAAATGGAGACGTCCGGCTGTAGACGTAATATAGCTGGACTTCAGCAAAGCCTTTGACAGAGTGCCCCATGATCTTCTGATTAGGGAGCTGAGGAGTTGTGGGCTGGATAGATCCAAGTGTCAGGTGGATACACAGTTGGCTACAGAATGATACTCAGAGGGTGATGATTAACGGCTTCTTCTCCAACTGGGGGGAGGTCAAAAATGGGGTACCCCAACGCTCAATCCTGGCCCCAGTGCTCTTCCACATTTTTGTTAATAGCTTGGATTGAGGGAGTGCTTGTCAGACTTGCAGATGGCACCAAATTAGGCGGAATGGCCAATACTCTGGAATACGGGAACAAAATTCGGAAAGGTCTTGATAGGCTGAAAAGAACAGAAAGGAATTTAACAGGGAGAAGTGGAACATTCTGCACCGGGGGTGGGTGGTGGGTGGGGAACCAAATGCACAGTTACAAGTAATACTGCAAATGAGAGGGATCTTTGAATTCTTGATCAGAAGCTGAATGTGTACGATGTGGCTGCAAAAAACAAAAATTGACAAGCGCCATTTTAAGATGCATTAACAGAAGTATTGTCTCCAAATCTCATGAAGAACTAGTTCCCCTCTATTCAGCACTGGTTAGGCTTCATGTAAAGTTCTGGAGAACTCTAGATGAAGAGAAGATTCCCTGGAAAAGACCCCGATGTTGGGAAAGTGTGAAGGCAAGAGGAGAAGGGGACGACAGAGGACGAGATGGATGGAGAGGGTCATCGAAGCGACCAAAAATGAATTTGACCCAACTCCAGGAGGCAGTGGAGGACAGGAGGGCCTGGTGTGCTCTGGTCCGTGGGGCCACGAAGAGTCGGACACGACTTAATGATGAAACAACAACAAAAGAGTTTGTTATTTGCGGACACTGCAATTCAAGAAGGATGCTGACAAACTGGAGCGAGTTCAGAGGACAGCAACAAGGATGATCAGGGAACTAGAAACCAAGCCCTAGGAGGAAAGACGGAACAAATTGGGCATGTTTAGCCTGGAGAAAAGGAGACAGAGGGGAGAGAGGAGAGCCCTCCTCAAACAGATACAGAGGAGCGACAGGATCTGTTCTTGATCATCCCAGAACACATAATAATGGGCTGAAGCTACAAGGAGCCAGATTTAGGCTGAATATCAGGAAAACTTCTTAACTGTTAATGCAGTACAACAATGGAGCCAGTGACCTTGGGAGGTAGAGGCATTCAACAGAAAATTGGCCAACCATCTATCAGAAATACTTTTCTTTCGATTCCTGCATTGAGGACTGGGTTGGACCCCATGGCCTTAGAGGCCCCTTCGGACTCGATGTATTCTCTGATTCTATGAAACGCCTGGCTCACAAAATGCCTGATCTAATCCTTGTTGAAAGGAGGCATGTATGGCTAGTGGATAGGGCTCTATAGAGGGATGCTAGAATGGAAGAAAAGGAATTTGGAAAGATCGCCAAGTACAAAGACTTGCAAATTGAGATGAAAAGTTACAGCAAAGGAAAACAAAATTTGTTCCCGTTGTAATTCTTGCTTTAGGTGCAAAAGACCTAGAAAACTACCTTTGTATTTTAGGCATAAAATAGGGACAAAATCAACCACTTGAAATAGGCTATCATGCTTGGAACAGCACATGTTTCAGGGAAATACCTAAGAATATCCAAGGCCCTTGTGAATGATCCAGTATTCTTTTTTTAAATTAATTTTTAAATCCTACAACAGGAAACCAACCAACAAAAAAACCCCAACCCAAAGTACAAAAACATGGCATAGTGTAACATAATGTGCTATGTACATCCTAGGTCTCTGGGAATGATCTAATATTCAAGGAACTAAATCCAACCCATATTTGGCAGGCTATGTGCAACAAAAACATCAATAATACTGTAATAATATTGATGCACAACCCACTTGGATTCCCAACGGTCCCCTATCCTTGCCACAGGCTTCTGGGGCATGTTGCAAAAATGATTCCTGTGACAATAAAATAAAGCCAGAAATATTTAAGCAATAAATCCAATTATCGGCCCCATTCACTAGGTCGAATGCTGAATGCCAAATTAACACTTAATGTTAAAACTCATTGGTTTGGGGGTCCCTTTTAACTGGGACTAGCGGTTGGGTGTGAGGCTTAAACAAGAATCTCACATAAAAGAGCTGTAAAAAATGATTTAGCCGAGTGAAGGCAGACATCCATAAGCATGAAAGCCACAGAATACAAGCTCTGAGAGGTATGAACGGGTGTTTACAAGTTTATCCTCCTCTTGACGTAAAGAACTGGGTGTTAAAGCAGGTTTTTTGCGTGCAATCGCCCTCGACAAATGCAAAGTTTATGCTCACGGTGTTTACATGCATAAGGAAATGGAAGTTAAACAGTCATGGGACTCAAGTAGGATGATGGGGGTGGTAGGGAAGGAGCTGGGCTGGGTCATGGCCTGCTTGTTTACCTCCTTGATGCTTCCCCCTCCAAAAATTCACCGTCTTGTCCTCTCCGCCAGGATGGCTCCGGAGGTGGCCGCCGTAGAGAAGAAGGGCGGCTACAATCATCTGTGTGACATCTGGGCCCTTGGCGTTACGGCCATAGAGCTGGCGGAACTACAGCCGCCTCTCTTTGACTTGCACCCAATGAGGTGAGGAGGATGATGACGACGACGACTCTGGTGGGGATACCAGGGCTCCGAAAAGCTTTCTTTGGGGATGAGAACACCCCACCCCCCCAGAATGATCAGCTTTAAAATAAGCCAAATTATCAATTTTAAAAGGTAAAGGTTCCCCTTGACATTTTTAGTCCATTCGTGTCCGACTCTAGGGAGCGGTGCTCATCCTGTTTTTCAAGCCGTAGAGCCAGCGCTTGTCCAAAGACAGTTTCCGTGGTCACGTGGCCAGCATGACTAGGGAGCACCTTTTTACTTTCCCACCAAGGTGGTCCCTATTTATCTACTCGCATTTTTACATGCTTTCGAACTGCTAGGTTGGCAGGAGCTGGGACAAAGCAAGGGGCGCTCACTCCGTTGCGTGGATTCGATCTTACGACTGCTGGTCTTCTGACCCTGCAGCACACAAAGGCTTCTGCAGTTTAGCCCACAGCGCCACCCCGTTTTACACCCACAGCAAATCCTGTGCCGTTGCGGCCTCCAAGAGAAAATGCCATATTAATTGGGTCCCCCCCATTTCATCCAGGGCCTTGATGCTGATGTCGAAAAGCAGTTTCCAGCCCCCCAAGCTGAAGGAGAAGATGTGCTGGTGAGTATCGGCGGCCGATGGACCATCGATGGAGCTTCTGGTGGAATATCTTAACCCCGGCTGGCGACACAGTTCTGATTTTCTTTGGTCTGTGTTGCTCCAACTCTGAAAAGAGTGCCGATGAGCTGTATGGTGCGGCATGGCTAGAACAAAGATGGAGGGACCCCCCGGTCTCCGGCAGGTGGCCTTGCTGCACTCGATAGAGCTGACGGGAACTGAGGGAGCTGCAGGTTTTCTCCCCGTGTCTTTAAGACAAGGACTTCCGGCCCTGCAGGGCTTCTGGCTCACCGCTGGCCAACATCTGGCCCTCAGAGGACCTGGGGGAGAACGATTCTCAAGCCCCTGCTTTCTCCGAAAGCCTTACCATAGGCCACATCCCTCTCCCCCCCCCCAGTTGAGAAGCCAGTGGCTTATAATGGAAATCCAAGCCCTTGAGGGGGGGAGTCCTTTGCACCTGCCCCTGGCTGCTTGACCTTTCACGGTTCCGCATATCTGGAAAAAGAGAAGGAAATCAGATGCTGTTATATTCTTTATTCCTCACCCCCATCTTTTGGGGTATCTGGACCGTAGGGTGTTTGGAATTACAGTTCCTCTTTTTGCAAAAAATAATGTTGGTCTGGTTCGCAGAAATTTTCTGCTTCCCCCCCCTCTGACCCATTTGGACAACCGCCGCAGGGAAACCTAGAATCCTTTACTTTGACCTCTGCAACGTTTCAGAAGTCTTTGGCTGTTCCTCCGAGTTTGGGTCCTTGGCCAAGAGCCGTCTGGCACCTGAAGTGTAAAGAGCTCTTTCAAACGGCCATTTGCCGATCGGGAAGAAATCTTAGTCTTACTGGCTGGCCAAAGGTGTACAGTGGGCTGGGCGAACCTTCCAGTAAGACCCGTAATGGGGCCGCGGCCATGCTAGGAGCTAATGCCTTCGTATCCAGGTCTTTCCGTTGGGTGAGGGGGCTGGTTGTGGCACAGAACGTTGCTTTGCATTCCCCAAACCAGCCTGCAGACTTCCAGCGGGGTGGGAGATGCGGTCAGATCACCCACCTTGAATCAAATTTGACAGGCGGTGTAAGGTAGCCGTTAGGGTGTTGACCTGCGACTTGGAAGACCCAAGTTTCTAGCCCCCGTTAAGCTATGGAACTCACTAAGTGACCTTTGAGTTGAAGGTCCCACGTAGGACTCTCTGCTCCCCCCAATTTATCTTCAGAACAATCCTATGAGGGAGGTCAAATGGGCGGAAACGGTCCCTTTCTGCCCGTTTGACCTCCCTCACAGGATCGTTCTGAAGATAAATTGGGGGGGGGAGAAGAGAGTCCTATGAGTGACCTTGAACTCACACAGGAGAGGAAGGATGTGGGTGTGAATTAAGAGTAAATAAACTGCTCCTCTAGTCCGGTTTTGTGGGTGGAAAATGACGCAAGAACAGGGAACGATACCGGACTTCCCTTCACCTTGTTGCAAAGTACACACACACAGACACAGACACAGACACACACACACACACACACACACACACACACAAGTGCCAAAGCAACACTGACTTGTGGAGTCAGCCCTTTGACAGGCAGAACCTGAGCACATTTCCCTGGTGTGTGTGTTTTTTAATGGTGTCCACTCTTCTTCCCAAGAAGATAAGAAAGCTTGTGGTTATGGGTTTTTTGGGCTCTTTGGCCGTGTTCTGAAGGTTGTTCTTCCTAAAGTTTGGCCAGTCTCTTTGGCGGTCCTCTTCAAAGGACAGGAATCAGAACTCTGTGCTCTGGTGCAGTTTGTTTGGAGTATTTATAGCTGTGGGATCAGCTTTTGTCCTTTTCAGGAGAGTGGGTGATTGTGGTGATCAACGTGTTTTTTGTTGTGGGTGTATTGTTGTGATAAGGGGGAGAGATTTTCTGTCACTGTGATTGATGGGTGTCGTTAGCTGGTCTTTTGTGTGCAGTGATCACCGGTCCTTGTGGCTGGGTAGAGTTTGTTGACCTTTTTTGCAGGCTGTATTTTTCAGTGTTGGAAGCCAGGCTTCGTTGAGTTTTAGACTTTTTTTTTCTCTTTTATTGAAGCTTTGCTGGTGTTTGTGGCTTTCAGTGGCTTCCCTGTGTAGTCTAACGTAATGATTGCTGGTGTTGTCCAGTATTTAAGTATTTTGAAATAGAATTTCATGCCCAGCTTGTTTTAGGGCATATTCAAGCTTGTGTTTACTACAGAGATACACTTGGGGCAGGAAAGGGGAAAGGCCTCCGAACTCTGCCGTACAAAACGGGAGAGGTCCAAGCGCCGGGACTGCCCCTTCGGTCTCTAGAGAACAAAAAGCAAAATGTCTGCTTCTCGAAGGGACGAGAGGGAGGAGCGTAAGAAGGAAGGAAACCAGCAGCCCTAAGAATGGCCATCTAAGATGGAATGGTCATCTAAGATGGAAGGAAGGTCAGCTCAGGTCAGAGTGGGTCAAGGACCATCCGGGACACCTGAGGGGGTCTTCTCTCCTCGTCTCCCTTCAAAGAGGTGCCTCTTTTTGAGCGGAAGCTGAGTGGCACCCACTCCCTTCCAGAACCGTTCAGGTGCCCAAATGGCAACCTGGACTTTCTGACCCGGTTTCCGCAGCCAACATGCCTTCCTTTTCCTCTTGCAGGTCCGCCGATTTCCACCATTTCGTCAAACTCTGCTTGACCAAAAACCCCAAGAAACGTCCAGTGGCAGAGAAGCTGCTGCAGGTGACCTTGGTCTAGGGCAGGGCTGGGAGACCCCTTTCCCCACTTGGGCAGAGCGGGAGGACAGGATGATCGTCCCTTTAAAAAAATGCTTAACATCGGTCTAAACAAGGATGAGCGGATATGTCTGTAACAAGGGGTGGGCTATCTTGGCATAGCGAAGGGCCATTTTCCGGATTTACTGGCAGCCCAAAAGCCATATTCCAAAGAGGGCATGGCCAAAGAACATAATTTACATTACATACTATTCTGTTCTAATTTCGTAAATGTTATTACAGGGCACTACATTTTTGTTAACTGAAACATGTTGAGCAAAATAATTTTTTTTAATTGGAAACATCCTTGACGAGAATCTTTTTCCACCCTGCTCATCCCCTCTCCCTGTCTGCGCCAGCATCCTTTTGTTTACCAGCCACTGGCCCGCACCTTAGTCATTGAACTGCTGGAAAAAGCCACTAATCCTGACCTAGCTACGGCTGCCTTGGACGATGGGGATTTTGAGGTATGGTCTCAACAGGGCTTTATTTGTTTGTTTGTTTGTTTGTTTGTTTGTTCGTTCGTTTGTTTGTTTGTTTGTTTGTTTGTTTGTTTTATACCCCACCTATCTGGGCTACCAGACCACTCTAGGCGGCTTCCAATACAAAATACAAACAATAAAACACAAGATTGTATTGTTTGGAAGGGTGAGGGCAAGGGGTTAAATAAAGTGACCCGGAAAAAATTCAAGGACTTGTTCCTTTGACCGAGACAGAGGACAAGTGGGGAAGGTTGGGGGATCATGGGAGTTGTAGTCCTAATGGTACAGTATCTTGGGGACCATACTGTTAGAAGTACTGCTGTTAGTTTTCTTTCATCAAATTACTTGGGGTTTTTTTTTTTGTAATGATAACTCCTAGATATTTCACTTTCTGTACCTCCTTGAAATTAGTTTTCATTGTCAGTCTTTCCACTTCTTATTTCTTTATGATTTTTTTGATAGTTTATTTTAAGACTTGCATTGGCTCCGAATTCTTCCATAGTTCTCACTACTTCTTCCAAACTGTCCAGAGGGTTTTGTAGTATTATTGCTAAATCATCAGCATATGCTTGCAACTTGAATTCTTCTACCCTGATTCTGAGACCCTTAATTCCATCATTCCTTTTTATTTGTCTGTTTAGAATTTCTAATGTTAGAATCAATCACAACGGAGAAAGTGGGCAACCCTGCCTTGTGCCTTGTCCAGTTTGAATATTTTCACTTACTTGACCATTGATTTTAATCTTGGCCTTATGTTTAGTGTACATTGCTTTAATTGTTTGAAGAAAAGTTCCTTCTCTTCCCATCTTCTTTAACTGCAGCAACGTAAACTCCCAATCGACATTATCAAAGGCCTTTTCTGCACCTAAAAAGATTAACATCATTTTTTTTTCTGGATGCATTTCACAATACAGTGGTGCCTCGCTTAACGATGTTAATTGGTTCCAAAAAACCCATCGCTATGGGAAACATCGTTAAGTGAAACACCGTTTCCCATAGGAATGCATTGAAAACCGGTTAATCCGTTCCAATGGGAATGGATTAACGTCATTAAGCGAAAATCCCCATAGGAAACATCGCTAAGTGAAACAATGTTTCCCCAATGGAAAGCCATTCAAAAGCACTGAAGCCGGCTTCAGTGCTTTTGAATGGCTTTCCGATGTCCGTGTTTGCTCATTTTTAAGTGTCTTACAATGTTTGGAACATGTTTTAAATGGTTGGAATAGTTAGTCCACCTTGTGAAACCTATGCACACCTATGGATTTCAATGAGGGAAAAAACAAAAAATCACCAAAAATTAACGAAGAAAGCCAAACTAAGTGTGCATAGGTTTCATAAGGTGGACTAACTATTCCAACCGTTTAAAACTTGTTCCAAACATTGTAAGACACTTAAAAATGAACAAACACGGACATCGTTAAGTGAAATTCCCCCGTAGAGAACATCGTTAAACGATGCTGAAAATTCCTCAAAGAAACCCATCGCAAAGTGAATACATCGTTAAACGAAGCAATCGCTAAGCGAGGCACCACTATATTCCAAAATATTTATTATTAGTTTATTCTAACTATTGTTGGAAGATACTTTCCCCATTTCTAATGTACAGAAGAAACTCGTGATGTAGCGGTCACTTGTGTTGAAGACCTGGATTGAAATCTGCACTTGGCCATGGAAATTCACAGGGGCGACCGTTCCTGGTCTACCTCTCAGGGTTGTTGCAAGGCAAGGCAGGTCAGGCTGAGAGAGAGCGTGGCTGGCTCAAGGTCATCCGATCAGTTTCATGCCCAAATAGGAATTTGAACTCAGGTCTCTTGAGAACGGCACTCTAACCACTAAATCACGCTGGCTCTTGAATTAATATATAATTAAGATGTGTGCATAAATGCGTGAGTAATTCCTGGCATTCACAGCCACAAAAACGGGGGCGAAATGACTCCTCTCTTTTTTGACTTTTGAAAGGTTGAGAAATAAAATTCGTGGATAGTTTTATGCACAGTAAGGGGGAAAGGATTGCTAAAAAGTTTGGTCGTTCCCCTTAGTGTTGTCTATAGGGATTAAAATGTTTCTTGAGGGTCAGACAGAGATCTTTGCCAGCCCTACCTGGAGATGCCGGTGGACATTTTATGTACAGTAGGACCCCTGTATCGACAAGGGGTTGGTTCCAAGCCCCACCACGGATGCTGAAAACTGCAGATAGTAATGAATGCTACGCAGCATGGTAAAAGAAATCCAGAAGGAAATATTTTCACCATGTATTAATGAATCCAGCCACTAGAGGGAGCCAGAGATCTTGCTATGTATTCTTCAACAGGACTACATAGCATGGTCTCTGGTTCCCTCTAATGGCCAGTTGTGGTAAATTCACCATGAAAATATGCATTTCTTTTTTAAAAAAATATTTTTAATATTTTCAGATTATGGATAAATGAAACTGCAGATTTCGATCCTGCAGATACTGCAAAGCAAGGGATCTATCACTGAGTTTCCCCCCTAAAGTGCTTTGCCCCCCCTAGGCTTTTCTGCAGTCCTCACAATCCACCAGCATTTAAACGAAAATTCAATTTTTTTTGCCATACATCAGTTTTGGCCCTTGGTCCAGCTAACTCATTGCCGTCAACAATATCTGGCAGCAGCTGTCCAGGGTTTCAGAAAAGAGGGGGGGCTTTGCAGCCGGTGACAGCTGATGATAGCTGCAGTTTCAGTGGTGCTATAAATACACACTAGGTTTGTGTTTGCACTTTACAAGCGTGATCTGAGATGCTGAAACTATTTGGTATGTAGGTCTTGACACCCGGGATATCTCCTGTAAAGTACAGACTCGAGTGGTTTCACAGCACCTGCCGTATTGGGAGTCACCCGCCATTCTTGTTTTCAGGAATTGAATCCAGGGCCGTGTCCGTGTAAGGCAGGGGGATTAATCACTGAGCTAGGATTCTTCCCTTAGGATGGGGGAAACGCGATCCTTTTGGATGGCAGTGATGAGGCACGATGGGTGTTGTAGTCCAACAACACCTGGAGGGCCCACCCTCTGTGCAGAAGAGTTATTTGCATGCATTTCAAAATTGTGTTCTGCTGTTTTTATTCAGGCCTATGAAGTTTTCCCTGATAAAATCCATTCGCGCAGGCAACCCGGGCCAACGGAAGGGACCCTTGCAGAGATCCAGTGTAAGCTCCCCCACCATGTTGGTTTTAATAAAGATCTCGCCTTGAACCAGCCATTTGGCCTGCTGGGAAAGAGGATGGATGTTCTGGAAGGGAAGGAAGCCTAGGGAGTCTTTCTCTCTCTCTGTGTGTGTGTGTGTGTGTGTGTGTGTGTGTGTGTGTGTGTGTGTGTGTGTGTGTGTGTGTGTGTGTGTGTGTGTGTGTGTGTGTGTGTGTGTCCCCTCCATACCGGCCCACTTCTCCCTTGAATTGCACAAGTTTGAGCAGCACCGTTTTGGTTATACACAGATATATTTTTTTATGAATGAATCATAGAATCGTCGTAGGGTTGGAAAGACCTTGGAGGTTCTTTCTAGTCGGGGCAAGAGACCTCATCCCATCCCGGACAGATGGCTGTCCAATTTTTTCTTGAAAACCTCCAGCGATGGGGCACCCACAACATCAGGAGACAAGCTGTTCCACTGCTTGATGGTTCTCACCATCAGGAAATTCCTGCTTATTTCCAGGTTGGATCTTCCGCTGATGAGTTTCCACCCATGGGTTCTTGTGAGTGAATGAATGAATGAATGAGTATTCAGTAAATACAGTGGTGCCTCGCATAACGAGGGCACCGTTTAACGACAAATCTGCATAGCGATCTAATTTTTGCGATCGCTAATGCGATCACCTTGCTATGTTTTGAATGGGAAAACATCGCATTGCGATGATCGGTAAGCACTTTGCTTACCGATCTTCGCATTGCGATGTTTTTAGAACAGCTGATCGGCGGTTCCAAAATGGCCGCCGGGTACCCAAAATGGTCGCCGCAAGCATTTTAGTGCGGTTTCCTCGCTTACCGAGGCGGCGAAAATGATGGCGCTATGGAGGATCTTCGCTGAACGGTGAGTTTTCGCCCCATAGGAACACATTAAACAAAGTTTAATGCGTTCCTATGGGGTTTTTAGTTCCGTTTAGCGATGTTTCCAGATAGCGAAGATTAATCTGGAACAGATTAACGTTGCTATGCGTGGCACCACTGTACTGTCCTGCTGTTCGTCTCCAGGAAGTAGCCTGAGAAAGGTGGGTCTTGGACTTACCGAGGCTGGTGGTGCAACAGCCCCCCCGGTCCGATGTCCGTGGTCCTGCTCGCCCTCTCTCTTGGCATGGTGGCTCCCTGTGGCAGCCAGGGAGGGTGCTAGACCACGCTAAGAGGCAGGCTTGAGAAAGATCCTAGCAGGAGGAGGTGAGATCGCGTCTCTGCTATCCACCTCTGATATAGGCTTTTCCTGTCCTTTAGGTGCCTCTGCGTGTGTGTTTGTGTGTGTGTGTGTGTGTGTGTGTGTGTGTGTGTGAGAGAGAGAGAGAGAGAGAGAGAATCAACTGTTTATCTTTTGTATTCAAGTTTTGGGGGGAGGCCATAAGAGTTCTACCCAGGTTTTGAACTACACGGAGGTTGGGGATGCAAAAAAAACCCAGCCTTGTTGAAGGGAGACGTGTATTGGGCAGGCTGTGCTACCCGGCGTGGGGTGTCAAGTGATGATGGGCTAGAACTAGGAGAACGCCACACCGGGACTCCGGAGAGCAGGGTTCGAATTCCTTTTCGGCCATGGAAACTCACTGGATAAGGCGGAGTGGAACTGGTAGAACCTTCCCTTAAACTCCTTGAAAGCCTTAGACCTTGTCCTTCAAAGGCAGGGGTCGTTTTTTCCCCCGGTGGAGAGAGGCCGTCCGAAGGCAAAGGCAAGGTCATTTGGGGGACTAATTTCTGTGGGCGACTGTCTACCCTTGGATGGGAAGGCTGTCTCCGCCATCCTTCCACCGGTCTCCGCCTGTCACCTCCGTTTCCTCTGCCTTCGTCATCCCCCTTTTTTTCTCTCTCTCTCTTCCGGCGTCTTCTGTTCTCCCGCTCGTGTCGCTGTGGTTTTCCCGTGCTGCCAAGTTGCCTCTGATTTTTTTGGCAGCCCCCGTGAACGAGTGATCTCAGCCATGCCCTTCCCTTGACCAGCCCCCACTCGGTTCTTGTAAAAACTCAAGTCGGTGGCTTCCTTCAGAGGGTGGATCCATCTCATTGTGGGCCTCGTTTCCTCTTATCCCCGCCCCCCCTCGTCCTCTCCCTCTGTCGCTCTTTCTGCATTTTGGCCATCTCCGGTTTCTCCTTCTCTCTTTCGGTCTTTTGTCGCCTGCTTCCCCTCCTTCTTGGCCTCCGCCACCCACTTTTTTTCCCTTGGCCTCGCTTCGCGATTTCCATTTTTCTCCTGTTTTTTTTATTTTTTGCTCTGCTTCTGCTTCCAATTCTCCCCCCCCCCATTATCCCTCTATCTCTCCCCTCTTTTCTTTCTGTCCCTCTCTGCCCGTTTCTTCAGTGTATTTCAACCCTCCCTCTCCCTTTCTCCGCGATAGCCGAGAACAGAGGTCACTCTGACCCCCCAGATCTGAATTCATCCATAGAAGGAGGCTTGCGAAGTTAGGTGATGGGCTGTGTGGTCTTACCTGTAGGGCCACATGGGGTCTGAGGATTACACGCCCCCCCCCCCGATGAATAGAGGGAGCTCAGGATGACGTTTTCTTGTGTGGGTTTAAATAGATGGGCTAATTTGTTTTTCTTCTTTCATAGTTAATAAGGTTAAATTTGGGCCCCCTCTCAGGAAAGAAACAGAGCCATGGTGCAGTCCGGTAAGTTGTGCGTGCGTGTGTGTACAGTCGTGCCCTGCTTAACGATTGCCCTGCATTACGACAAATCCGCTTTACGGCGATGTTTTTGCGATCACAATTTCAATTGCAAAATGATGATCTAAATGGAGGAATTTCGCTTAGTAATGATTGGTTCCCTGCTTCGGGAACCGGTTTTCGCTTTACGGTGATCAAAAACAGCTGATCGTCGGGTTTTCAAAACGGCCGCTGGGTGTTTAAAATGGCTCCCCGCTGTGCTTAGGGACGGATTCCTCACTATACAGGCAGCGAAAATGGCTGCCGTATGGAGGATCTTCGCTGGACGGTGGGTTTTTACCCCATTGGAATGCATTGAGCGGTTTTCAGTGCGTTTCACTGGGGTTTTTAATTTCGCTTTACGATGTTTTCGCTTAACAGCGATTTTCCTGGAACGGATTATCATCGTTAAGCAAGGCACCATTGTATATATCTGTGACAGACCAGGCCTCAGGAGGCCCGGGTTCGAATCCCTGCTTACTGTGTGTGTGCACATTTCTCACTCACCTTGAAGTACTTATCAGGGTTGCTTTAAATCAGCTCCAACTAGACAGCCCATAACGTATGTCTGTGCGATATATCTTTATCGCGAATGAATTGGCTTTAATATCAGTCGTCAAAGCGTGGAGCATTCCAGGTTTTCGGATGGAGCCTCTCTCAGCTCTGCCTGGAGATGCTGGGATTTGAACCCAGGACTTCCTCCACACAGTGGAGGTGGAGGCCCCTTATTTGGCCTTAGTTGCAAAGTGGGGGGGGGGGGGAGGAAGCTATGTAAAGTCCATAAGGGACAAAAAATAAAACCAGAACGCCACAGAAGTTCTGCAAGCCTTCAAGTTTTCCAAAACCCTTAAATTGGTACCACAAAATGGGGGAAACTATAAAAAATGGAATCATTCCTTTAGAGATGCTGAGGCCGTGAAATTGACGGGACGCTTTGTTTCTTTTGCAGGAGGAGGAGGAAGAGGAGAACTGGATGCTTTTAAAAGATGGAGAGTAAGGAATTGGGGAGGGGTGGCTCGAAAGAGGGGTTTTTTTTGCGGGGGGAAGGGGCTCCCAATTGTATTGTTCATCCACCTCTCTGGAAAACAGAATTTCCCCCCTATTGATTCCAGCTGACGGTGATCCTTTTATTGCACAGCTAGCAAAAAAAATCAAAATTGAGCAGCGGCCGCTTTTCCTCCAACCGCTGTGTGGAAAGCCCCGCCGGTTGGATTTCGGCCTGCTTTGCCGTTATTTAGAAAAAGCAGAAGACTCCTTCCAAGAGAAAGGAAGGGGGATGATTTTGGGGTGTCGAAAAAGGCAGCTAGCGCTAGGACTTGGTTCTGTGCAAGTGGCTTGGGGTTGGCATTTGATCGAGGGTGTCCCGGTCAAGGGGGAGAGACGCGTAGTGTGTTGAGAGTTGTACTGTTTTTCTTCCCTGTTCAGGAGCCTTCTCCAATCTGTGGAAGAAGCTCTGGAAGAGAGGTAAGTAGGCGAGCAAACACAACTGGATTTTCCCATTACAGCTAGTGTGGTCTGCTCTGACACGCAGCTGCACGGCAGAGATTTACCCCTCTCCGGATGCTTGATTCTTTTAAATGAAGATTTTCTTGGAGGGGGCGGGTTTGACTTCAGATCCGTGCGCTTGGAAATCTCGTGCTGTGGTTCCATCTGAAGATTCCACGGAACCCCCTTCCTTTCCTGAGTTTCAATGAGTTCGGATGGGGAAGGAGACACCACGGAAATAAGTGGAAATATTTGTAGCCAGGTTTAGTTGAGGCTGAAGCCTGCCTGGATGCTTGCCTCACTAGAGAGACGTCGTTCCGAGCTGCGGATCAGAACGATACTCTGCACGTGCCCAGGAGAAGCCTGTTCTTTATAGATTGAGTTTGGACATCGGAGAATACGTTTGGGGGCCAGGCATTAGCCCATATCAGCTTGGGCAGCCCCCCACCAAGAGGCCCTTTTCTCATGATCTCTATTTGTATTTATTTATTATTTTTATTTATTTGATTGTTATTAACCTCCTCCTCCTCCCAAATTTGGCAGCCAGGGCTACCTTGGGCAGTTTACAACAAAGTAAACAGTAACAATAACATCGTGGCCGGGGTATACAAGAACAACCAAAGAAAATATTAAAAATAACAGTAACAATACGCAGTAAAAACACAATAAAATAAAAAGGAAACAGGGATGTAGTTAGATTATAGTGGTGCCCCACATAGCGACGATAATCCGTTCCAGAAAAATCATCGTTATCCAGAATCGTCACTATACAGAACGAAAAACCCCATAGGAACGCATTCAACCCCGTTTAATGCGTTCCTATGGGGAAAAACTCACCGCTATGTGGAAATCCTCCATCCGGCTGCCATTTTCGCTGCCCGGTAAGCGAGGAAAGGGCGCGAAAACGCTGCGGGCAGCCATTTTTTCCTGGCGGTCATTTTGGAACCGCTGATCAGCTGTTTTCTAAACATCACAATGCGAAAATCGGTAAGCGAAACGCTTACCGATCATCGCAATGCGATATTTGGCCCTTTAAAACATCGTTATGCGATCGCTTTGTGATCGCAAAATCCGCATCGCTATGCGGATTCATCATTAAATGGGACGCTCACTATGCAGGGCACCACTGTATTGAGGCACTATTGTATCCTTTGGTTTGAAGATCTGACAAGGCCTTCTCTGAATAGCCATGTTTTAAATAGGTTTTTTTAAAAAAGGCTCCCCATGAGGGGGGCTGGGCGGATTTCGGTCATGAAACTGTCCCGTACGTTGTGGCGGGGTGGCCGCCGAGAAGGCCTGGTTTCTGGTCATCTCTCGACCCATAACTCTCAACCCCCTAATCCTGCAAGGATCTTCCAGGACGGGCCGATCTCGTCGGGAGGAGGCGCTGTGCCGGATATCGAGGTTCTAAACCGTTTAGGGCTTTATAGGTTGACGCCATCCCCTTGAAGCTGGTATGGAAGCCAGTTGCAAGGTGGCCAAGGTGGGGGGAAAAGGTGTGTGTGGGGGTCTTTCCTGACCCCCCACTCAACAATCTGGCTGCTGGGTTGGAGTCTCTGTACCAGCCCCAAGGGTATGAGTACGAATTCCTGTTCTAAAAACGTCTGTTCTTCCGCAGGAGCCTCACGATTCGTCCCGCACGCCCCACCAAACAGGTAGGCTTTCGTTTGGCCATTAGCGCCAGACATCCCTTTCCGTCCCCTCCTCAAGAGTGTAGCTCATGCTGCACCGTCGCCGCGGCTGGATCCCACTTTCAGTGTCCCGGCTCCAGCCCCATGGAATTTTGAGACGTGCCGTTTGGGGAGGTGTCCCTCCCCGATGGTTCGGACGTCGGCACGGGAGATCTCCAGGAGAGGAATCAGGGGCTTTCACCAAATGGCGGGTCCCAAGATTCCATGGGGGCTGGCCCCCTGGAGTCAAATTATTATCGCTATACATGGTAGACACGCTCCGAGGACACCTTGCTTTCTTTTATGCAGGCCGATGGAGAGCCGCAGCTGAGCAGTGGTGATGAGGATGCCATGAGCACCATCAAGAAAGGGCCCTTCTGGGATTTTCTCAACCTGGAGCTGGCATATAAGGCCCCCTGGGAGCACGAGGAGGGCCTTGAATTCTCAGATCTGGAACATCCTAGAAGCCAAACTTTGCCGGGTAATGGCGAGGAGGAAGGAGGAATCTACTGGGGATAATGCTGCCTGTGAGAAGCCCATAAGGCCAGGTGGAGCTGGCATCGCTTGGGTGTGGAGTTTTCATCCACCATAGAACAAAGCACTTCCTCCCCCCCCCAAAGAAAACTCATAAAATGTACTTAGGAGTCTCCTGGTGCAGTGATTAAAAAGCAGTATTGCAATGAAGACTCTGCTCACAACCTGATTTTGATCCTGGGCTTCAGGATTGACTCAGCCGTGTCTGTCCAAGGTTGGGTAAACTGAGTATCCAGCTTGCTGTGTAGCCTGCAACTTCCATAATTCTTCATCTAAGATGATGGTTTAAGGCGGCGGCAACATCATAGGCTTACCTCAACACCATTTTAACAGCATCTGGATAGCTAGACGCTCCCCACCCGATTTATTTATTTGAAAGATGGATGGGCCACTTTTTATGAGAAGCCCTCCCAAAGTGGTCTATAAAATAAAAACGGACCGACATAAAACAGCAGTTAGAAAAATAGTGACCAAAATTCTGTTGCAATAAGCTGCACCTCTGCAAGGATGATGATGTCACCTGCAGGGAGGACTTCTGGAAGCTTTAAATGGTTTTTTTTTTCCTGCCCCAGGGCTTCCACGCCGTGATACAGGTTACTCACAAGCGGGACAAGCCACAAGGCAGAAGGAAGTACAGTGGTGCCTCGCTTAATGAGGATAATCCATTCCAGCGAAATCGCTGTAGAGCGAAATCCTCGTTAAGCGAAATAAAAAATCTCATTGAAACGCATTGAAAACCCGTTCAATGCGTTCCAATGGGCTGAAAAACTCACCATCCAGCGAAGATCCACCACAGGGGCGGCCATTTTCAGTACCTGTAAAGCAAGGAATCCGTCCAAAAACACAGCGGGGAGCCATTTTACACAGCGGGCGGCCATTTTGAAGCCGTCAATCAGCTGTTTTTAAAACGTCGTAATGCGAAGAATCGGTTCCCGAACCAGGGAACTGATTGTCGCAAAGCGGATTTTGCCTATTAAAACATCATTTTGCGATCGCAAAAGCGATTGCAGAACAGTAATCGTATAGTGGTTTCGTCGTTTAATGAGGGAATCGTTAAGCGAGGCACCACTGTAGTTTTTGATTATAACAAAAATCTCCCCCTGCCAGTGATGTCATTACTCTTCCAGAGATGTCTAAGTTGCACAACAGGATTTAGACCAGAGGTCTTAACAAAATTCCTAAATTTTACAGTTCAACCCAACTTGTGCCATCTCTGCGAGGGCAAACTCAGCTATAAGCCAATATGGAAAGCCAAGTGTTTTAGGGCTTGTTTGAAAGATATAATGATGAGTCCTGGCGGATGTGACTTAGACTAGCGAAGGATGGACAGTGTGATGGTTCTATCATACCTAACAACCAAACTACAGCTTTGCGTACCAAATTGCAGGCATATTGGTGTCGGTGAGGTTGGTTAGACCTTCGGTAACTTGGAACAAAAAGGGATGAGAAACCACTCTGGAAAATGAGATAAGAAGGTGACGTCACGGGCACCAGCCACTCGGCACTGTGCACAGAGCAGGTTCCTAATGCATGCAGGGAGATAACTGTTACTCCCATCCTGAGTTTGACGGGTTTGTCATCAGAGGGCTTTCCGGTTTATCCTAATTTCCCTTTATGGAGGCGGGATGATGAGAAGAACCCACCTCCACCCTTTGTCCTAGGGGCATTTTAAAAAAAGGAAGGCCAAAGAATAACGCTTAAGTCCGCTTTATTTCATATGCTGGCAACTGGGGTTTAAAAGAAGTATAAAACTGGTCAGTGGACGGCGAGCAGAACGCTCCCGTTTCTAACTGCGTCTTGCGTGGGGTGGGTGGGTGGCCAATCTTGTCTTCCGCCCCACAGGCAGCGCAGGCGTGAACGATACCTCAGCTACCTCAGGGACCGGCTTCCCCAAACCGGCAGACTCTCTCCTCTCCACTGAGTGGGCCACCATGAAAAAGAAAGAGGAGGCCACCGTAAGTAGTGTGGGGGTCCCACCCCCCACCCCCCATATTTCCAAGCATTCTTTGCTTTCCTTTTTTCCAGAAACGGGGTTGCTTTGAACCTTTCCCGGTTAACTCTCTCCTTCTTCCTCTCGTTCCCTCAGAGGCTGCTGTGTCACGGGCTGCCCCCCACCCCGAAAGTCCATGTGAGTTCCGTTCACTTCTCTGCGGGCAGAATACCAGGGTGGGGACCGACTTGGGCCACTTGGAGCCAAAAGGAAGGAGTGACGTGAGCCGAGACCTGTGTGACTCCTTAGCAGAAAGGGGCCTAGACAGCCGTAGAAGAAGACCTCTGTGTGATCTGTAGGAGGATGCCTTGCTCCGAGTCAAACTATCGGTCTGTCTAGTCCAGTACGGTCTGTCCACTCTGGTTGCTAGCCATGCCTTCTGCCCAGGAGTTTCAGGCAGGATCTGTTCCTAAGCCCTACCTGTAGTTCCCTTGTAGAGTAGGAAACCCTCCCCCCATCCTCAAGATCAGTATTCGCTGATCCACTTATCCATGTCCTGAAAATATTTAAAATAATAAGAGAAAAATCCTAGAAAATACACACACACACACACACAGTGGTGCCTCGCTTAACGAGGTTAATTCATTCCAGCGAAATCGTTGTAGAGCGAAAACGTCGTCAAGCGAAATAAAAAAGCTCATTGAAACGCATTGAAAACCATTCAGTGTGTTCCAATGGGCTGAATACCTGCTCGCCCAGCAAAGATCCTCCATAGGGGTGGCCATTTTCAGTGCCTGTAGTATGAAAAATGCCTCCTAAAAACAGCGGGGAGCCATTTTGAGCAGCCGGCGGCCATTTTGAAAACCCGACGATCAGCTGTTTTGATCGCCGTAATGCGAAGAATCGGTTCCCGAAGCAGGGAACCGATTGTCGCAAACCGGAAAAAAACCATTAAAACATTGTTTTGCGATCGCAGTTGGGATCGCAGAAACATTGTCGTGAAGCGGATTCATTGTTATGCGGGGTAATCGTTAAGTGGGGCATGACTGTACTATCAAAAGAGGAAGCTACCAGAGCTGTCCATTAGAACAGTGGTCCCCAACTTTAGGCCTCCAGATGTTCTTGGACTTCAAGTCCCAGAAATCCTGACCTGTAGAGGTTGGTGGTGAAGGCTTCTGGGAGTTGTAGTCCAAGAACATCTGGAGTCCCAAGGTTGGGGACCGCTGCTCTAGAAGGCACCCGAGATGATGCATTCGCGATAATTGGTGTTTTCCAGCATCTGTAGAAATTGGATCCCCTGCGGATAGTGGGGGGGGGGGACTACCGTGGTCTTCACTCCCATTCAAGTCCAAACTCGCCCCTGATTCAGCTCCCAAAACGACACAGGATCCCAATCGGCGTTCCGGGTGCTCTGATTCCGTTTTTCTTCTTTCCCTTCCTAGATGGGCGCCTGTTTCTCCAAGATCTTCAACGGCTGTCCGTTGAAGATAAATTCAGCCACGACGTGGATCCACCCGGAGACGCGGGGTAGGGCCCACTTTCTCTCTTTCCCTTCTCCTAGTTACTGGTGATCAGGATGCGTTACCCTGCGACTTCGTTTCCCTCTGCTTTCCCCTCACAGATCTGTACTTGGTGGTGGGCGCGGAGGAAGGGATATACACGCTCAATCTCCACGAGTTACACGAGGATACGATGGAGAAGGTGAGTCTCTCGTAGGGAGCGAAGGGTGTGGAGATGTCTCAGCACCGAGGAAAGGTAAGGCATGTTCTGAGGTCTCCTGCCTTGGGCTCCAAGGGGGTTAGACTAGAAGACCTCTAAGGTCCCTTCCAACCCTACGACGACTCCATGATTCTGTGTGAGGATGGCTTGGCAGCAGAGATTCGCCGGTCTATTTTAACGCGCAGGTGCGGATTAGGACATTCTCCATAGCTGTCCCTCATGTCTAGTCGGTCTAAAGATTCTTGAGATACCGGCGGCGGCTTCATTCATCTGTATCTGAAGCCGTTTTCATCCTCCTGTCATGAACCAAGTCTTTTGTAAAACTAACGGGTCTTCCTGGCTTGTGTCACCCTTACATGAGAGGATGATGGATGATCATGTCATTCTTGGCTGTTTCTGGTGCTTTCAAGAAGCAGGAGAACAAAATATTTTTTTATTTCTCTTGCTAGCTAAGCAACTTCGAGAAAATGATAAGGTTAAGGTTCCCCTTGACGTTTAGTTCAGTCGTGTACGACTCTAGGGCGCGGTGCTCATCCCCGTAGAGCGTTTGTCCGAAGACCATTTCCGTAGTCACGTGGCCAGCGCGACTAGACACGGAACGCCGTGACCTTCCCACCAAGGTGGTACCTATTTATCGACTCGCATTTTTTACATGCTTTCGAACGGCTAGGTTGGCAGGAGCTGGGACAAGCAATGGGCGCTCCCTCCGGCGCGTGGATTTGATCTTATGATGGCTTGGTCTTCTGACTTTGCAGCCCAGAGGCTTCTGCAATTTAACCCACAGCGCCACCACGACCCTCCAGGGGACGTGTATCATCGAGAAAATGATACTTTAATGTAAATCTGTGCTTTCAATGCAAGTAAACCATTTAATTCAAACAATACAGATTACACCAAAGGGTTGAGGCTGCTGTTTTGCTGTGTGCACTTTTAAGGTTGACAATTGCAATTTAACGTTATAGGGGTTGTTAACATCTTTTTAAATAGCTAGCCAGTCGTAGCGCATGTTGTGTGTGCTTTGCTTGTTAACAGGAAGACACACCAGTCTTGTGCTGATGCATTTTATGAGAACTAAAGAGACTTTGATTAATTAGAAATGGCATTTCTCTTGGCTTCCCCAGGAAGCAGGCAATAAATTTCCTTGTTGAGGTGTCTCGTCTTCATTCAAGCAAGACAATTCTAAATCAAGGAGAGTGAGGAATTTAGCAAGTATCTTCTCCACCTTTACCACAGAGCACTCACAACATGTTGTTGCTTGGGAAATACATTTCCTCCTCGTGAAGATTTCAGCTAACTCTGGAGAAACTTGAGGAGGGGTGGTAGCCGCCTAAAAGCAAAGAATGGCCCATTTAAGCCATCGGCCAAAATCCTGTTGCTGTTCTACACCCGCCACAGTGTAGGCGGTGTAAATCTCAGGCAATAGTTGCCACTAGTTCAGGAGTTACCACAGATGCTCTCTGTTGTGCCCTGAATGGCAGGAATTGACCAACACACAGCAGTCAATGCACATGCTGATTTTCTTTTGAGGATTCTGGCTGATAAATTACCATATTTTTTGTGTATAAGACGCCCCCACTTTTCTAACCCAAAATTAAGAAATCTAAGTGGGGCTTAGCAAATGTAGGGGGGGAAGGGATCAAAGCGCTGCAGGATCGCTTTGATCCCTGCTTCCCCCTCCAGTTGTTTTTGTTCTCTCCTCAGCTTACTCCCATGTATAAGACGACCCTCAATTTTTAGTCTAAATTTTTTAGACAAAAGTATAGTCTTATACACAGAAAAATACGGTAGTTCAATTGGAAGTAAGCAGATCAGGATCTACAGCTAAATCTCCCTGGGTTATGTGCAACTGTACGTCTGTCTCATGCTCTTAAATTTTAAGTTGGAAATGAAGAAACTTTTTTGTGGGGTGGATGTCGGAGTAAATGTATGGAAGGAGGACCTGTGACCTCCTTCCAGGTTCACAGCTCAGTCGATGCCTGAGGTATGCCGTTCCAACTGTGTTTTTTTGCACCTGGTGGGTCTCAGGGTGCTAATAAAAGATGATCTCACAAGCTTGCCCATCCTTTTCAGGTGGAATATACAGGATGTCGTCTCTACAGGTGCTACCTTCTTTTTCAAGCAACGGCCCGAATCTTATTCGTTAGTTATATCGGCAACTGCATGAATCGCAGCATTGAATTGCTGCTAATTGCTGAGTTGCCACTTGTCTCCTCTGTTGCACACCCGCTGCCGATTCACATTGAGGGGCGACTTGTAATGACCAGTCAGTGGCCACTGCAGGTTATGCCGGCCAGCATAACGAACCAGTGGGATTCTAGCCCGTGTCTAATTTTTCATTATTTCGCTGGAGAGCTCAAGAGAGCTAGACAGGTCTGGAGTGTAACTCCCTACTGGGCCTTAAGGGGGCAGGCTGGCATGGCCTTGGGCAAGCTACCTGGTCCCAGAAGAGGGGACTGGTAAATAGAGGTGGGCACGAACTTGCCCATTGGGTGATTCGTTGATCAGCTGAATAGGTGTTTGACTCTTCCCGCACAGCCTCCTCCGATGGGCACCCCTTTGGGGGTAGTAAACCCGGCTTCTGTACTTTGCCTCCGAGTGGGTGCCCACCAGAGAAGAGGGCATGGAAGCGCCGAGCACCTCTTTGGCCAATAAGCCGACGTGCACAAATCAACGAACTGGCGATTCGTGCCCATCTCTACTGGTGAACCACTTCCGAATACTCTGTACGAAGGAAATCCGAGGAAGAGTCACCAGAAGTTGGAATCAACTTGATGACACGCCGTTATGGTCCATCATATTGAACTTGACTTGATTTTTTGTATGTGTGCTATGCCTGTTCTTATCCATGCAATAACAAAATGAAGAGCTCAAGTGAAAGGAAACACAATTCTCTCTCTCTCTCTCTCTCTGTCCCTCCCCAGCTCCTTCCACACAGATGCTCCTGGCTCTACTGTATGAATAATGTGCTACTGACCTTAGCTGGTAAGTATCCGGGTACAGAACGATACCTGGAAAACCCTCTTCTGCCCTGGTTTTTTACATGATAGCTAGAGGATTAATTTTGGAGGAAGTGAGTTGCAATGACAGGGGTGTAAGCAAACAAAGCAAAAGGCAAAAGTTCATCCCAAATGTTTCCATATTCTTGGGTCAAAGTTTTAATCATCCTAAGCAAAGTTTGTTGACCTCTTTCCACCATACCATGAGATTGAGGATGATGGGTTGTGCTAAAACTTTGACCCAAGAATATGGAAACATTTGGGATGAACTTTTGCCTTTTGCTTTGTTTGCTTACATGGTGGCAGCGGTGGGTTCGTTCCAGCCATACGGTCCCACGCCTGAAGTGACGAGACCACTTGAGGCCCCTTTTAAGTCTAAGTCCCGATCCAACTAGAACAGAGCCATTCAAGTGGTTTGACGATGGGCGAGTCGGTACTTACAGAAATCCTGTCGATTCAACGACTTTCCACTCGTTGGGTCCTGGCAATTGCATTCGGTTTTAACAGATTTTATTTGGTTTTGGGAACAGCCGGTCCCTTCGTCCCATGCACGGTGCAGTCCCCCAAAGCGCGTGCCAAATAAAACTAGCTCGTGTTCTAGGTGTGTTCTAGGTGCGTCTAGGTTCTACAACATTCTTGTTGCTTTGGTTGCCACAGGGTTCCTCTCCTGGACGGCAATGTGGTCCATAAAGGCTGCTTCTTGGTCTTGTCAATATGTAAAAAAAAGAGTGCCTCTTACCAAAGCTGAGGAAAGTTATCTTTTTGGACTATAGCTCCCAGAATCCCCAGCCAGCATGCTGGGGGAGACTGGGAGTTGCAGTCCAGGAGGCAATTTCTTTAAGCTGTGCCTTCTACTCGCCCACCCCAGGCGCCCGGCGATGCAACTCACGTTCCCCACTTCTGCTTTTGCAGGGAAGTCTTCCCAGATCTCCTCCCACAACCTTCCGGGGCTCTTTGAGCAGCGGCGCCAGCTGCAGAAGCGGCAAGTCCCCCTTTCCATAGCCACCAACAGACTGACAGAGAGGATCATCCCCAGGTGGGGAGAGGTGGGGACGATGGAATGGCCAAGGGGTCCCCAAGGAAAGAATGGGAGCAGGGAGGAAATAATAGCCACTTAAGAGGAAGATTGGGTGCCTCCAACAGCCCAGGGACCACAAGCGCTCCCATAATGCCACCATCAGGTTGTGTTTTTTTGCTTACAAAGCTTTTTTTTTTAATGAAAGGGCTCCCTTGTGCCACCTAGTGGGCAAAAATATATATATACTGGGGTTCAAACTTCTGCTTAACCAGGAAAACCCATGTGGGGGTTGGCAGTCGTGAACCATTCCTTTAACATCTCCCAAAACATTTTAGGATCAGCGTAGGTCAGATGCCACTTGATGGCACATCACAAAACGCAGAGGGTAGAAGAGGGCTGGGGTGGTGGTGGAGGAGGCTTTTGTCAGGAATGAAGAGGAAAGGGAAAGGATTTCTAGGCCTTCTCCTCTTCCCCTCCAATCTAGAACACTTCCTTTCTCTTGGCAGGAAGTTTACATTGTCAGCCAAGATTGCAGACACCAAAGGATGCTTGAAGTGTCGTGTAGGTGAGTCTTGACTTCTCTGCCCTTCCTGCTTGGATCACCGTGCCAGCGGGACTCCACAACGTGGTCCAAATCGGCCCGGTGCGGTCTTGTTGGCAGTGGTTTCGTGGGAGAGCGGCTGCTTTCATGCAGAAGGATCAACCCCCCGGCTTGCATCACTGGTTTAGAAAATGGTCAGGGAGCAGGAAATAAATAGGAAAAGCTTGTCTCTGTCCGAAAGCCCTCAAGAGCTGCTGAAAATCAGAGGAGACAACACTGGTCTAAATGAAGAAAACTGATCTGGTCAGAAAGTTTTCTGTCTTCTTGCTCCCATACGGACTCCTATATGTGGGGAACGGCTGTGTGGCTCGGTGGCTGAGCTTTTCATGTAGAAATCCACAAGTTTAGTCTCTGGCATCTCCTGGTAAACCCGGCGAAACTCCCGTCTGAAATGCCGGAGACCATGTGGCGTGTAATTAGCATGGGCTTCACCTAGATTTTGATTCCCATTTCTGAACTCCTCTCTCTTGAATTGACACAGTTTTCCTTGCAGAATAGAAGGTACAGTGGTGCCCCACATAGCGAGGTTAATCTGTTCCGGATTAACCGTCGCTATGCGGAAACATCGCTATAAGGAACGGAAAACGCCATAGAAACGCATTAAACTTAGTTTAATGCGTTCCTATGGCTCTTAAACTCACCGTTCTGCGAAGTTTCTCCATAGCGCCGCCATTTTCGCGCCCTCGGTAAGCGAGGGCAGGGCGTGAAAATGGTGCGGGCGGCCATTTTCTGCACCTGGCGGCCATTTTGGAACAGCTGATCAGCAGTTCCCAAAATGGCCGCCGGGTGCAGAAATGATCGCAGTGTGATGTTTAGCCTATCTAAACATCGCAATGCGGTCGCATTAGCGACCGCAAAAAAGGGTCGCTGTGCGGATTTGTCGTTAAACGGTGCGCTCATTAAGCGAGACACCACTGTATAAAAATACATATTAGTGGTGGTTGTTTTGGCAGGTGGGTTCCCCGCATCGTATGCACTCTTGAACACCGTTTTCCCTCAGGCGTGTGGTCTCTTTTGAGGAGGAGGTCTGTGTCACAGAATTTAGACCACTAGGAAAACAGAAGGAAAGCTGTGTCTGGTTCGACTTTATTTTATTTATTAACTTATATGCCGCCCACTCTGCCCAAAGGTCTCTGGGCGGCTTACAACGTTGGCTTTGCCAACGAGGCCCTCATATGCCAGTGAGGCCAGTTTGTAGTAAAATACAAAGCCAGCCAACGAACCTTTTTTGGGGGGGGGGGGCTCACGAACTCTTCTGTTTTCTCTTTCAGTCCGAAACCCGTATTCGGGGAGCACCTTTCTGTGCGCGGCTCTGCCCTCCAGCCTGGCCCTCCTGCAGTGGTACGAACCGTTGCAGAAGTTCATGCTGCTGAAGGTAGATGCATAGACCGTGCGGGGCTGAAAAGTTCTCTCTGGGTCCCTGTGTGCGCATGCGCATACAAGGCAGCTAAGAAACCAGTGTTCCCTCTTTGTCTCTCCCTTTTCCCAGCACATCTCCGTGGCGCTGCCAGACCCTCTGACCTTGTTTGAGCTACTGGTGGTGGAGATGGAGGAATACCCCCAGGTGTGCTTGGGGGTCACCGGCAGTGACCAGCCAGGAACGGAGCTGCATTTCAATACCTTATCCCTCAGCACTGGCCTCAGTACTTCTAGCCCTTCGGGTAAGAGAGAGAGAGAGAATAGGTAGAATCTGGAGAAGAAAAGATTAAACAGAGGCTGTTTTTTAATCCTCAGATATCGACAGCTTGGAAATAACGCGTTGCCAAGATCCTCTTGTGTCGTTGCACAAAAAAAGTGTAACGTTTCGAGGCAGATTGCCTCGAGTTAAGAAATGCTAAGTGGTGTGACTCTGTATGCACCAAATAATGTCTATGAATATTTCTGAACTTTGCCTCAAAAACATACACCTTTTGTGTTACACCAGCATATATGCAGGCATTTACTGCATTTTAAACGATTTATTAATGTTTTGATGTTATTTTCAGAATTAAAAAAAAAAACAGAGGCATTTCTCCGGTTTAATGCAAAATGAACAATTTTAATATTAGGACATTAAATCAAATTTATTTATTTAGTTTTAGATTTTTATCCCACCCTTCTAGAAAGGAGTCTACTCAGGGCGGCTCACAATATATTGTGCACAAAACGGGTTTAAAAGCGTTATTTCCAAACTCTGCTAAGTTTGCAAGACACAAAACCGAGCGGATTGGTTCTCCGTTGCCGCAAACAATGGCCAAGGCCAGAACAAACAAGTGGAAATTGCAAGGAGGTGGATCTTGGCTACGGGTGACAGGGGAAAACATCTTCCAAGGGATGGTTTCATAGTGGGAGAGCTGGCAGTTGTCTCTTCTTTCTGGAAGGATTCAGGCAGAAATAGACATGCATCCGAAGGGCCGTAGCTGCATCTTACTTACTTGCTCCATCATTTTAAAAACCACTTCTTTTAAAGAAATCCTTGAAATGCTTGGATGAAAAAGCCCTCGAAAGCCCTCTTCCACCTCTGGAGCCTTGCTTCTGGAATGATTTTTCTTTTCTCTTATTTGGGAGGGAACTGAAAACTTTCAGCCAGAAACGTTTCTGATGTGGAAGAGAACAACTTCTCACTGAAAATGCTGTTGTGCTAAACTCTGCCCCCAAAAGCGAACCAAAGCATGGATCTGGTTGAGATGAAAAGCCTTGAAAAGGGAGGGGGAAATCCACTGAACGTGTGAAATCAAGCCTTGGGTTGGGTGGGGTTGGGTTGGCAGAGTGGGGGAGGCGCAGTACAGTGGTGCCTCGCTAGACAGTTACCCCGCATGACCGTTTTTTTGCTAGACATTTGACTTTTTGCGATCGCTATAGCGATTCGCAAAACAGTGATTCCTATGGGGGAATTTCGCTGGACAATGTTTGGTCCCTGCTTCGCAAACCGATTTTCGCTAGACGACGATTTTGACAGCTCCCTCCGTGCTCGCAAAACAGGTGTTTTCGGGACCTAAGCTTTGCAAGACAGCTATTTAAACAGCTGATCGGCGGTTTGCAAAGCGGCTTTCCTATGACGATTCAATGCAGTCATTGCAGGTTTCAATGCATTCCAATGGGGAAATGCTTTTCGCTAGACGATGATTTCGCTAAGCAGCTATTTCAATGGAACAGATTATCATCGTCTAGCGAGGCATCACTGTATACTGAAGCCAATAGTGAAGATTGAATCTAGTGCTTCTACAGTAACCTTTGCCCAATGTGGAAGAACCCTGTCTTTCGGCATTAAGGATAATTTATTCTGGGGCAGCTAACCGTGGAAATGTGGGGGATGGGACCGAAGGTCTTCTGTCTTGCGAAGAAGGTGCTCAGCCACGGACCTAGGACCCTCTCCCTCCTGAGTCTATTGCAGGGCGGTCCCTCCCAGCTTAACGTCAGCCCCATCCTGCTGTGCCTTGTCCTACCATTGTCCCAGTTAGAATCTTGCCTTTCTCATTACAGGCCGTCCGCTGGTGATGGCCAGCCACGTCACCCAGATGGATCGTGATACTGTTCTGGTGTGTTTTGAACGTAAGTTGCTTCCCGGTTTGGACCTGGTCATCACTGTTTTCCTCTCCGGCAGTGGGGAGATGTAGAGTTTGAAAACAAGGCACAACAAGTCATCTAATTCTCTGTTGCTTGTTGGGTGGTGTCATGGTTCAGGATCAAACCCCCTGTAGTCCTTCTCAGCCACAAGGACTACATCATCCGGCACCCCTCTCAGATTTCCCTCTTGCCTTTGAGCTTAAGTTGCAGTCTTTGCAATGCCTGGGAGATAAATGGATTTTCCCCAGGAACACTTTTTGTTGGCTGAAATCCAGTAAACATAAGACACAACTCAATGAGGCCCTATTGAATCAGCGGAACGGATGGAGGAGTTACCGGTAACTCACTGATTCGGTGGGCCTACTCTGGTGGGAGCTTTCTAGCAGATTTCAGCCCTTGTTGTCTCCGGTTATTACACAAAGGATGTCGGTATTGTTTGGTCTTGAGCAGGTTGTTTAAAGCCATTCTCTTTGCAAAAGACCTGCTCCTGAATGGTGGCTATGCACCAATCCAGAAGTTGCAACTTTGGGAGTTTCCTTTTCGGCGCTGAAAAAAAAAGTAACTACAAAGGATTACTCTTGCTCTACTGAGTAACAGGAACTCATTACATTTTTAAAATGCACTTCTCCTTTGAATTGCACGGGTCTGAGCAGCATGGATTTGGTTATAAGTGGATTTATTTCAGTAAATAAATAATCAATAAATACCATGTCTCTAGCCACCCAGAACCGAGGGCATGCATGGCTGAGGACCGGAGGCATTCTAGGGGTCTGCTTGCCCCCATGCACAACACCTCGAATCCAGCCTCTAGATCAGGGGGTCATGCAGACCTTTAGGACTCATAACACACCGTACTCTATGGATAGGGTTCTCAACGCTGTGGAAGAGAGAATCTGGAGAGAGAAAATTGTTTTCTGTGCGTGTGCGCGTTCATCAACTGTTTGTGCTCTGTAGTTGTGTTTTCGGGGGAGGGGCATCAGAGTTATACCTGGATTTGAAACTACACGGGGGTCGGGCACCCCTTACCCCAGCGTTGTTGAAGGGAGAAGTGGAATGTTCCAAGTGCTTGAGAAAAGTTATTTTTCAGCTCCCAGAAACTCATGGCCAATAAAGTCGCTGGGAGTTATTTTTCCGTGTATAAGACAACCCCCCACACACACACACACATTTCTAACCCCAAAGTAAGAAAAATAAGTGGGGCTTAGCAAGTGCAGGGGGAAAGGGATTGAAAGCTCTGCAGGATCGCTTTGATCCCTGCTTTCCCCTCCACTTGTTTTTGTTCTCTCCTCAGCTGTATAAGACGACCCTCAATTTTTATTCTAAAGATTTTAGACAAAAGTATAGTCTTATACACTGAAAAATACGGTTTAGTCCAGAAAAAGAAAAAAAAAGGAACTTATCCCATCTTTGGCCCCTGTTCTTCCTGCCTGATTTTTCCCTTGGCTGACTGGTGAAGGCCTTCCCTCTTCTTTTCCTACAGGCTGTGTGAGGGTCGTGAACCTTTGTGGCACGCCCCAGGGAGCCCTTGCTCCTGAACTCACCTTCAGCTTCCCTATCGAGACCATTGGTGAGTAGAGTTCTGGGGTGGGTGGGGAGGTTCCTTAAGCTTCTTAATAGAGATGGGCACAAACCAGCAGTTTGGCGGGGTTTGTTTCCCAGCTGAACAGCTGATCCATGGTTTGGCGCTGTTCTCTCCTCCAGTTGGCACCCAACTGTATTTTTCCATGTATAAGACTATACTTTTGTCTAAAATCTTTAGAATAAAAATTGAAGATCGTCTTATACAGCAACTGGAGGATGCAAGGCAGGGTGCCGCCACGAAGTGGGTACCCACTGGAGGAGAGTGGGGCACCGAACCACAGATCTGCTGTTTGGCCACGAAACGAACCACACCGAAATGTGGGTGGTTTGCGCGCATCTCGACTTCTTAATATTGTTTCATTAGTTTAATCTTCTTACATTATCGCGTCTATCGCCCCTTTCGTCCTGTGAGCTCAAGGTGGCAATGCATAGCTCTGCTGTTCCTCCGCACTTTATCCCACTGCAACCCTGCGAGGTAGGCCTGGATAGGAGAGATTGAGGGATCTGTGGTGCCAGGATATGTAGTCCAGAAGCACAACAAACAGATTAAAGCAAGACTCTAGTTCTCGTGATTCTAAACGAAGGGCTAATTTAAATAGCACAGAAAGCTCTCAGATACTGAACCAGGTCTCTGAGCTATTCAGTTTAGTCTTCTCTACGCCGATGGGCACGGGTTTCTGCCAGCCAAGGCAGCCTTTCCCAGCTCTGTCTGGATTGACGCTGGGATTTCCTACTTGCCAAGCAGGGGTTCTGCCATCAACCAAAGCCCCACCGCCAAATCTTACTCAGCCCTCCTCTGCTAACTACCAGCATTTCACTGGGCATGTCCCATACCTTGGCCAAGCTGCTTTCTGCAGCTTATGGCCATGGCCTCCTGGACCATATTGTCGCACTGACGCTCCCCCGGGAGCCCTAGTCAGCAAGGGCATCAGGGAGGAAATTGTACTTACATATTTTTCGCACCATAAGACGCACTTTTCCCCCACAAAACGGGGGTGGAATGTCTGTGTGTCTTATGGAGTGAAGAAAACAGATTATATTTTCCTGTTTTCTTCTCCTAAAAAATTGGTGCGTCTTATGGAAAGGTGCGTCTTATGGAGCAAAAAATACGGTATTTGAGGAATTCACATTGTCCATCCCCGGTGTAAGAGACTGGGGTTGTTGTCAAGAAAACTGAGCATCTCAGGAGCAGAGCACAGACAAAACGTGCGCTATAAAGGCCTCCTTCTGCCACAGAAGATTGCTTGATTCATGGGGTGGGAGGGAAATGTTCTCCAGAACTCAGAATCTCCTCTCTCTGCTCCTCCACCCCAGTGTGCCTTCAAGACAGCGTTCTCGCCTTCTGGAAACATGGTATGCAAGGCCGAAGCCTGGAATCCAATGAGGTGAGTCCAGCCAGCTTTGGGGCAGCAGCTGGCGTCCCTCTCTTCATTTTGCCACCAACCCAGCGGTGTGATCTTCCAACCCTGGGGGATAAAAGGTCACTTGAGTCTCTTTGGGGGTGGAGGGCTGATCCGGGAATCACATGCCTTAACACCTGTGCTGTTTGTCTACACCTACGTTGTATGGGAAGAGGACTCCACACCCGTGGGAAGTTAGAACGGGATTCTTCTCCGGTGTCCTTTCTAGACCCATAAAAAAAAGCCCGGTGCATCTGAAAGAGTGCCCGCTCCCATACCATCCTACTTGATAACCAAAGTCAGGTATTGAAGAGTTGTCGTAATGACCAGATAGGCGGGGTATAAATGAAATAAATAAATAAATAAATTCTCTGGGAGTCTCTGCCCACCGCAGAAAGAAAGGGTGTCTGCCACAAATAGATGCTTCTCAGTCGTTTCCTGTAGGGAAAGCCAACGGGTGTCCTTGTTAATACTGTACCATACACGTAATTTATATGCCGCCTTCCTTACCCATATGCGAGTCAACAGCTTTCCCCTTTGGGTAGGCACCCAGGCCTTGTTTTTCTTGCTGGTGCTGCTAGTGAGGCTTTTACTGCTGGCTGTTTTCCTGTGTAGGCATCTTTCAGTCTCGAGAGACGATGGCCACGTGCTCTGAATGGAGGACTTGGAACAGCGTCTAGTGTGGCTGAGAGGCCAATTCGAGAGTGACTGTCCCTTCCACAATGAGGACAGATACAATCCCTGTCCAGCTCCCTGATTTTGCTACTTCCAGGACTGCCTCTTTGCCTCGGCCTGCTGGACAAGGGTCTCTTCAAATTGGGAGAGGCCGTGATGCACCGCCTGCCTCCAGGCTGAACGCTCAGAGGTCAGGGTTTCCCATCTGTTGAGGTCCATTCCTAAGGCCTTCAGATCCCGCTGGCAGATGTCCTTGTATCGCAGCTGTGGTCTCCCTCTGGGGCGATTTCCCTGCACTCATTCTCCGTACAGGAGATCTTTTGGAATCCGACCGTCAGCCATTCTCATGACATGCCCCAGCCAACGTAGACATCTGCAATGGCTGGCTGTTTTAATATTGTAATTTCCGACTCTTTGAACATTTTCAATCTGTTTTTGTTCTTTCCCTGGCTTTTATTACACCTATTCATTTACACCAACAAAATCTAGGATTTTGCTGGCACTCCTTTTCAAATTTGTCAGCCATCCAAAGGGTTTTGCAGCAGGGTGCTATAAATCTTTGACATAAACACAGGTGCAGAATTCCGGCTGACCGTAACCGGTTGAAGAATGGGGCCAAGAGGAACAAAATGAGTTTTACTGAGGAAAGAGGCAAAGTTTTACATTTAGGCAGAGAAAAATCAGATCCTCCAGTCTTTCTTCCACCTCATACTGTCCGGTGGTGTCAGACTACAGCCATGTGTCTTTCACCTCCAAGATGTGGTCTTGTGGGATAATGGAAGTTGTGATGCAGAATGTCTGGAAGGCGTGCGTTTTGGAAAGATCCTCATATTCTGACTTCTCTGCGTCACAAGAGAAGAATTCAAGGGTGCTACAGATAAGCCTCTGTTACAGGGACTTCTTGCTAACTCTTCTCTTTTTTTCCCACGGTAGATGACACAGGAGGTCACAGATGAGTCCAGAGTCTTCCGGGTCTTAGGAGCTCACAGGTGAGGAGGCTGAAGCCACTGGAAGAGTACAGTGGTGCCTCGCACAACGAACGCCCCGTAGAGCGATGAATTCGCTCTACGGGGAGGTTTTTTCGATCGCTAATGCTATCGCAGAGCGACGGCCCCAATGGGCGAAAATCGCAGAGCGAAGGTCGGTAAGCGGTTCGCTTACCGACCTTTGCTTTGCGACCCACCGATCAGCTGTTCCGCAGCTACAAAATGGCCGCCGGAAGCCCCAAAATGGCCGCGCGCAGCGTTTTCACGCCCTCGTTAAGCGAGGGGAGGGCGCGAAAATGGCTGCCGGTCATAGAGGAACATCGCTGTACGGTGAGTAAATCAGCTGATTGGAACTCATTAAACTAACTTTAATGCATTCCAATGGCTTTTTTCTTTCCGTACAGCGATGTTTCACACAGCGAGGGTTAATCCGGAACGGATTAACCTCACTGTGCGAGGCACCACTGTACCTGATCTTGACAATGCGCAAAATCCGTGGGTGATTTCTTGTAAGTTTAAAGGAGGCAAAAGAAGTGACATCATCACCCCCATTTCAGGCCCCAAGCCTCCCCAGAGCTTTTTTTTTTTTTTTTTTTTTTTTTTTTTTTTTTTTTGCTCTGAGGGAAGCCACTGGAAGCCTCAGGACAGGGCAAGCCTTTCACGACTGCCAGCACCACGTCAAGATCGTGTTCAGTGTTGTAATCTTGAAGGCTTTCACGGCTGGGATCCGATAGTTGTTGGAGGTTTTTCAGGCTGTTTAGCCGTGTTTTTGAGGTTGTTCTTACAAACGTTTCGCCAGCCTCTGTGTCCGGCCTCTTCAGAGGACAGGAGTCAGGACTCTGTCTGTGCTCTGGGGCAGTCTGTGGGAGTCCTGATTCCTGTCCTCTGAAGGGGCCGGCCACAGAGACGGGCGAAACGTCAGGAAGAACAACCTCCAGAACACGGCCAAAGAGCCCGAAAAACCTACAACAACCACCTGTTCAGTGATGTTTACTGTTTAAAGGTACAACTTGTTTGAACCGTTCTTGTTTTAAAACATTTTTTTAGCAGTCTAAGACAAACATGATCAGAAATGTATTACGATAGACTCTAAAACCAGTACGGCATATCAGAGACTCTTTTAACAGATGGTTTGTTTGTTTTTCGAATCCAAAGAAACCCTTTGGCCAGAACATATCAGGCATCGCTATACAGTATTTTTTGATGTGTCCCTTCCGTACATTGCATCCTGTTTCAATGCTCCATGGCTTTTGCGTTTTCCTAGCACGGATTGCCATGCTATGGATAACTGGTCCTCCTTGTTCCGCTTTTCATGAAGGTCGCTTTCCATGCGTGTTGCTGACTCTTTCCACTGTCTCTTTTTCCTCCCAACCCAGAGACATCATTCTCGAGAGCACCCCCACGGGCAACCCCACAGCACAGAGCAACCTCTACATTCTGACGGGTCACGAGAGCAGCTACTAAGGCCTTTCTCTCCATGCCATGCGCCTCCTGGAGGTGCCCAGCCTGGCGGTTGCTTGGCTGCCATCCGCGCCAGCTAACAGATGAGCAGAAACACCCACTGGAATGGGAGCATCCAGGTGGTGTGGGTTTGTAGCGGCAGTGTGCATACGAACCGGAAGGACGACATTTTGGCTCCAGAAGCCATCTTCATTCACTGTTCCGTCTTCCTGAGATTTTGCTGATGCCAGAATGGGTGCGGGGACTCTTCCCTTCTCCCAGTTTGGACCAACATCTCCTAAGATTATATTTTTTGCAATAATTTAACCACTAGCTGGTTGGAAGACTGGGCTGTCTTCCCTGCCTGATGCCTTATGCCTGCTTGAATGCATCCCCCCCATTCCCTTGCGTCTACTACTTCCTCCTCCTTTTTATTTAACTCCTAAGAAATCACCCGTCAGGCGAGGCTGCAAGGGCCCAACGGCCCAACTGACAGAGCTGCCTGCGTGAAGACAATCATTGGCCACACACATGCAAGTGGGTGCTGCTTCTTTCTCACTTGAGCTTTAATTTTAAAAAGTTTTTTCAGGCACTTTAGTCTTTAAAACTTATTTCAGGGCATAACCCCCTTGAAAGGTTGGCGGGGGCGGGGGGCGCAACAGGGACAGAGTTTTATCTTGAGACTGGATGACTGATTAGAAAAACAGATCATGTCCAGGCTAGGCAGAACTTTTCGGTAGATTGCCTGTGGGTGCTGGACTACGTGTGCATGGAAATTGAGCAGAGTTCTTGAATAACGAAGTGGGTGGAACAATTGTCTGGAGTGCAGCTGGTATGAGGGCAGAGACTGGCAAAGAGCATAATACACAGGGCCTAAGCCCATAAAAAGCACCTCTGTGCAGGAGGCTGGGGGCCAATGCAAGCTGCTTCTCCAAACTGCAAATCTGTCACGCATCTTCGGGTATAGGACTGTGAGAGGCACGAATGGCTGACTCACAGAATTATTTTGTAGCATCCTTCCAGTGAATGGAATTCTTGAGAGGCTTTTAAGGAGTAAGCTTCTGCACTTGACATTCTGTATTATCAGTATCGGTGGTGGTGGGGGAGAGAGAAGAGATATGTTAAATGCAAAGACACATGTAACATGCTTGCCCTTCCCCTTTATAACAGCAGTCACGGGGAGGCCTTAAAAGGATTAGAATTGAACTGCACAGCAGGGTGGAGTTGACTGAAACCACAATTTAAATAAGAAAAAAAATTAAATTGTGATTTAAATAAGGATTTCTGATATTTATCCACTCCTGTGCACAGAGAGAGGCTGTTTTTAACTGTTTTCTTCCATGTTACGGTCCTGTATATATATATACATGGAAGAAAAGAGTTAAAAACAGCCCCTCTCTGTGCACAGGAGTGGATAAAAATCAGTAATATATATCATAGAATACTGGAATAGGAAGGGGCCTATAAGGCCATCGAATCCAACCCCCTGCTCAAAGCAGGAACCCAAATTGTGTGTCTTACGAGATATAAACAACCATTTCTTTCCAGAAGCAAATAGCTGGTTAAACAGAAGTGGGAACAGCCATTTGATTGAAATTGCAGGAGTGGGAAAGATTAAGAGAGAGAGTTGGGTAGGCTAGCTTGGAAAAGGTGAGTTGCTTGCATTTTATCTTTATGCCCAGCCTTGGAGGAGTATGAGTGGAAGCTACACCAGTTACTTTGAGTTTTTTGGTGGGTGTTTATTTTGGGGCAGGGGCACCAGATCAAAGCCAGTTTGTCAGAATCTTTACCTTGGGACTTGAAGGGCCAAACACATCTCCCCCCACACCTCTTATGCCAGGAATTTTTCCTTCCCCATAGGATGCTAATAATTTCTTTCTGGTTTTTCATTGCTAAAACTGGAATTTACTGTTTTGAGAAAACCAAACATGAACAGGAAAAGAAAAAGGCTATTTAACAGATATTAAATTGTGGTTTTGCACTCCCCTCTGGAAAGTGACTTTTCTTATGCAACACATTGGAGGATATTCCTGGGGGTTCTTAAGTGAAGGCTACTTGAGATTTTCTTTATCCCCTTTTTTCCTGCCACCCTTTGATTTTTTTTATTTATTTTTTGCTTCTTGTTAACCAGCAAAACACAGGACTTTAATGCTGGTGGGAGGAGGCCCCATGAGAACACACAGACCCTGTTCATGTATGTATGTATTCTGAAGTAGGTAAAGGATCCCTCCATTTATTTCACTCCCCATCATCTTGTGCTTGTACTATGTGACTAAAAATCCAGTGGTCACGCCTCCATGTATTCCCACGCGTGAGTTTATTTAACATAGCCGTTCTCTTTTATTTATTTATTCCATTTATACCCCGCCTATCTGGTCATTTCGACCACTCTAGGCGGCCATCTCTCCCCACGATTTCTTTTTAGAGAGCAACTAGGTATAGGAAGCACAGTTTAATTGGGTCCAAATGTAACATCCCAAATCACTGCCCAATATACAGTGGTGCCTCGCATAGCGAGGTTAATCCGTTCCGGATTAACCTTCGCTATGACGAAACATCGCTAAACGGGACGGAAAAAGCCATTGGAACGCATTAAACTTCGTTTAATGCGTTCCAATGGCTTCTTTACTCACTGTTCAGCGAAGTTTCCTCATTGTGCAGCCATTTTCACGCCCTCGATAAGCGAGGGCAGGGCGCGAAAACACTGCGCGCCGCCATTTTGGGTTGCGTGGCGGACATTTTGGAGCCGCTGACCAGCTGATCGTCGGGTGTCGCAATGCGAAGATCGGTAAGCGAAGCACTTATCGATCTTCGCAATGCAATTTTCGCCCATTGGGGCCATTGGTAAGCGATCACCATCGTTATATGGTGCGCTCGTTAAGCGAGGCACCACTGTAAACTTATCCCACCTTTAACCCCTTCTAGAGGGGTTCAAAAGATAATTAGCATGACAACCTCTATTCTTTCAGTTAGTATCAAAAATGAATCCTAGAATCATTGTGTTGGGAGGGTGGGGGGGTCTGTAAAGGCCACCAAGTCCAACGTCCTGCTCAAGACAAAGAGTCCGAATCAAAGTGGATCTGACAAGATGGTTCTAGTTCTCTTGAAGGCCTTCTCTGTTGGGAGTGGCCCCTTGAGGTCCTTTCTCTCCATGGCCATACTGCTTTTAACAGTTAAGAAGTTTTCCACCACCCCGACCTTCAGCCTAAATCTGGCTCCCTGTCGCTGGAGTCCATTTATGACACGTCCTGCCCCTCTGGGAAGATCCAGAACAGATCCTGCCTCTTCTTCTGTAGGGGAAAAAAACACACAAGTATTTGAAAAGCATGATCCTGTCACACCTCCGTCTTCTTTTCTCAGGCTCAACAGGCCCCATTCTTTTAGGGGGGGAAATGCCACAGAAGAGGATGGTGGGGGTGGGAGGAAGAACATGATTTTTTAAAATAATTGGATATAAACTGTTCAGATAATTTATTTGAATGCCTTGGCTAGGAAGAGCTGCCCTCGGGGGTGTGTGTGGCTGCTTTGTGAGGGGAGGGCAAGGAAGGCCGCCGGTCTCCTTCCCGGGCGATCCCTTCATCTTGGGACTGGATCACGACCGATTAAAGCCTCTTTTAAGAGCTCTTTTCCACACACACACACACTGTCCGTGTTGGGAGGGCTTCAGAGCCCCTCTCGTCCAAGCGTGGCCATCAATTTCCTCAGCGTCGCTCCACCCGTCCATCCTCTCTTTCTCTCAGCCCGAAGGCGGCGGCGGCGACGCGCGAGGAGACCCGTTGCCCTCAGCGGAATGTGGGGCCTCCGGGCTTTCCCGCCGGTGTCTGACAGGACACCCCAGGGATTATTTTGTTTGGGGGGGAGGAATGGGGCGGGCAGGCGGGAGCTCCACACGGCGAGGCGAGGGGCGGCTCACACACAGACACACACACACACACACATATCCCTCCAGACCGCCATCTTCCCCTCCCCGCCGCCATTTTGGCGCAGCAGGCCAGGCCGAGGGCCACTTCCTAGCAACAGGCCTCCCAGAAGCCTCTGCGGCTTGAAGGCCCCTCCGTCTCCGGCAGCCGCGCGCATCCGGCCAATCAGCACGTAGCCCTTGCAGGGCCGGAACGTGGGCCGACAGAGTGATTGCCCCGCCCCGAACTCATTTCTGAATCGTCGTCCAATGGCACCTAGGCGTTGGGCTGACGTCACAGAACTCCGGCGCTTGCGCCATGTGCCGCACGCACATCCGCCTACCCAGGAGCGCAAAGGCCGTGCGGCAGGGAGGGGGGGAAGAGGAAGGGCCCGATCTCAGGGCTGCGCTCCGAACCCTCCCCTTCCGCCTCGTCTCCCCGCCCACGCAGTTCTGTTTTTTTCCAGCCCACCCGTGGTTTCTCGACCAATCCAAATCCACGACGTCTGGCTTTCCGCCTAATAGACAAGGGTCCTAACCTATCTCCTCCTGTCCCGCCTCCCCCGTCGCCTTCTGGCCAATGCTTTCCGCGCAGGGGCGCCGCCCGCCCAATCGCCGAGCCGCGCCCTCTTGAGTGTCGCGCCGCCCGCCCAACGGGCCCGTTGACGGGCGTCGGCGCCGGCCAATCGGCGCCCGCCGCCTTTGTGAGGGAAAAAAGCTTTGGCGTGGAAGGTTCGCGAAGCCGTCGTCGCCGCCGCCATCAAGCGCCTGCCTCTCTCTCTGGGCTCGTCTATGGCGACTGGAGCGAACGCGACGCCGCTGGGGAAACTCCACCCGCCCCCGCCGCCGGGGAAAGCCGGCTACCCGCTGCCCCCTCCGGGCTTGGTCATGCAGGGCCCGCCGCCGCCTCCCCCGCCGCCGGGGCCCGCTCAGGCCCAGCCGGCCATCCCGAGCCTCATGGCGGCCGCGGCCTTCCCTTTCGCCGCCCTGCCGCCGCCTCCCCCGCCGCCGCCGCCGCCTCCCCCGCCCCCGCAGCAGCCCCAGCCGCCCCCGCAGCAGCCCCAGCCCCCGCCGCCGCCGCCCCCTCCTCAGGCCCAACAACAGCAGCAGCAACAACAACAACAGCAGGCCCAGTACGGCCAGTACCGGTTCCCTTCGCCCCCTCCTCCCCAGCAGCAGCAGCCGCCGCCCCCGCTGGGCCACGAGCAGCAGCAGCAACAGCAGGCCCAGCATCTTCACCTCCACCAGCAGCAGCAGCAGGATGAGGGCAGCCAGGCCGGGGCCGGCAACCAAGGCAAGTGGACTTCTTTCTCCCCCCCCCCCCCCGTCGTCTCGGGGCTTTTATTGCGGCTGTAAGGCTCCGAGCAGGGTCGGCGGGAGGCTGGTGGGGGGAACCTTTTTTTGTTCTCCTCACAACCTGCCCCCCCCCCGGCGGTGGGGGTGTCCGTGAGATCCCAAGTCTCTCCCCTTTTGAGCACAGACTCTTATATTTTTATTTATTTATACCTTACGCGCTCTTCTGGGCGGTTTTGCGCAGCCCCTCGTGGATTTAAAAAACCAAGCTGGGAACGGAGCTCCACATTTTAAGATGCACAGCTTGGCAAGGTTTTTTTTAAAGGCAGCTGTCAGGTAACCCAGGGGTCGTCCCCCCCCCAAAAAAAAAACACCTTGGGGGCCTCCAGAGGTTCTTGGACTTCAAACTCCCAGAAATCCTGGCCAGCAGAGGTGGTGGTGAAGGCTTCTGGGAGTTGTAGTCCGAGAACATCTGGAGGTCCCCAAGGTTTGGGGAACACTGAGGTAACCCCCGTGGCAGGCTCACCAAGAGACAGCAGGACTTGGAGGGGGGAAGAAATCAGGGAAGGGTCAGCATGGAAGAGGCCTTCCCTGAAAAAGTAGGGTTGCCTGAGGTGAGGGCCCCTGGGAAGAAGGACCAGCCCTTGGTGGATGACCTATAGGCCTCCTTTGGAGTAGATTACATTGGGGAGGCATGGTCTGAAATATATTTTCAGGACAGCCCTGTGAGGAAGATTAAAGGGAAAGTAGGGTGGATTGGTTCCACCTTCTATGCCCAGCTGTCCTGGGAAATAGGGATAGGGAAATGTTTGGTTACTCATTGTATATCAGCTTTTCCAACTGGGTGCGTTGGTAGTTGGTAGAATGATGGGCTAGGGATCAGGAAACGTGGGTTCAAATTCCCACTCTACCTTGGACACTACAAGGGTGGGGTGCAGCACTGGTAATATTACTTCTTGCCTCGAAGGCCCTGTTAGGATTGCCAACTTGAGAGCATATGACCAAAGTTCCCTCTATGCTGTGCGTGTGCGTGATTCCTCCATGTAGTGATCATGTTCAACCTCTTTGGTTCTGGTCACAGAGTCGTCCACGCACACCACGCACACACTCAGGGGCAAAGTTGTGCGTGCAAGATAGAGCCCCGCCCAGCGGGGCTGAAAAATAGAGTGTACGTTGTGTATAACCCACAGAAATTGAGGCGGTTTACACGGTTTATAAAACTTAGCGAATAAATCATTTAAAAGTTCTTGAACAAGCAAGAGTGGCAGTTTATTGAAGTATTCTTAAAATGTGTGTAAATTAGTGCTGTGAAGTAGCAGTTAGTAAACGCTGGATGCCGTCTTTGCTAGATGTACATGCATACCGAGGCACAAATGTTGCATCTCACCATTATCTTCTGTTATCGTCAATCTGTTTTCGTTTGGAAAAAAATATGGACACAAAAAGTAATACTGTATGACCATTGGCCGTTGAAAAGCTAAAAGAGTGTACAGTCAAAGAAGAGTTCCAGTTGCAGGATTGGTTTTGGATTCTACAAAATACTGAAGATCTTGAAGAACACTGGACACTTTTCAAAGAAATTACAGTTAAAATGGTGGAAAATACCATCTGTTGAAAAGGAGGAACCTTGAAAAAAATGGATTCAAGATAGAACATGCCAGCAAATCGACACAGAAATAAACCAAAATTCTACCTAGAATAGGCAGAAACGTAAAGAGGAGAACACAGGAGCAACAGAATGATACAAAATCCTAGAATGTAGAGGTAGATGCACCTGTAAAGGCGACAAAAAGATTACTTGGAATGAAAGGCACGTGAAGCACACAGCACATCAGCAAGGAATAATAACTAGGATGCGTTGTCCAAGAACTAACAGGAGTCAGAACCAACATTAACACCCGGATCAAAGATAAGAATGGGAACATATTACTTAGTAAAGAACAAGAAGATAAGCACTGGGTAGAGCACTTCTGTGAGGTATTGAATCAGCCCAGCCCAACTACTGTACAATGTATGAATTTACCAATATTTCACAGCCAGATGAATTAGATGTTGATATGGAGCAATACTGAAGTACAGGGTATACAATATGTACATATTGAAAAATGGAAAGGCAGCTTGTTTAGCCCAGATATCTGCAGAGCTCCTGAAACATGGTGGAGATAGATTGGTTCAAGAGCTTACCGTCCTGTTGAACATGTGCTGGCAACATAAATGCATACCGAAAGATTAGAGACAAGGAGTGATTATTAATGTACCAAAGAAGGGAAACTTTAGCAATTCTAACAACTGGAAAGGAATAACACTACTGCCAGTTTCTGGAAAGGTTCTATGGCTTGTACTGCTTGGACAATTACGGTGCCAAGTGGATACATACCTGTGGGACGAACAAGCAGGATTTAGAAAAGGATGCTATTGTAACAACCAGATCCTGACTCTTAAGAAATATCATCGAGCAGAGCATAGAATTCCAGAAACCACTGAAATTTAATCAGTTTTAAAAAGGCATTTGACTGGGTACATTGTAAAGATCTGTGGTATCCCTCAATGTTTCAAGAGCCTATATTTCAACTCCTGCTTTTGTGTTTCAATGGAATCCGGCAATAGAGACTTTTTAAACATCAATACAGGAGTTAAGACAAGGATGTCACCATTCTTGCTTCTCTTTTCCATAGACCTTGTTATGTGTAGAGCGATGGACAACCCCAATTTTGGCATTCCGTGGGATTTAGATTTTGCAGATGACACCACCCTGATTGGTGAAACAAGAGCATGCCTGCAATAAATGACCATCAGCCTAAGATTGGCCTACATATAAATACGTACTGAAAAGACCAAGCTTATGCAGATTGGAGGAGTCCAATATTGCCCGAGGCCTGGTTATAGAGCAAGGCTGACAATTCACTTAATCTTGGCAGCATTATGTCTACTGATGGAGGCATGGACAAGGACATCAACAAACAAGGCCAGCCTAAAAAAAAAACCTGAACACTCCAGGAAGATCTCAAAACCATTAAATTTTCTTGAGACAATGCCGAAAATATTGTGAGCAATCAAGTTTGTTGGAGAACACTTCGACCTAGTGATGAAGATGAAGTAGCAGGAGGTTTACCTAGGAGCCCTCACCATCTATGTAGAAGTTAATGCTGGCAGTGTTGAAGGGGTCTTTCTTTCAATTATCTTCACAATAATCTACGAGTGGGGTAGATCAGGCTGAGAGGGAGAATCTCTGTTCTGCCCTGTACTAGCTCTAGCTAGCTTTCCAAGGGAGGCTAGGTTGAGTAACAGGTAGTGATTGGGCCACAGTTGCCCACTGAATTTCACAATAGAACGGGCATTTAAATAACCTTACAAATATGAAAAACATTACCCTTCTGTGCCACATACGCATCATATGTGGTCCATTGGTCCTAGAGTGGTCCATTGGTCCAGATAGGCGAGGTACAAATCAAATAAAAATAATAATAAATAAAATAATGTTTGTCCTCAGGCTTATTTTAAATATCTGTTTCTATTCTGGTGCTAATTTCCTGATAGCATTTTTAAAACCAAAATGAATGATTTAATTTTGACTGTTGTGTTAATGCAGTTATGGAAAGAAATTGTTATTTGGCACATTGACTAATGAGATGTAGTATCCTGCAGTTGCTGAATCATCGAATAATGCAGTTGGAAGGGGCCTGCAAGGGTGGATTGATTTTTTTAAAAAAAAATCAGATGTGTTTTATGATTCAAAATTTCAGATATATTTTACAATTCAAATTTTAAAAATATTTTTTTAAAATTTAAACCAAAGTTTTTAAAAAAATCATTGGTTTTTATTCACCCTGCTCAATGCAGGAATCCAAGTTAAAGTATATCTGACAGATGGTTAACTTTTTTTATTGAAAGCCTCAACATTGTAGCACTCACCGTCTCCCAAGGTCATTGGTTCCATTGTACCACTTTGAGAGAGAGCTGATATGCCCTCAAGTCAGAAGTGACTTGCATAGGGCTTTCAAAATAAGGAAGTTAAGAAATTTTTCTGTCTTCCTCTAACATGAGTCTGTTATTGCTGTCTTGCACTGTGTAGTGATTGAGAAGACGTTCAGCATGCCTAACCAGTGCTGAATAGAGGGGAACTAGTACTTCACAGAATTTGGAGACTACTGTTGATGCACCCTAAAATAGCATTTGCCTTTTTTGCAGTTGCACCTCACTGCTGGTTCATGTTCAGCTTGTGCTGTACAATAACTTTTTGTTTGGTTGGGCCCCTCCAATGTACAACTTTGTACATACCACTGTTAAAATTCATTCTACTGTATTGTCTTCAGCCCAGTGTTCGAGCCTCTCAAGATCTTCCAGAGTATTAGCTATTCCACCTAATTTTGAGTAATCTACACATTTTATAAGCATTCTCTGTACTTCTGCATCTAGTGCATTAATAAAAATATTTAAGAGCACCAGTCTCAATACAGTGGTGCCTTGCATTACGATGTTAATTTGTTCCAGTGTAATCGCTGTAGAAGGAAAATGTAATGCAAAAATAAAAAACCCATTGAAACGCATTAAAATCTGTTTAATGTGTTCCAATGGGCTAAAAACCCACCGTCCAGCGAAGATCCTCCATGGGGCGGCCATTTTCGTTGGCTGTCTTGCAAGGAATCCGCCCCAGAAACAGCGGGAAGCCATTTTATTTACCTGGCAGCCATTTTGAAACCGCCGATCAGCTGTAGGAAAATCGTCGTTTTGTGAAGAATTGGTTTCCGAAGCAGGGAACCGATCATCGCAAAGCGAAAAAAAGACCATCGTTTGCCATCACAAAAGTGATTGCAAAAACATCGTTGTAATGCGGTTTTGTCGTAAAGCGGGGCACAACTGTACTGAGTTCTGTGATGTAATGTTAAGTGTAAGAATTACAAGTCAAATGAGTAGAAGAATCTGGTATTCATGATAGAACTTTGACACATTTGATAGGTACACATGCGCCTAAAAGTTGCTGTAATGGTTTTTGACATGGTAGTGAGGTTGAATATATTGGTAGCTTGGACAAGAGAATTGTGTGTTAAGACAAAATCAGGGAACAGAACATTATGCAAAATAGAAAGGAGAGATACAGTGGACCCTCGACGTATATACGGCTCGACTTACAGACTTTTCGAGTTACAGACTTCTCTGGCAGCAAAATTTAGATTCGACTTGCAGCCGGAGAATCGACCTACAGACCAGAAGTTAACCAAAATGGAACAAAAATAGAATAAAAACTGCCAGTTATGGGATTAATCGGTTTTCAATGCATTGTAGGTCAGTGGAGATTCGACCTACAGACTTTTCGACTTGCAGCCACTGTTCCAATACGGATTAATTCCATAAGTAGAGGGTTCACTGTAAGTGGTAGAATGGAATATACTAAGTGGTAGAATGGAATATAACTTCCTGGTTATATTTATAGTTCACTTTTTCTCCAGGAAGCTCAAGGCAGTGCACCTGGTCTTCCCACCCTGAAATTTCCAATTCCCAACAGGCTTGCAACTTACCTTATGTCTCCCCTTAGAAGTGGATAGCCAGTAAGCTTCATGACTAAGGAGTAAGTTTGAGCCTGTGTCACCACAGCCCTAGTCTGACATTCTAAGCTAGCATACATTTGCTCTGAAGTGGAGGAAGGGGAAAATATGGTTTGTGTTGCCCAGTGTGCATCTGCTGGGTGCCCCTCCAGTGCCCACCACTTGCCTAGGGGGAAAGTTGCTGAGAAAATGGCAAATCATCATCAAGATGTTGAGGGTCCCTGAGCTTTTTTGAGGTGGAAATTGTGTTTCTAAAAGTTTCTGTTTCTAGAAAAGACTTGACAAAGGCTATGTGCGCGCGGGGATGTTTAAATGGCAGATTGCACTCCCCTAAGATTTCTGGGTGGGTGTCTTTCCCCTGTTGGGAGAGGCGTGTCAGAAGGAGGACAACGCTGGCGCTTCAGATATTTTTCTTGTTCCAGTGTAAAAATAATAATGCTTCCAGAAGGCCAGAAGAGGTGCACTTTAATGAAAAGGCTATACGGTATTTGTAACTGTCATTCTGCTTTTGGGATAATATTAAAAACATGTGACATCGGTTTTGAAAAAAAGGAGGACTAAGATGATGGAGATTTATTGCTTAGAAGAGGAAAAAATAACAGCTATAAAACATCTTGTGATGGAGGAATAGAAGAATTCCAGAGGTGCATAACTGGATATAAGAATGATTCAAGAGCTAGATTTTAAAGCAAATGATGGGCTTATTCTGGTGCAGCTGGAAGAGTTGAGGCATTCTTTCTGGCAACGATGGACAGTGTGGGTGCTTAGTTGTGCAACTAGTAGTAAAAAGGAAGTGTTAGTGAAAATGAATGGCAGGAACGAGGTTGCTCTCTTTTCCTTGTAGTTTTTGTCCTTACTGATTTCTTGTAAAGCTAGTTGTGTGGGTTTCTCTTAGAGAAGTTTTATAAAAGCTGGTGTATTACGGAAACTCCACTGTGCTTTACAGTGTATACATTTGTAACTCTTCACTTCACAGATAGGCCATTAAATAAATAATTTAAGATCCTTCTTGACTTTTTGTTATTATTAATTTTATTTGATATTAAAACTAAAATACAATAATAGTTACGTACAATACACATTGGACTGTCCCCGTCTGTGCCACCTTCACTCTTGGGACTAGGTGACCAGTAATATCAATTTATATCCCTTTTCACCCCGTACCTCTCAAAAAATACAATGATTATTCCGCTGGCCTATAACCTTTTGAAAAGACATGCTCCAAGTATAAATGCTACATATCTTTGAAATCATTAGACTTTATCATTCCTCTTGTTTTCATTTCACATGTTAACTTATCATTAATCGCTAAGCTCATTTCTTTATACCAGTCTTCAAGATTGATTTGTTTGTCACTTTTCCAATTCTTTGCAAATATTAATCTTGCTACTGTGACCATTATAACAGTTAACTCTTTCTGTTCTTTTTTTAAAGATGGTCATTCTTAATTATATTTAGGAGGACAGTGATTGATGATATTTAAATATTATACCCAATAATTTCTCTAATGTCTTTAAAAACTAGTGCCCATAATAATAATAAAAAAAGATCCTTCTTTGCATATGTACTAATCCAATCAGTAGATATGTTTTTCATTGGTAACTAAGTTCATTTCTGATTGCACATTTAGCCTGGTAGAACTGAAGAAAGGAAAGTGACCTGGAATCAGATAGCAGTAGTTTAATCGGTACATTTTGGGGCATTGCAGGTTTGGTTTTATGAGTTTTCTGCAGACCATTTAAATTCAGAATCTGTGACACAGTTCCATATTTCCATGATTATATGTTTTCATAATTCAGTTTTGAAACATGTACTAACTCAAAAATAATGGGCTTTTTGTGTTGCCTTCAGTTATTTAATTGACTTCCATGTATTCTCCCGAACCAAAAACGTCATAAAGATAGGGGGAGGGCAGTTCCTTGTATGCATAAAAACCAGAAGACTAAAGAGCTAGTCCTTTTGGTTTGGAGAGACTTGCTTGTCCATACTTCCCAAAGTAGAAGAACATTTAGGAAGAACTGGAAGAGGGGTGTGTGGATCCTTAACATAATAAACAAATGTTTATGTTGGGTACCTGGGGAGGCGCCGAATTTTCATTCAAACCAAAGTGCTGATTGCACATTGCTTTTTGTTAACTCATATTATAAAGAAACATAATGTGTTTATAGATTACCCTAACAAAAAGCGGAAGAGGAGCAGATGGAACCAAGACACCATGGATCAGAAGACGGTCATCCCGGGAATGCCCACAGTTATCCCTCCTGGGCTGACACGTGAACAAGAGAGAGCTTATATAGGTAATTTATTGTTCTCTTTCTCCTTCCTGTGTTCATGTCAGTACTAAGCAAAACCCCAACAAGCTTTGTGTTTTTTTTTTTCTTTTGTTCGTCTGAGACATTTTCAGTGTTTGGTTGTGCGTTGAAAGATTTAGGATGTCGTGGCTTTGTTTTCGTCACAGAAATACATGATTGTGTCTGCTGAGGGTGACGGTGGTGCTTCATCCCCTTCTCTGTCTTGTTTGCTTGAAGCAGTGTCCTCCACAGGCACAGCAAAAGTGCTGAAGTCCTTAGAGGTGATGGGGAATTGCAAGCCTGTTAACATTTACTCAATTGGCTGTTGAAACTCTATAATCAGTGGGGTCCTTCGTTAGCTTCACAGACTCCTTGCTAGCGGAGAACACTAAGCGTGCCTTTGCAAGCTGTATTGTTTGGAAGCAAGTACCTCTTTCACAGCGGAGTATTATAAACTAACCTAACATGATTCCCTTCTGACTTGCTCTTATTTTGCAATGCTAGTTTTTTTAAACTAAAATTAAGCCTACGAGATGATGAAGATTGTTGATGTCACTGAAAAGAAGGGAAAGTCTCGTAAACTCTGATAATTGATATTATCAAATACTTGAGAGTGGGTGGGAGCTCTGCAATCAGCATACACAATTTCTGAGAAAGGGATACTGCTTTTTTTCTATAAGTACTACGAAATTTGAACTGCTAACTGAAAAATGGGGTATGGTAAATGTTACTGTGCTATACATAAGAATGAGTGATACCTATATTATGTGTATTAAGAAATGAAGTGTGGATGCTCAATCTTACTTATTAATGCTAATCAGTGCTTGGAGTGAAATTGTTATAGGATATTCTAACGTTGCATTAATAGCCGTCCTTGCCTTCTAGCAGCAACATTTTAATCTAAAAACGAGGCCAATTAAACAATGTTCATCTCACAGGGTTATAAAAGAAACTTACAACTCACTTCTTATGCACAAGTTACAGAGAATTTTGATATTCAGCGTTCATTCTGTCCATAGTACTGCTTAGAGCTGTTTTGCTGTTCTAAAGTCTGTTGCTAGACCAATTTCAAGGTGACCAAATCACTTCTCATACAGTGCAGCACAGTCTGTCTTTTAGTCAGGTAAATTGTCTTCACTGAAAAGGTCTGTCACTTAATGCTCGTTAGAAAAGCTGGTTTCTTTATCTCATGCTGCACATTGCATTCCAGAAGGTGCAGTTTTCCTGAACTGCAGATTTAGTCCTACTCAGCTTCAGTATAATGTACTTCCTCATGAAACCCCCTGCAGAAAATAACTTTGTGTCATTTTTATAGATTTCATTTGTACGTAACTGGTAGTAGAATTGGGAGCAAGAAGATTTTACTTGAAATGCTAGATTAGAAAGTAGCCCATGATGTTGCACTATTGAATTTTAAAACTGGGGGTGGGGGGGGATCTGAGCCGGTCTGTCAGACTTGGCTAGCTAAAAGGTGCTGACAATGAACGGATAGAATCAGGTTAGAATTCTTTGCATGAATTCTCATGTGAAGACATGAGTGCTTCACTTGCTTAACTAACCAGGTTTGCAGCCCATCAGCTGTGCTTTGGACTAAGTAGTAACTGGAGTGATGTATTTCTGAAGTAAGAGTGAGATCTCTATAGCCCTCTGGTAGGTTTGCATTCTCACCTGATGATCAACATCTGGTTATATGCATCTTCTGTGCTAATGTGTAAGGCCAGCCTCACCGAAGCTGATGTGGGCGTACCTATGCTTAACTTGCTTGCTCTCCACAAACTGTGTTCTCCAGAACGGCATACCAGATCTCAGGGGGACTTGAAGAGAAGCCGCTTCAGGACAGGATCTCAGTGGGCTGCTGCTCTATTTCTAATTATCTTGACTTGTTGAGCAGATAGATGTTAATTAACTTTCAGTCCATTGGATGAACTAGAACTAAATGTTAGATTCTGAATCTAAAGACAAGTATCAAAGGCTTGGTGTCTCTTTACTGCTGCCTTTAGATGTCTGATTTGTGTGCAGTATTGGATAAAGCACATTAAGGTATTCCACAGTTACGTACTTAACTCTTTAGCATTTGCTAGTCAACAAAGAGTCACACATATGCAGAAATATAGCTTATAAGCCATAAAATCAAGAAAAATTATTCCTGCTAAATAATATGATATAAACGGTACAGTTTTTAAAGTGTGATCTCAAATTGGGCCAGCAGAGCAGTATTGATTTTTTTAAATGTGTGTGTTTTTTGTTTATGCTGTAAAATCCTATGATTAGTAGTTATTGGTTGTTTATCAGCGTTATTGAAGTCAGACTCACAAAGATTAGATACTTTTCTTCTAATTCTCAAATTAATGCTTTGTTTCCTGGTGAACAATTGTTTCTGAAGACATGCTAGAAATAAGGAGGGCCTTTTCTGGATTCCTGGTGGATATGTTTGACTGCCATGTTGTAATAAGGGCTTCTGAATTTTTATGTTGAGGTATCAGTCATCCCTTGCAAAGTCTCCAATTCTTCATGCTTTGATGATGAGATTTGAAATGTTTTTTTTGTAACATTGTCTTTTTTTCCATCCTTTTTTCTTTCCTAACCTGGTTTCTTCCAGTGCAACTGCAGATAGAAGACCTGACTCGTAAACTGCGCACAGGAGACCTGGGCATCCCCCCTAACCCTGAGGACAGGTTGGGAAACAGTTTTAACCAGCTGACAGTAACACTTTTTACCTTTTTCAATAAATTTTTGGTGGCATCATAATGTCAGGTCAATGAAATTCTTTCCTAATGAAATGTCTTCAGAGGTCTGCTTTGACAGATGATAGCTGAGATCTTATTGCTAGGGAACGTATGAAACCAGAAAAGGTTAAGGTTCCATTCTCGATACGGGATTTCTGAGCCTTTGTAGCCTGTGACTGTTAACTTGAATTCAGGAAAAAATTATCTTCTATGGTGGCCAACGAATTTTAACATGTGCTGGTCTTGGGCATGTGTCCAGAGGTCTTTCTCACAGGTGCAATCTGAGGAGTCCTCAGCACAGTCGCTGAGTCTGAGCAGCTTGGGAACTATTCTGCCTGCTAATTTTGCAATACTTTTCCAAATGGTGGCTGAACATGTATTTTTTTTAAAAAACAAACAAACAGATGGGTACTAACCAGTTTCTTTGGTAGCAGCTATTACCCAACAGTGGCCAATAACTTGGGATATGGGGCCCAGCAATACCGTGCCCACAGGTGCGCAGAATTGAGCACATGTGGTTTTGTTGAGCTTCAGTGTCATCCAAAAAAATAAATAAATAAATAAATAACGTGTGTATGTTTTTTGTTTTTCTTTTTTTCTTTTAAAAAGAATTGGCTTGTAAAACGTTACTTTCTTCATGAGAAAGTGTAATGCGGCAGTTGTTGTGTTATAGCATGATGCACAACGTGAAAACTAGTTCTTGCACTTCACAGTAGAGAATCGTCAAATCCCCCCATTCTTATTGTAGTTGTATTAACAAATGATTATAAGCTGAACCCAGGTGACACGATGTTAAATAAGCATGGATGGATTTTATAAATAATAATAATTAAAAAAAGAATTTTTTAAAAAATTCCCCCGTTCTTTAAAGTCAGCCATTTACTTTTAGAGGCAGCATGTAATTTTTGACAGTAAATAACACTGCCAGTAGCTTCAAAGCCTTGCAACAGGGTTTTTTTTAATGTTCTCAAGGCATTATATTTCAGCTCACATAGAACATTTCTTTTTTCACTGCTTTTTAAAAACCATAATGTCGGGGTTTAAAATTAAACATTAACGTATGGATTCTTTTGTCATGGGAATAGATTTTGTGTTCTTGTGCTTGATAGACCTGAAATGGGACAGTTGGTTTCTGCAGGCAGATGGGTAGGTTAATCCAGAACAAGGTTTTTTATATACAGTATATATTTGTGAAGCCTTTATTAGAACAAGACCAAACTGGTTGAAACATCTGATATTATTAACTTGCAGTAAAAATTGAATTGTCTTTACTTGCAAAAGGGCAGCTGTTAACTCGCAAGGCATGAAACCATTAGATACATTCAGCTTGAAACTTTTTTTAAAGGTTTAACTTGGCAACCAATCACTTCATTAATTAATGGGAGTCTTTGTGTTTTAAAAGAATCTACTTAAATGAATAGAAACGTTTATTTATAAGCGGGTAATAAACGTAGAGTGGGGAAGGGAAAAAAGGTTCACAATGTTTTGGTATTGTTAAGATTTCTGAGGTCCTAGAAATGGAGGTGCAGTTTACATGTGATCACTCCTTACCAAATCTGATCTTTTATTTCATATTCTTGTACTGACGATTCACTTTAGGCTGAGAAGACATTGGGATCAACTGCCTCTAATCAACCCTTTAACCAGCTAGGAAGACAGATGATCTAACTAAAACCCTAGGGTTTAGTTTTCTGGTTATTTGAAGGATGTATTTTTTTTAATAACATGACCAATCTCTCTTCCCTTCTTGCAGCTAACTCTAAATTTATTTCAATCTATTTGGAAAACTTAAACTTAGTACAATTCTAGGAGTGTGGCTTTTTTTACCGCAAGTGCAGCTGTGGTAAAATCAAACTGACTCTTTTTTTCATTTTAGTCATAACATTTTTGTTTATGTCAGACTCTCTGCTTTCTGGGTGCCTAAACCATATGGAGAAAGCAGGTCTGTCTCTTGTCGGTTTACAGGCCCAGATTGTCTGGCATGAGAAGTCTGGGTTTGTTCAGCTTGTTTACCCACCCTAGTTCTCTGACTCTTAAATGCGATAAACAGGTTCAGTCTCGGCCTTGATGCAGCCAGCAAAGTGAAGGTAAAGCCAGGACAGAAGCCTTGACCCGTCCACTCGGTGCCAGTGAAATAGATCTAATTTGTATTGCTAGAAAGACTTTGATAGAAACTTAACCTGTCTTGTTACTTTTTCTGATCTTTAAAAAGTCCAGGGTTAATATGAACAATTAATTCTTCATTGATTTACGTCTTGTGCCAGGGTTCCTTCTTAAATGTTTTGACTCCATGGAATAATGAAGTTGGAAAGTTTGTTCTCTGTGTGAATCAACTTTCTCCATCTTCCCTGCCCCTTCCCCCTTTTTTAATAACAGGCGCACACATGGCAGAGCTGTTGTCATGGCTGTGCGCGGTCCACGCTCCCCTTTCTACATCTCCCTCCTCTCTCAATAAAACATCCCAGTTTTTTTTCCCTCCTGGTACCAGGCAGTGGTTTGCAACAACTGCCTTGTCCATGTGACATTAACAGGAATAAGTGAGCTTATGCCTTCCTTATGGTCTCTGATTATTATTTTTTTTTCCTAAATTGCACTAGAATTGAGGGGAACCTGTACTTAATAATTGCCCCGAAGGGATGAGGCACATAAGGCGTCATGAGGAATTGTTCTTTCACAGGTCTCCTTCCCCTGAGCCGATTTACAATAGCGAGGGGAAGCGTCTGAACACCCGTGAGTTCCGCACACGGAAGAAACTGGAAGAGGAGAGGCACAACCTGATAACAGAGATGGTGGCGCTCAATCCAGACTTCAAGCCACCAGCTGATTACAAGTAAGCTTCCATATGGTGGTGAGGCAAGTTTATGAACTTTATGAATCGCAGTGTTACAACAGGGAACCGTGTTTTAAAATGACGTAACAAAAATTTAAAACGGAACCAAAAGATAGCATTTTGAAAAACAATTGATTAGCAATCAGAGTTAAGACTAGGAGTATGCAAAGTTTCTACCGGGGGGGGTGGTGGTGGCAGTTTTCAGCTGTAACTTAAAAATAGTTGCAGTGATTGCGTACCCAAGACATCCGAGATTTAGTAATAAAGCACCATAGCTGAGAAGGCACAGCTCTGCATTTCCATACATCACAGGAAGCAGAGGCAGTCGGAACAAAGGTCTTAGCTGTTCGGATGGACTCATATGGGATCACGTGGTCCATAAATGTGCGCTGAGGTCAGGCCTTTAAAGGCTGACCCGGGCTTGGTATTGTGCTGGCTGCAAATTGACAGGCAGGTTGGTAACCCTTTAAGTAGTGATAGCAAATCTGCCTCTGTTCTCGTTGGTTGGGAGGGGGGGGCAACCAGATCTTGATTCTTGCTATCTGATCCTTCCCAGGCCTCCGGCAACCCGAGTGAGTGACAAAGTCATGATTCCACAGGACGAATACCCTGAAATTAACTTTGTTGGGCTTCTTATTGGACCCAGGTAAGAAGGGGGATGATTTTTTTTGGGGGGGAGGTGCAGGAACGATTTCAGTTCCAAGTACAGTACAGCCTTTTCCGAGCAGGCACAAATTCAGCTTAATAGTGTAATATTGCTTGCTAATTCAGGTATTTATGGGATTCTTTACAATAAGATTTCCAGAAATACTCCAGGCTCATTCCCAGAACATTTTTTTTCTTTCTAACAATATTACTATAAGCAAGAATGGTTCAGATTTATTGTTCTTGAGATCAGTTTTCTTTGAATCAATGCTACAAATGCAAAGATTCAGTTGGTTCCATTCAGATATTGTTTTGTCCTTGTACAGTGGTGCCTCGCTTTACGATGTTAATTCGTTCCAGCGAAATCACTGTAGAACGAAAACATCGTAAAGCGATTTTTAAAAGCCCATAGAAACGCATTAAAACCCAATTAATTCGTTCCTGTGGGCTTGAAACTCACCATCCAGCAAAGATCCTCCATAGCGCGGCCATTTTCGCTGCCCCTGCACTGAGGAATCCGTCCCAGAAAACAGCGGGCAGCCATATTTTTTTTACCCGGTGGCCATTTTGAAACTGCCAATCAGCTGTGCGAAAATCTTCGTTTTGCGATAATCTGTTAGCGAAGCAGGTAACCAACCATCGCGAAGCGAAAAAAAACCATAGGAAACAGCGTTTTGCGATCGCAAAAACTTCTTCATTATGCGATTTCTTTATTAAATGAAGCGCTCGTCTTGCGAGGCACCACTGTATTTGTGTCAATATTTAGTTGTAGAGGATTCTAATGTGTTTCATCAGTTGATTTTTTTTTTCATTCTATGGCTTTCAGGCTGTTAGCGGTAGAGATGTTTTTTCTTTGGAGACAAAATGTCGGCGCATCCACTGCCAAAGATAGTCATTTAATTTTGTTTTTTTCCAACTCTTCAGGGGGAATACCTTGAAGAACATTGAGAAGGAATGTAATGCAAAGATCATGATCAGAGGCAAAGGATCTGTGAAAGAAGGGAAGGTGGGACGGAAGGATGGCCAGATGCTGCCTGGCGAGGATGAGCCACTTCATGCTTTGGTCACTGCCAACACCATGGAGAATGTGAAGAAAGCTGTGGAGCAGGTAAAGATCAAATCTCAGAGCACCTCGGGCCAGGCACCATAGGGTCCATTTTTGAAAATTCATTTGGCAACAAACATGGGCAGTCCACAAAGTGTGCGCATGCAGAGAGCAAAACTGCCTCAGAGGACAATATTGCAAGCAACTTGCTTAGCAAATCAAGCCACAAAGCCAGATGGCCCCAAGAATTTGGGTGTCGCTCACAAGTGCTCTTCCCTCCTGAACATGATCAGTAGTGATTGCTGCGAGGCTGCAGAGCCTTCTGTTGATTAGGCAATCCTGTGCGTGTGTGTGTGTTTGTTTGTTGTTTGTACTTCAGTACCGCCCCACAGTGCTAATGTACTTTCTGGGTGGTTTACAACATAATTATGCAAACAACAACCTTATCTCCCCCCCCCCCCCCCGCAAGCTGGATAAACTTACCAACCTTGAGCCGCTACCTGAACCCATTGGGATAAAACTCAAGTCATGAACAGAGGTTTGACTAGTTTAACCACTGTGCCACAGGACTTGTTTTTCAGACATTTTAATTTGCTCAGAGGCATACATTTTGGCTGGGGTGGAAGAGCAAGCCTGTCTTTGTCCGAGAGGATCGATGTGTCTCATAAGGAGACACAGACACTTCAGTGTCTGTATCCTCGTAGTTTGTGTCATATGTTAGTGATGCGGCGTTTGAGCAGAGGAGTTTAAGTACATTACCAGAGATCTTTATTGATTTTCCTAAAACTGCAGTGGTGTAGTTTCTCTGTTTCTTAAATAAGTGCATATCTCAATGACTGAGACTTGAGTGATATTGTTTCTGTAGCTGGAAGACTGTACATGTCCCTAGATGACTGTATATATTACTGATCTAAAAAGAGTGGGTGTACAGAGGTTAAAAAAACACTCTGACCGGGGAGACTGGGAGCCATAAGTTTGCCCTTATCATGTATCTTCTTCAGCCATTGCTGCCTCTTGCATGAAAAGGGCAGCTGCACCCTTTGAGGAGAGCAGCCGTGTAGTGTGAGGAGGCAATAGTGTCTTAAGTCTTAAGGCACAGGCTAAGGAAAAGACCAGCTACTAGTAAATTGTGAGGTCTTTCATGAGACTGGTTGGCCAGATACCCTTCAGAGAGCTGGTTTTGTGACAGCGAGTAAAATGGCATTTGTAGAAAATGCCCTCACTCTGAATGTCCTTGATACCCATAGAAGGGCTCATGACCCAATAAAGTTTTGGCGAGGGAGCAACATGCAGTCTTCCTCCTTTTCTCTCCTAGATCCGGAACATTTTGAAACAAGGCATTGAAACTCCAGAGGACCAGAACGACTTGCGCAAGATGCAGCTGCGGGAGCTGGCCCGCCTGAATGGGACACTGCGCGAAGATGACAACAGGTGAGTGCGTGGCCGCCTCTGGGTTGCACGGCGGGAAGACACGTCGGTCACTGGAGTACCAGCCTTGCTTTATTGTTACCTTTCAGGATTCTCCGTCCATGGCAAAACACAGAGACTCGTAGCATCACCAACACCACGGTGTGTACCAAGTGTGGAGGCGCTGGTCACATAGCATCAGATTGCAAGTTTGCCAGGTAAGCATTGCCTGTGATGGACTCCGAAAGCACGGCACAATCCTTTAGCTTTTTGCCCCTTTGTCAAGAGGCGATGTGTCTGCCATCTGCCTAAGGTCCCATGGAGTACGGTGTGGTTGCCTTCAATTGCAACCACAGCTGTCGCTGGGGAAATTGTGTCCATACCATGGGTTCTTGGAAAGAAACTTCCGTCAGCCTTAACTTTCTTAATTGATAGTGAAGGATCGTGGGAATTGTAGCACAGTATCTGGATGGTTGTGCACTAGATCACGTAGTGCCTATATTTACATCTGTTGTTAGAGGTGGGCGATGGAGTTTCCTTCGGTACGTGTCGGAATTCCCGTTCCCCATCCGGGCACTTTCCAGACCGGTGAGACTGCAGCTCCCATCAACGCCAGCCTGGCGGCAGTAGCCACGCTGGCTGAGAATGGAAGGGGATTGTAATCCAGCCCTATCCAAAAGGGACCAAATTGGGCAAGGCTGGCCTAGGTTGACAGGGCAACGGGGGGGGGGGGCGGCTCTGCATCTTAAGCAGCAGTGCTGGTCTCTGGAAGACAGCGGTACTTTACCTGACTTCCTTCCTTCAGACCTGGAGATCCCCAGTCAGCACAGGACAAGGCACGCATGGACAAGGAATATTTGTCTCTGATGGCTGAGCTGGGAGAAGCACCTGTTCCGGCATCTGTGGGATCCTCATCCGGACCTTCTAATCCACCCCTGCCGAGCGGCCCAAGGCCATCGGGGCCAGGAAACAGCCAGCCACCTCCTGTGAGTCGCTTGTCTCTCTTGCAGGCGGAAAATCTTGTTGTCCGAGTTGCATGGAAGGACAAACTGGGCAATGGAAACAAAAGGAGACGACCGTTAAAAGCAGAGAGAGGGGTTTTTCTTTTGCATTTTGACAGAGGCAGATGTGGAAGAACCTGAGCATCATTTCCCAGTTCCAGAAGCTGGGTTGGGAAAACAGGATATTTGTTTGGGAGGAGGTGGGGTATCCGTGCCAAGGAGTGACAAAGGCCCTTGTTCCCAGATGAGTACTCATAGCACAAAGGATACACGGCCCCTGGCTCGTTCTGGAGTCGTGTGTGCGGGAATCCCTCACAGGCGTCTCTTTCTTCTCTTAGAATCGTCCCCCATGGATGAATTCTGGCCCATCTGAAAACCGGCCCTTCCATGGCATGCATAGCAGTGGCGGCGGCGGTGGCGGCGGCGGCGGCAGTAGCGGTGGGGGGGCTGGCGGGCCTACGGGGCCTGGTGGCCCTCACAACTTCCCCCACCCTATGTCCAATATGGGGGGGCATGGGGGTCACCCCATGCAACACAACCCCAATGGCCCTCCACCCTGGATGCAGCCCCATAATCCACCGATGAACCAGGGACCACATCCTCATGGCCCCCCAGGCCCCCACCATATGGGTGAGTACAATCCAGAATTTTGTGGGGGGGGCAGGCCTAGAATTGCCATGATGGTGGGAAGATGGCCAGCACAGTGGGATTTTTTTTTCCTAATGTGCAAAGTGTTCTTTTTTTTTTGCCCTCGTCTGCTTTGGTAACAAGGGCCTGGGGGGAGGGTGCTGGGGCCGGTTTCTTCCACCTGTTGCTAAAGCTGCGGTCTCTCATTCCCTTAAGATCAGTACCTGGGCAATGCGCCAGTGGGCTCTGGGGTCTATCGCCTCCAAGGAAAAGGTGAGTGGCCTCTTTGAGGCGAGGGTGTTGAGCGGGGAAGGCCTTCAAAACAGGGAGGGCGAAAGATTCCCACGTTCTGCTTTAACGGCCTCTCTGGCCCTTCGCTCTCACAGGTATGATGCCTCCTCCGATGGGTATGATGCCCCCTCCGCCCCCTCCGCCCAGTGGTCAGCCTCCCCCGCCTCCCTCTGGTCCTCTCCCCCCATGGCAGCAGCAGCAGCAGCAGCCTCCACCCCCACCGCCCAGCAGCAGTACTCCCTTGCCATGGCAGCAAAGTGAGTAAGAGCACTTCTTTTAATTTTACCTTTTGGCGAACTTCCGCTGGGCAAACGACTCGCCAGGCCCTTCACCTTCCTTTGGGGAAGGCTTATGGGTGAGGCAACCGCGGGCCACAGGAGTCGGTCTTGAGCACTTCCCCAGAAGTCCTTCGTTGCTGTTGGTTGGCAGCTTTTGTGCCTGACTCTACAGGGCATTGGGTTGCCTGTCCATCTTCTTCCTCCCCAGTCCTGGGAAGAAGACGTGTGGGCGTGCAGCCCCCCCAGGCACGTTTTTCCACCTCTTCAGGCTATCCTAGCCCTCACCTCATTCCCCCTTCTGGCTTTGGCCCCAGAAAGCCTATTCATGCTTCTGAAAGCCTTGAGGGGGGCGGTGGTTTTCCGCTTTGAAAGCGGCAGCTGGTTGCCTGCCATTTGTATGTTCAACGTGGCCCACAGTCTGAATGTTGTCTCTGGATTCACTAAGAAGTTGGATCCTTGTGTTTGAAGGTCACTGCAAAGCCTCTCTCTGGGTTTGATTGCGAGGGAGGAAATTCTGTGTCGTTATTTGCCGGGAGAGAAATGCCTTGGTGGTGGGTGGGTTGCAGTACTCGCTGGGACGTCCCGGTCGGTGTCAATTCTTTCCCTCCGCGTTAGACAAGAGAAGCCAGCCGTTCCCTTCCTTGCTGGGACTTGGGACCGTTTGGCTCGGCCCCTCTGGAGTGACCGTGTGCTGTTTTAAATCCTAGATACGACGACCACCACCACCACGAGCGCTGGCACCGGGGCCATCCCTCCATGGCAGCAGCAGCAGCAGGGGGCGGGGGCGGCAACTTCTACGGGGGCCCCTCAGATGCAAGGCAGCCCCTCCATGGTGCCTTTGCCTCCAGGAGTCCAGCCTCCGCTGCCCCCCGGGGCCCCGCCTCCGCCCCCTCCCCCGCCCCCTGGCTCCGCGGGCATGATGTACGCTCCTCCGCCTCCTCCGCCTCCCATGGACCCTTCTAACTTTGTCACCATGATGGGGGTGGGAGTGCCCGCCATGCCGCCCTTTGGCATGCCCCCTGCACCCCCACCACCCCCACCGCAGAACTGAAGAATGCTTTTTGTTTCCCCTATACAATTGTTTTTTCCCCACCAGTGTGGAGCCAGGAAATGGATATTTTTTGGGGGGGGGGGACGACCTGTGGATTCCAGCCAGGAAGACCGGAGAGATGTTCCCTTCTCTTTTCTTTCTCGGTATTTAGAAAGTTGTACGACTCTTGTCAGAATCCTGTTTTGACTGACTTAACTGATTGACTGGTGTGCTTCAGTAGCCGAGTCTCCTTGATCTGTTGGGAGGCGAAGTGATGAGACCACCCTCCCTTGCTGGGGAATTTCAGTGAGACTGGCTGTGTCTCCACCACAGCGGCAGCAAAGACCCCATCTGTGAATTTTTGCATCTCTGCTTTGACCTTCATGGGAGGGAATCAGTGTTTTTTTATTATTATTATTATTATTCTAACTTTTTAAGCTTAAGAGACAACATTTCCAAGCCGCCTGCCAGCACTGTTGAAAGGAACAGTAGGATTTCTATAGAAAGTTTCTCTGCGGAGTTCAGGGTCACATAGACCATTTCTGATTTGGGCTTGGTAATTCCCTGCCCCCCCCCCAATAACAGGCAAAATACAGATTTATTTGAGTGGGTCTGTACCATTTGAAGTATGATGTTTAATCCCCATCCTCTCACACCTCATTAAGTAGTTAAAAGTGACATCAACATGGAGAGGGCAACTCCATCTACTTTGAAGTCAGTTTTGTCTGTTGTCCAGCTGGCTAGGAAATAACACACACACCCTCTTTTTTTTTAACACACCTTGAGTGTTTTGTGGTTTGGGGTGGCCAACCGCCCCCAGTAGATTGAATGATTTTTGTTGACAATGATGTGTGAATGTGTGTACAACGCTTCAGTCTCCTGTAACTATTTTCTTAATTTCTTTTTGTGTAAGAATAAAAATTCAGTAAAGGGGGAGATTCCAATTAAATGCGGCTTTTAAAATAGACCTTGCACATCGCTTTCATTTAAAAGGTGGAGGTTCTCGTTGCTGATTTCTTCTCCAGTTTGGAGGGGGGGGGCAAGTTCCAGAATATAAGCTGTTCTAGTCTTTCGGGGAAGGGAATGTCTCTAGACTCGCTGCACTTTTGAGAGCCTTACTCGGGTTTTGTCAGTGGATCTTCTGTGTGGAAGACGTCTACCAAAACGTCCTGATCCTTAGTGAGCATGCGCAGGTCCTTAAAGTTGCCATTTGTGACCTGCTTGAGACGAATGCATACATTTCCCTCTCCATTTCAGGTCTGACATTATTGTTGGAAAACGCCTTGATTTTTCCTGGTCTGTAGAGGTAAAAGGAGGGTATTCTTTAAAATAAGAATTTCAAACCAGATGTTGGAAGGTCTTTGGTGATTGACAGATAGAAAGTGCGCTCTCTGTGTGTGTGTGTGTCCTCTCACCTAATTACATTTTCAAGTTACTTCTCTCCAGAACAGAGTTAGGGTATCTTGATGAGTGGGAACGGGGGGTTGTGGCGTCTGGAGTTTTAGTTTGCACTCTGGGGGGAAAGTACTTTGGTGCCCAAGATGTTTGGGTCTCTTCTCACATTCTCTGGGTTGGTGCTTTTATATGCCATCTGAATTCCAAAGCTCTCAAAGCAAGAATGTTCTGTTCTGAGGCTTAACATTTATTGTGCCTGAATTGGTCACCCAATTAACAGCATTTGAATTGCAAAGAAGTAGCATTCAGAGCTGACTTACAAAATCGGTTACGGAGAGAGGGCCGTAACCCATTTTGGCTAAAAGCCGGTGGACTGTTCCCCCCCTCCTTTTGTTGTTGTTTTTTGTTTACTGCTGAGAGACTGCATTCTTTTCATTTCTCCTACCTTCTAGGCTTCTTTTTTGAAAGAGACATGATGAAGAACTGGCAAAGCTGGTTGGCTGGGCATCTCATTACAATTCCATCCACCCCACCCACAAAAAGGACAGCAAGCAAAAGCCTCCCTCCTTCCCCCCCCCCCCCAAATCTCTTAGCTCCATGTGTAGCTCAGAATTTAAATTAGGAAAAGACTCTGGGACCAATTTATCTTTGCTTAGGTTCTGCCTTTTGGAGAAAATTTCTAAGGCAAAGATCGGATCCAGTTTTGAGATGCATGAGATGTAGAGAAGGTCAGAGCTGAGGACGAAGGAGTGCAGCGGAATCTTAAACCCAACATAGATTGTTTGCAAGGAGATATTAGGAAAATTAACTCCGACGCCTAGCTACAACTTTTTTACTGGGATACATCCTGTGTCGGGTATCCTGTTGGTAACTGCAACCGGGGTCACCAGATCTCCAAAACAGATGGCTGCTTTCCTGAGTCCGGACAGTTTCCTGATTTTTGCAATTTGTGAGCATTACGAGCGGACTTCACTGCGCTTCAACGCAACCATGGGTGGGAGCTTTCAGTGCCCCGTCTTTGTCGGGAAGAACAAGGCTGAACCAGGCTTGACCAAGGAGCAGCAAAGGGGGGGGGGAGTGTCGGAATCGAGAGAACAGTTGTCATCAGCACCAAAAAAATCAAGAGTGGAAAGGTGGTCCCCTTTCTAAGTACCCGAGCAAGACACCAGGGAATGGACCTTTCCTGGCACGTGCCATCTCACTGTCATTTTGCCTGATAGTCGGTCTCTTAACACCAGCTAAGGATGGTTTTGGCGCAGGCTGTTGGTATATGCAGTAGTGCAGCTGAATGGTTGGGCTCGGCCTATAATATGAGGAAGGCTGGGCTGCAGTTTGACCCTTCCGTTGGCTCTTGGAAAATACCTCCCAGTTCCTTCGAACTGCACGTGTCCTGTTGTGTAACAAAAAGCCTCCTTTATTTTTTGATTTGATTTGATTTGATTTGATTTATAACCAGCTCATTTAGTCTAAAACCACTCTAGGCGGCTTCCAATATAGTAAAAACAGTGAAATAATATAAAAAACACACAATTACATAAATCATATTGTAATAATTGCGGGCCATTTGCTGGTTTGGCAGGAATTCTACTCTGTCAGACACTCCAAGGGGTGTGTGTGTGTTACACAATAGATTTGAGCAGTATAGTCCTGTCCCAAAACCCAGTGGGTTTTTTTGGGGGGGGGTTAAGGGTCTGCAGTCCTTATAGGCTTACGTGGGGCTTCTAAACTGATCAGGTTTCACCTGGGAGTCACCCGACGCCCCTAGCTTTTATGTCTGACCTTTTGGCAGAGCATGGAATTTTGTCCACTCCTTGCCTCGCTCTCAACTACTTGGGTCTCCATCTAACATTCAGGCGCACTTGCCAGCTCCTGGCATTCTGAAGTTAACAGAATTGGGCTGTTACCCTTGAGGGCAATTGAGTGCAATAACTGGTCGCTCCATAGCTCATTGGGACAGGATGCCTTCATGACAAATGGACCGCTTTTGTTCTTGCAGAATAATTTAGAGCTGTGGGACCACCAGCTGGGGTTGTAGAAGCTGGTTGCTTTATTTGTTCCCTTTTAGAATGTAAGCGCTCTGAGCCCAATTCGATGCAAGGATTCTGTTAAATAAACGGTACACATTTTATTATGGTAATGGGAGGGCGAGAAGGACCAAAATGGGTAGTTAGCTCGCTTTCCCACTCTTAATTCAGTTTCTTGTGGTCCCGCTTAAAGAGCCTGTTTTGAGTCGATAAGCTTCTTTTTGCAGAGGTCTCAGGAGTAGCAGCTTGCGGAGAAGAGTCTGCTCACTTGGCGTATTGAAAACCACCAAGGCTTGACTGTAGCTGGGTGATAATCAAGTTAGGAAGCCCCTTGCAAGTAGGGCTGGAAAAGGCCCAGGGGAGAAAAGCTGGAGAGTTGCCACAGTTCTACTCTGTCCATTATACCACACAGGGTAGCAGAAAAATACTACCCCCCCAAAAAAAAAATTCCATGAGGTTAATACAACTTATTTGAGTTTTCATTAGGAAGCTGACTTCCTTTACCCTTTAACAGTTTTATGAGATAGACGGGTAAGAATTTGGTGTCTTCTGTGCTTATTTGGTGTCTTCTGTCCTTTTAAAGAGAAGCTATCCTCAAAACAATGACTTCTATATAAGTCATGCGAATCTGTAGTGTGCCCTTGTTCTGCGTAATCTCTTCTGGAGTAAAAATGTAATGCCAGCTACCCTAGATACCTCTGGCTGGTGAAATTGCTGCCAAAATTCCCATCAAAACCAGCTGTTGCAAACTTTTCACATGAATTTCAATGGGGAGACCATTTGAGGTAGATCCAGCCCACTTTAAAACGTCCATCTCCTAGTTTTCGTTACAAGCATAAAGCCTAGGATCCAGAGTTTTGTAAAACGGAGAATATTCTTTGTTTAACTCAAAAGCTGGGCAAGCAGCCGGATGAGGAGCTGAATGTTCAGTTCTAGCTGAGCTGTGGATTTTATTCATTCATTCATTCGTTTAACTTATATGCCGCCCACACTACCCAAAGGTCTCTGGGTGGCTTGCAAGAATTTAAATATACATAGTAAAAACAATTGAAATTCAATTTTAAAATTGCCATCTCTCCTGCATGCCTTTCCTTGTTGATTTCATGCCAATGTGCTTTAATGCAAGATGGGACCGTAACCAACGGCTGCAGGTCGTGGCATCGAAACCTAGTGTGATGTCGTGGACAGGGTGATGGAATAAAACTTAAGGAGACCTGGGTTCAGATCCCTCCATGATTGGGGTGGGGGGGAAACTACTAAAACCACAGCTTAAATATTTATGTGGTCTTGTCGTGTTGCTTGTGCAGCATCGTGCTGGGTGCTTGCAAGGGGGTTGTCTGGCCCGGGAGATGGCGGAGAGCTGAATTCATCGTCTCGATCCAATAAAGGGCCTTCAAAAACAGGCCAAGCAGCCCCCTCCTCCTTAAGGTGCAGCCAAGTGCCCTAATCTCGTTAGTTCAAGCTCACCCGGGCATGCTTTTGCAAAGCAGGACAGGTGCCCTTATCTGCAGGTAAGAGGACCAGGTGCAGAAGGGAGACCCGGAGCAAAGACAGAGGGGAGGACGGTGCAGCAGCTTGGGTCTTCCATGGAAGTGCCTCAACTTTTATCGAGGGCCGCAGGGCAGAGTCCCCAGGCAGCTGCCCTTTCAGCCTTGCCGTGTCTCCCCTGGCTTGGAAGCTGGGAAAAGGGGTGGGTGTTGCAAGGCAAACAGAGACCCCGTGTAGGTCAACTCATGGAGTTCTGGATGGTTGGGCACAGTATGCATGCATGGATTTGTTCATGTATGCGTGCGTGCGTGCGTGCATGGATGCATGGATTTGGGGGGGAAACGTATAATCAAAAGCATGCTGTTCAGACCCATGCAATTCATGAAAGTTGCCTGGAAGTGGTTATGGGAGAGAGGCGAGTAAAAAAAAAGAGGACTTGTGTGTCAAAATAACATACCAGGCAGGATTGCAGCTAATTCACTGGTGGAAGAAGTAGCATTTTAAAGTTACTTGCCATGGTTAAGAGGGATTTTAAAGCATGTTGACAAGGATAGTTTTTTTTAAAGACTGATGCTGTTTTCTGACATGATGGAGTTTTTATTAAAACAAAAGTAACAACACAATAAGCAATAGAACCAATTCCTCTTTTTTTGACAGTTTAAGCATTGAAGTGAATTCTTCTTCAAACTCTTCAGCAAGTGAGAGGAAGGGATTGTTTTTAATGATGTATGTGAAAAATAGGTTCTCTGTAATTTCGAAAGCTGAAAGATATATTTCCCTTTAAAGGTTTACCAAACATACAAATGGTCGCAACAAGTGAAGGAAATCATAAAACGTCATGGGGGAATTTGCTTGAAGACCTCCCGTGTGGGAGGATGGCCTCCTCTAATTGTTCCATTGTTGAACTGCTCTTATATTGAGATGTTTTTCCTGAACTTAGAAAAACTGCAGCGCTTGAAGGGGCACGGTGGATCATCCAGTCCAGCCCCAGTCAAGGAGGCCGGGGGGTGGGTGGGGGAATCAAACTCCCAACCTCTGGCTCTGCAGCCAGATGGCTAAATCCACTGAGCTAGCCATATATATGATTATAGAACTGGAATCCGCCCTTCTTTAATGGAGGTCTCTTAGAATTGGCTTCTGGGCCCTCAGAAAGCAAGTCCTCGCTCCCATCTTCTTGTGTCGGCCAGTACTTCACGGGCTTCAAATCCCATGTGGTCCAGGGTGACTTTGGCCCAGTTTCACACTTTCAGCAGGTCCTACTTGGCAGGGTTGTCGCTGCGGAGATAAAAGTGGGAAGAAAGAGGAGTAAGGCGTGCCTACCCTTTGCTCTTCAGAGGGAAGGCGGGAGATAAACGGAAGGAGGACAACGAAAGAGTAGAGAAACCAGTGGGACAACTGCCATTCATGCTTTGCACAGCCCCATGAGGCTAATTAGCATCGCCAATGTGATTTCTCTTGCTTTGCGTGATAATTTACATGCTTTCTGTTCCGGCCAGTCCAGGAGCAACCACCTCCAAGATGAGGGACACCCACCGGTCCTCCCTCTTGCTTCCTTGGAGCAAGGAAAGTGGTGTCATGGATACAAAGGCTGTAGCCTTCCCAATGGGATTGCAGCTCCCATCATCCCCAGCCACCATGCCCAAGAGCCAGTCGGGGTGGGGGGTGTGACAAACCCAGACCTACTGGGATATGCCACACGTTAACTAAGCTGCCACCAACCATTCCCTATAAGAAGTCACACAGACCAGGGATGGATTTTTAAACAAATAAAAGAACAAGGTTTATTTAAAACAACACACAGGCAAAATAAAATGATTAGGTGAATAAGATATAGTAACGTGGCTTATTCTCATTCATACATGCATACAATTTGGTTCACACAGAACCCTTAACTTGAAGCACAGACCCTGAACCTATCAGTTCTGGCTAACCAACAGACACCTGAACCTATCAGGTTGGTACTCTGACACACAGTAGTACCCTGTCTGACACACAGACTCCCACACCAGCTTCTTCTTCCCAGCTGCTGCTTCTTCACATCCCAGCGTCTCCCTTCACCACACAGGCTTCACCTATATATACAGTACAGCCCCTCCTCCTGATGTCCCGCCTTCCACTCCCCATAGGATGGAACTTTCCCTCCAAACCCATGACAGACAGGTAACATCAGTGCTGTATGTAACACCTCCCCTCTTTATAAGTTGTTTTGTAGGGGGAAAGCTAAGGTGCTTTTTCCCAAAAAACAACCTGGATAAAACACACAACAACAGTTATACATACCATATCATACTTACTTATACTTACACTCTAAGTTAACCATAGCAATTAAGCATTTAAACATTTACCATATACATTACATCAATTTACCTTTATTCATACAAACCAAGTTCAAAAAAAACAGGTACATTTAACTTTTTGTCATCAATATATACACATAGTCCATGTTTCTTTCGCCGTCTTCATTCTTCAGGTCTTCTTGACAAGGCGTCAGCAACACAGTTCACTGACCCTCTGACCACCTTCACTTCAAAGTCATAGTCCTGCAGATTTAAAGCCCACCTCATAAGTTTGCTATTGTGGGTTTTCATTGTCTTTAACCATTGCAGTGGTGAATGGTCAGTACACAGAACAAAATGTCTTCCCCAGATGTAAGGCTTGGCCTTCTGGATCGCGTAGACTATGGCCAAACACTCCTTCTCCACGGTTGCCAAATGTCTCTCACCTTTTTGAAGTTTCCTACTCAGGTAGGACATTGGATGCTGGTCACCATTCTCATCCTCCTGGCACAGAACTGCTCCTACCCCGCTGTTAGACGCATCGGTGTAGATGATGAACTCCCGGTCGAAGTCTGGAGCCCGCAGGACTGGATAGTTGATGAGCGCCTGCTTCAACCTCTGGAACGCCTCCTCACAGTCGCTGGTCCACGGGATGCGGTCATCAGCCTTCTTCCTCGTCAGATCGGTCAGCGGAGCCGCAATCTCGCTAAACCTCGGGATGAACTTTCTGTAGTAGCCCACCAACCCAAGAAATGATTTGACTTTTTTCTTGGTGTTGGGTCTGGGCCAATCACGAACTGCTTCTATTTTGGCCTCTAGGGGTTTTATCACACCTCCCCCTACCATGTGACCCAAGTATTTTATTTCTGGGCTACCCAGCTGACACTTGCTGGCCTTTACTGTTAGCCCTGCTGCACTTAACCTCTGCAGCACTAACTCCAGGTGTATCAGGTGATCTTCCCAGGTATTACTGAAGATCCCTATGTCGTCAATGTAGGCCACTGTAAAGTCACTGAGCCCTGCCAAGGTCTGGTCCATCAGCCTTTGGAATGTGGCTGGTGCATTTCTGAGACCAAAGCTCAGGACTCGAAACTCATAGAGACCAAAAGGGCTGCAAAAGGCAGTCTTTTCTTGATCCCTGGGATCAATTCTTAATTGCCAATATCCCTTTACCAGGTCCAATGATGAGATGAACCGACAACCCCCTATGGTTTCAATCAGGTTGTCTAGCCTGGGCATTGGGTAGGCATCAGGAGTGGTTACACGGTTTAATTTCCTGTAATCGACACAAAACCTAATGCTCCCATCAGGCTTGTCCACAAGGACTATCGGAGAGGACCAAGGACTAGAAGAGGGGACGATTATGTTCTCCCTAAGCATCTCGTCCAGCTCCTTCCGCACCTTGTCCCTATAGGGTCCCGTTACTCGGTATGGGGATACTGCCTGCGGGGGTGCATCCCCTGTGTGGATCCGATGCATCACTCCCTTCACTATCCCCGGCTTGTTGGAAAACACCTGTTGATATTTACTAAGCAGCATTTTTAGTTCTTGCTGCTGGTCTTGGGTGAGTGCAGGACTGATCTTTACCTCCTCTGGGTTGTATTTTACTTCCCCTCTACCCTCCCAGAAGGGTAATTCCGCTTCCTCACTCTCAGCTGCTTTTATCGCAAATAAAACCCTCTGTTCCCCTCTGTAGTAGGGTTTTAGGGCATTCACATGAACCACCCTCCTTGCTTGGTTCTCCTCCTGCTCTATAAGGTAGTTCAGGTCTGACATCTTGGAAATGACCCTATATGGTCCTGCCCATTTGAGCTGCAGTTTATTCTCTCTGCAGGGCCTAAGCCAAAGCACTTCCTCCCCTGGGTCAAAGTGCCTCTCTCTAGCTTTGTGGTCATACCATGTTTTCTGTCTGACCTTCTGAGCTTGCAGGTTTTCTGCTGCCAGCTCTAGATTTCTCTTTAGGTCATTCATCAAGGTGTCTATGTATGTCACAACGTCTTGTGGGTCATCCTGGGTGATCTGCTCCCAATCTTGTTTGATCAAATCAAGGGGCCCTTTCACCCTTCTCCCAAATAAAAGTTCAAATGGACTGAACCCGGTGCTGGCTTGTGGCACTGATCGATAAGCAAACAAAAGGGATTGCAGCTTCTGGTCCCAATTGTTTGGATTCTCTGCCAAGTAAGCCCTAATCATGCGCATTAGAGTCCCATTGAACTTCTCAGTTAACCCATTACTTTCAGGATGATAGGCAGTGGTTTCCTTGTGCTTAATTCCACAGATTTGCCATAAGCGTTTCATGAGCTTTGATGTGAACGATGCGCCCAAATCTGTGATTATTTCTGAGGCAAATCCCATCCTGGACATATACCCCACCAAGGCATCTGCCACTGTGTTAGTTTCAATGTTAGTCAAGGGTATGGCTTCAGGGTACCTTGTGGCATGGTCCACAATTGTGAGAATGAACCTGTTCCCCCTCTTTGTGGCCTTGGGCAAAGGTCCCACAATATCCACCCCTATGCATTTGAACGGAGTGTCAATCACAGGCAAAGGGCACAACTTTGCTTTGGTCCTGTCGCGGCTATTCCCCTGCCTTTGACACACATCACATTGTTTACAGAACTCCCTGATCTGCTTCCCTATGTCAGGCCAGTAAAAATTCTGTGTGATTCTCTGCTGTGTTTTGTTCACCCCTAAGTGTGCAGCAAACATGTCAGAGTGCCCCCTTTGTAAGATCATGGGGCGATACTTTTCAGGTACCACCAGCTGACTTCTGATCCCATCTCCCCCTTTTGAGGTATTCCTCAGGGTCTCTCTATATAAAATCCCCTTTTTCTCCAGAAATCTCACTGGGGTTTCAGGTGTTAGCTGGGCGTCAGTCACCTGTTCAAAACACTTTTGGAGAGTGGCGTCTGCCTTTTGCTCTTGTCCAAATCTGCTGTCTGTGGTTAAGGTTTCCACCACAGCTTCTGAACTCCCCTCTGCTTCCGTCTCTGGCTCATCATTACCCCCTTGAACTGTCCCCGTGGTGGCTTGTGAGCGTGTAATCACTAGCACCCTTTTCACATGTTCAGCCAGGTCATTTCCCACGAGCACGGCTGCTGGCAGAGTCGATGAAATCGCTAGCCGCCAAACTCCCCTCCAGCCTTGAAAGTTGACAGGTACCTCCGCGACTGGGAGTGAGATTATCTGCCCCTCAATCCCTGCTACCTTTATGCTCTCATTTGGGATTACATATTCCCTAGGAATAATATCTGGATGGCACAGGGTCACCTGAGAACAAGTGTCCCGCAGCCCCCGATACTGACGGTCAAGTATTCCTACGTCCACCCCTGCTGTCTCAAACAACTGAGAATCTGTTCTCACCAGCAGGCAGCGCCTGACTTCTACAAGAGGACCATTTTCCTCAGCCTGATCAGCAGATGCAGCCGTTCCAGACTGAGCAGCCATGGCAACAGGCTCCCTCAGTGACAATGAGCCTTGCTCTCTCTGGACACAGAACACAGCTTTTGGCTTGGTTCCACTAGAATCCTGAGGCACAATTCCTTTTAGCTGCTTTAATTTCTCACACTCTGAGATTAGATGGCCCTTTCCCTGACAGAAATAACATTTTCTGGTGTATTTTGAGTCTTTCTCATCTTGTTTTGGTTTTCCCTCCAAAACCTGAGGTCTTGGTTTCATGTCTGAGGGCTTCCCTTCACCATGGGCCCCTCCCCCTTGCTGGCTTTTCCCTGGTCCCTGAGAGTACTTGCTGTAGGTTTCTTTGGGTTTTCCTACAGATTTCTCCTCACCTAAGGGCTTTCTTATCTGGTGAATAAAATCTGCAATCTCGGAGGCTTCTGCCACAGATTTTGGTTTCCTTTCCCTCACCTGGAATTTCAATTCCCCATGCAGGACTGAATAGAACTGTTCCAGCGCTATCAAATCTTTAAGCTGTTGAAAGGTCTCTGTCCCCTCCTGCGATAGCCATTTCTCAAGCAGCCTCACCAATTGGGCCCCCACTTGGGTGAAAGTCTGCTCTGGCTTTTTGGTGATTGACCTAAATCTTTGCCTCAGCTGTTCCGCATTTATCCCATGTCTTGCAAACACCAGTTTTTTAAACTCTGCAAAATCCTTCATCAGTTCCTCAGGCATCTCGGCATAGACCTCAGCCAGGCTACCACTGATTAAAGATCGCATGATGGTCATCTTCTCAGTTTCCCTCACTGAGAAGTCCACAAACGCTCTTTCCACTAAGGAAAAGAACACCTCAGGACAATCTCCCTTGTGGTACACAGGGAATTTCTTCAGGTCAGCTTTAGACAGTTGGCCTCCCTCAGAATCCCTATTGTTATTATTGTTCTGGTTCATCAGTTCCAATTTTTTTAATTCAAACGCCATTTTCTCTCTCTGCAATTCCAATTCAAATTGCCTTCTTTCTCTCTCTAATCTTTCCTCCATTTCCCTCACCCTCAGTTCATGCTGTTGGGCTATGAGCAATTTTCTGAGTTCTGGGTTCTGCTCTCCTGTGCTGTCACCTTGCACTGAGCCAAATTCATCCTCAGAACCTTGGTCAACCTGGGGGTCTTTCACTTCACCCATTTCTGCCATCTGGCTTCGAGTCAAGGGCATAATCCCCCCCTCAGAACAGGCTGCTTTAAAAAGTCAAGCCTCAAAATAAAACAACCACTTTTTTCCTCTTTTGCCTCAGAACCAGCTTTCTATAGATTGCTGCTGTTCTTCAGCACTACTTGCAACTGTAGCGAGTTAGAGACTACCCCCCTCTGCTGGGCCTCTCAGCTGGCAGGCTAAATCACTGCTACTACACAGTTTTGCCTCAGCTTTTTTCCCGCCAAAACCAGGCTGCCTCAGAGCACTCTAATCTAGTCCCCAATCTGAGGTTACACGTTCTTCTACTAGCGCACCTCCCCTTGAGGTACACCTAGAAGATTACCTACGTGCTCTCAGATTGTCCCTGACTAGACCCCCCTTGCTCTGGGCACACTTGCCAAGGCTTTGCTGGACCGCTGGACAACTGGACCAGTCGTATCCCACACGCTGGACACCAATCAATGTGACAAACCCAGACCTACTGGGATATGCCACACGTTAACTAAGCTGCCACCAACCATTCCCTATAAGAAGTCACACAGACCAGGGATGGATTTTTAAACAAATAAAAGAACAAGGTTTATTTAAAACAACACACAGGCAAAATAAAATGATTAGGTGAATAAGATATAGTAACGTGGCTTATTCTCATTCATACATGCATACAATTTGGTTCACACAGAACCCTTAACTTGAAGCACAGACCCTGAACCTATCAGTTCTGGCTAACCAACAGACACCTGAACCTATCAGGTTGGTACTCTGACACACAGTAGTACCCTGTCTGACACACAGACTCCCACACCAGCTTCTTCTTCCCAGCTGCTGCTTCTTCACATCCCAGCGTCTCCCTTCACCACACAGGCTTCACCTATATATACAGTACAGCCCCTCCTCCTGATGTCCCGCCTTCCACTCCCCATAGGATGGAACTTTCCCTCCAAACCCATGACAGACAGGTAACATCAGTGCTGTATGTAACAGGGGGTCATGGGAATTGTTATTCCAAATAACTGGAGAGTGCCAGGTTGGGGAGAAGGCAAATCCATTTCGGTAAGAGGGATTGTCAATACCTCACTGAAACCTGGGAACTGGCCTGAAATGGACCGGGCTGCTAGAAAGGGAGGAAGGAGAGGATCAGCAAAAGGAGAACCTCGACTTTTGGTGGTGGTGGTGAGGAGGAGGATCGGTTGCAGAAACAGTGGGCAGGACTACGTTTCCCAGGGTGCTTCGGAGCCGACAAGTGTCTCGCCGAGCGCTGAGTGGCAAAGAGCTGTGCTAAATATGGCCTGGCCAGCTTCCTAGCCAAGCAACCTGACCTTTCTCTGAAAGTCACTCTATTTATAGGGATGTTGATGGCCTTGAGTGGCAGGCACAGGAGAGATTTCTGCTGCTGCTGCTGCTGGTCTTGGCACTCGTCTTCCGCTGGCACGATGCCCTGAGCCTTGCGGAGCAGCAGAGAAAGGCAGCGTGTGCCTCTTCCCGCAGCCTAGAAAGACTCTTGGGGTGCTGGCTACCCTTCTGATTTCAGGATAGGATTGGAAAACGTCTTGCCTGTTTCTTTGTTCCCACCAAGCACGCCTGTGAGGGTGGCGGGGCCGAGAAAAAGACCTCCGCTGGTGATCTTAACACCCTGGGGGGCTCACAAAGGGAGGCTCGGGTACCCTTTGAATTGTGCCCAGTGGAGCGGCTATAACGTGTGCTGTGTGTGTTCTGAGATCCCTCGTAACCATCCCCAGTCAACCGTCCGGCTGCCTCATTTTGGACCTGCTGCTCTTTCCAAAGGCAGTCCCACAGAGAGTGGGTTAGAGTAATCCAGCCGGGATGTGACTAAGGCATGTGTCACGGTGGCCACATCCTACTTCTCCAGGAAGGCACTGCGATGTTCATGGGGCAAGGGCGCTCCTGGCCACCGCTGAACCCTGGGCCGCCCGGCTCAAGAGAGGAATCCGGGACTCCATCCAAGCAGCAGAACTCTGTTTTCTGTCTTCACATGCTTGGGAGAATACGTAAACGGAGTGGCACCTCCTTTTGTCTCAAAGACCGCAATATACCCAGTTATAAGCATCGAGGGGAGCTTTTGGGGGACAGCATTCTACCAGCAACCTCACCACTGAGAAGGTCTCTTTCTGACCCATAGCCACCAGCTTTGTGTCATTTGGTGGGAGTCCCTGGAGAAAGGCTTTGATGATGGCAGGAGGGTCCAGCAGGTAAATATGGGTGTTGTAGGAAAGAGAGAGAGAGAGAGATTCAGAAAACCTGCCCCAAGTGCTCCTTCTGCTTAATTGCCGCTGTGAATTGGATCAAGAAATGGACTGGAAGCCAGTGCCGTTCACGAAACGTTTGCACAGCATCAGCGCAAGAGGAGTTGCGATGGGCATTGGCGGACACGGAAAAAGTTGCCTCTGCACGCTTGTGCACTGGATTATGGCTTTGCCGCAGCTGCTTACAAGAGACCTTGCAAATATTCCTGCCACAACATGTGTGTCAACGAGAAGCTCGGTCAAAACCCTTCAGCTTCTACCTGGATGGTTTGTACTTGGGTTTGTCCGGGCTTGGGAACACGGACTGGAAGGATTAGATGGGTAACGAGATTAGACAGAGAAACTGAATGAAATTAGGCAGACTTATGATAAAGACCAGGAGGAAAGAGAATTAGGCAGCCCAGATCAAGGAGGATTAGAGGAAGAACACAGCGAGACCAAGCAGAAAGAGGCAGAAATAGCGTCTGGAGGGAGAAGATTTGATGGGTGTTAACGAAGGGTTTCATAGGGCGGCCGAAAGTGTGAGCATTTGTGTAGATCGAGCAAAAACTAGGTGGTTGCCAGCCGAGCTGTAACTAGTCATTCCTGACCACCACCCCCAAGTACCATCCATCCTGCCCCAGGGCACGGGGAACAAGCAAAAGAGGGTGTGAATGGGGGGACCCCCAAAAAATGAGATGCTCATCGCCAAACGAGGAGAAGAGGGAAGACGACGACAATATGATCAGGATATAATTCATTGTGCTGGCATTCACTCCTCGATCTCAGTCTTGGTGCCCAAGGGAAAAACCAATGGCTCCCCGACGTATTTGTGCAACGGTTGCGACATTGATCGGCAACAGATTGCAGCTTCAGTGGAGGGGTGGTGGGAATCGGAAAAGCACCGAACAAGGCCTCGCGGGACCCGAAGGAGCTCAGTGGATGGGCGGCTGGCATTGCCCGGCTGCAACAAGCAGGATGGGAGTGACCGTCCTAAAACCCTCGGGGGGAGGAGGGGGCAAATTGGCAAGCCAGGCGTCCTAAAAGAACAAAGCAGTGGGGTATGGTCTGAAATGAGATCCGCTTGAATGGATTTCGCTGGTGAAATTTCTCCAAACGGGAACAAGAGCACAAGAAATACTAAGGAAAATGGATGGAAGGGGAATACGGGCGCAGTAGCATTTTCCAGACTTTCCCAAATAATTGGCTACCCTTCTTTGCCAACTACAGCGGTGCCTCACTAGACAGTTACCCCGCATGACAGTTTTTTCGCTAGACATTGATTTCGCAAACCAATTTTTGCTAGACAACGATTTTGGCAGCTTCCTCCGCACTCACAAAACAGGTGTTTTCGGGACCTAAGCTTCGCTAGACAATGATTTAAACAGCTGATTGGCGGTTCGCAAAGCAGCTTTCCTATGGCTGATCTTCGCTAGACAACGACGATTCTTCCCCATTGGAACGCATTAAACAGGTTTCAATGCATTCCAATGCTTTCCGCTAGACAGTGATTTTGCTAAACAGCGATTTCAGTGGAATGTATTATCATCGTCTAGCGAGGCACCACTGTATAGAATTACCAGCATTCAATTGTATAGTAAATAAATTTTCATAATAAAACTCTTGTCAAATTAACCCAAAGGCACGTTAGCGCTCTGATAGATGGCAACGCCTCTCTCGGGAGTAGCAGTCAAGTTCTGGCCTCACCCACACAGTTGGCCTGCCCCAGATCTCAGGACTTGTCAGTAAGTGCTAATATTTAAACTTATAAAGCCTTTAATGATTTGGGACCTCACTCATTGTCGGAGAGTCTTCTCCTAAAATCATCCACCTGGGCTAGCCGGTCTTTTCAGGCTTCGTGGTTACGTGTGGTCAACCCCAAGAGAAGCTTGAAAACCTGCCACTAAGGAACCAGCCCTTTACAGTGGTGGCCACAATGCAATGGGACATGTTGCCTGTGTCTGCTCACTCCAGTTCGATTTAATGGACGTCTCTGAGTAGACATGCCGAGGTCCGTCCTATAAGGTTTGACATTCACCAGCTGGTCTCGGGGACCCTAGTGTGCAAAATGGGAAGAATGAATCCTGAAATAGGTCTTGTCTACCCTAGTATTTACAGTTCTGGTTTGACAGAAAGCGTATTTATTGGCACACTGTTCTTAGATAACTGCTTTTCTGCCTGGAAACAGAAAAAAAGGATAAGATTTTATCTTTGATCCAGGAACTTGGCTCTTTTTCTTCTTATAGTCATGACACAAAAGGAAAAAAGGCTACGGAGGGAAGAGGAGAAATAAGCAATTTTTTCACATGCATGAAATGAGTGAAATCTGAGCTTTTTAAGGCCTTTAGAAACATCCTATTATTCCCTTGCTGTCCCATTTGTTTGTGTTTGTGTTGAATTTGTTGTTGCTGTTGCTTTTGGGACTTTCCCCGTTTTTATGATTTTGGTCTTTGTTGTTGGATGGATATGTGTAATTACCCGTTTTTTCCATGTATAAGACTGTATTTTTGTCTCAAATCTTTAGACTAAGAATTGAGGGTTGTCTTATACACGGAAGTAAGAGAGAGAAAAACAAGTGAAGAGGAAAGCAGGGATCAAAGCGATCCTGCAGCGCTTTGATCCCTTTTCCCCCTACACTTGCTAAGCCCCACTTAGATCTCTTAATTTGGGGTTAGAAAAGTGGGGGCGTCTTATACATGGGGGAGTCTTATACACTGAAAATATGGTATTTGCTGTTAGCTGCTCAGAGTAGTGGTTGGGGAAATCTGACTTGGAGTGGTGGTTCAACACAAGAATCCAGAAGGGGATTGTTCCCTTTACCTGTATTGAGAAGCAAGGACTCTACTGAGAGCATTTAAGGTTGCTGTGACGACAGTGACATGAGTTTTTCTGGATCATGTTCTTTTTGTTCTAAAATCAAGAAGCGTCCTGCCTTCGGATGCTTGCATGACTTTTGCGTTCTCAATAAAATGAAGACTTCCTCTCAGCAGGAAAAAAAACAACTCAAATTGCCACAGGTAATAATTAAACCCTCAAACGGATACATGCACCAAATGAAAGGTAGAGATCCAGAATTAGGGGCACACATGAAGTGGACTTCCAGACCCACACTTTTCAGGATGCCGAATGTGAAGCAAATACTACCGAGTTTAATGCCAGAAGTTTATTCCCTGGTGGAAGGATGTAAGATTGCAGACTTATCATAATTTAGATATTATATTCAAACACAACTAAAGCTTTCCTTGCAATCCCTTTTATTCAAACACTTATAAATCATTTAAGATGCCTAACTCAAAAGCATACACTTTCCTCTCTTACATCATCTAGATTTTCAGGGGGGTGGGGGGGAGGGGAGAAACTCAAGATGTTGACATACTAATTTTAGCAAGGTTGAAAATCACCAGCCGGTATCCTCTTGCTTCTACCAGTTATGAGTAGACCCATTTCAACCAATCTATTGCAGATGGGTAGGTCAATAGGCTCACCGGAAGGACAGATCGTGAAGCTGAGGCTCCAAGACTTTGGCCATCTCATGCGAAGAGAAGACTCCCTGGAAAAGACGCTGATGTTGGGAAAGTGTGAAGGCAAGAGGAAAGAAGGGGATGACAGAGGATGAGATGGATGGACAGGGTCATCGAAGCTACCAACACGAATCTGACCCAACTCCGGGAGGCAGTGGAAGACGGGAGAGCCTGGCATGCTCTGGTCCATGGGGTCACGAAGAGTCGGACACAAATTAACGACTAAACAGTCGTTAATCTAAATCCAGCAATGGGGCCCCCATCACATTGGGAGGCAAGGTGTCCCACTGCTTACTGGTTCTCACCATCAGGAAATTCCTCCTTATTTCCAGGTTGGATCTCCCTCTGATAAGTTTCCACCCATTGGTTCTTGTGGAATGGAATGGGGTGGAAAAATAAATCGATGCCCTCTTCTCTGTGGCAACCCTTCAGATACCGGAAGACTCCTATCATGTGTCCCCTCAGTCTTCTCTTTGTTAAGCTAAGCGTACCTAGTTCTTTTAGTCATTCTTCATAGGATTTAGCCTTGAGAAGAGAAGAATGAGGGGAGATAGGATAGCACTTTTCAAATGCTGGAAAGGTCGTCCTACAGAGGAGGGGCAGGATCTGTTCTTGATCATTCCAGAGTGCAGGACACATCATAATGAGCTCAAGCGACAGGAAGCCAGATTTAGGCAGAATACCAGAAAGAAAAAAAGCTTCTTAACTGTTAGAGCAGTATGAGGATGGAGAATTATCTCGGGTGTGAGAGCGCCAACACTGGAGACACCAAAGAGAAAGCTAGACAGTACCATATTTTCCATGTATAAGACGCCCTGTAATTTTTTAACCCAAAATTAAGAAATCTACATGGGGCTTAGCAAGTGGAGGGGAAAAGGGATCAAAGCACTGCAGGGACGCTTTGATCCCTGCTTTCCCCTCCACTTGTTTTTGTTCTCTCCCCAGCTTACTTCCGTGTATAAGACGACCCTCAATTTTTAGTCTAAAGATTTTAGACAAAAGTATAGTCTTATACACGGAAAAATACAGTAATCTGTCAGATCTACTTTGATTTAGATTCCTGCCTTGAGCAGGAGGTTGGACCTGATGGCCTTATAAGTTTAGATCTTATAAGGCCCCTTCCAACTCCATTCTACTTTGGCTCTTTGCTCCCCGGGGTTATGTTTCCAAGAGTGAACCAAACAGATTTTGAATTCAGGCTCAACAAATCTGAAGGGTCAGTGTCTGTGCACACGTGCGTGTGAGCTTCAGAGACCCAAAGCCCATTGCTCGTCCTCTCCTCCCTCGGAGAGCCAAGCAGCCTGCAAACCCCTGCCATTTTGTTGCTGACACACATGGTGCTCTACCAGCCCTGGGCAGGAAAAGGCTAAAAATAGAGCCAACGGTTACTGGGTAACGCTCCATTAGATGGGAGGAGGAGGAGGGTGTGTGCTAAGAGCAGGGTATCCGGGTTAGGTAGCAGGAGGCTGAATGGCACCTGCTCGTCATAACTCAGGCTGGAGTGGTGAAGAAAGGTGTCAAATCGTTGGGATAAGCATGTCTTGTGTGTGTGTGTGAGAGAGAGAGAAAGAGAGAGAGTTTAGTGGCACCTTAAAGGTGTCATCATACAGTGGTGCCTCGCATAGCAATTGCTCCGTTTAGCGATGAAATCGCTTTGCGATGCATTTTTTGCGATCGCAAAAGCAATCGCTTTGCGATGTTCCCTATGGAGGAATTTCGCTTTGCGATGATCGTTTCCCTGCTTCGGGAACCGAGCATCGCAAAGCGACGATTTTAAAACAGCTGATCGGCGGTTTCAAAATGGCCAGCAGGTAAACAAAGTGGCCGCCCACTGTTTTCTGGGACAGATTCCTCGTTTTAGAGGCAGCGAAAATGGCCGCGCTATGGAGGATCTTCGCTGAACAGTGAGTTTTAAGCCCATAGGAACGCATTATACAGTTTTAATGCGTTTCTGTGGGCTTTTTTATTTCGCATTGCAACATTTTTGTTCTGCAGCGATTTTTGCGGAACGAATTAATGTCACAATGCGAGGCACCACTGTATATTCAAAGAAGAGGGCTGTAGCCCATAAATGCGGACACCAAATAAAACTGGCCAGTTTTGGAAAGGACCTCAACGAGTCTTTGTTGAGTTTGTTTTTTTCCAACCTAGGGAGTATGAAGCGTGGCGGTGGAGGTGGCCAAGTGTCAGGGACCACTCTCTCAACCAAGAAGCGTTCACCCAAGCTAGTAATTCCATCTCTCTCATTCACGAGCTCTAGAACGTTCAAGCAAAGATCCTGAAAGCGATGGCTTGCTCCATTTCCATCTCAAGTCTGGTCTTCCTTGGTTGTTGGTGTGGGCCGTAAGCTACACCTGACTCATGGCCACCGTAATAGGGATTTCGACCACTACCACCTCTCCCTCGGGCATCTGTCCTCAACATGGCAAGGCAGCCAACACTCTTCGATGATCAGGGACATTCATGTCCACCTGACATGAAACCACAATCCTCACCATCGCTATAAAGGCTGTAGGTGCAAATTTGCCAGCTGTGATGTATCCTCATGGTTGTAATTCAAAGGATTTAGAATCGTAGAAGAACGGGGTTGGAAGAGGTTTTTAGGGCCACTGAGTCCAACCATCTACTTAAGGCAGGAATCCAAATCAGATTTGACTGAGGGTTGTCCAGTTTTCTCTTGAATGGCTCCAGGCTTGGAGCGCTCGCCAACTTCTGACGTTCCATTGTTGTACTCCTCTAGCAGTTAAGTTTTTCTTGATATTCAGCCTAAATCTGGCTCCCTGTCGCTACAGCCCATTGTGATGTGTCCTGCACTCTGGGATGATCGAGAACAGATGCTGCCCCTCCTCTGTAGGACTACCTTTCAAGGATTTGAAAAGGGCTCTCCTACCTCCCCTCAGTTTTCTTTTCTCAAGGCTAAACAGACCCAGTTCTTTCCATCTTTCCTCATTGGGGGGGGGCAGGTTGTCCTCAATGGGCAATTAAGACCCGTTAGTTTCCTCGAAGACCTGCTCCCGGTGGAAACAAATCCTGCTAAGTAGGACTGACTTGTTGATATGGACCAAAACAGGTGCCTGGATTTCTGAGACGCTCCTTGTGCCCCCAGGAGGCCTTAATTACCTGCTCTTCAAGCCTCATCACTACTCTCCATTAGGGGCTACTATCTAATTACATTTATACCAGGTTGGTTCTTTAAAGATGAAATAAAATCCAAGAAACTCAATATCATATGGAACACCAATGCAGGGAGCAGGTGATCATTTTTATTGGACCACTAAAAAAAATCAAGTAGGTAGCTAGCTTTCGATGATCATCTTCTTCAGGCTATGTTGGAGTGACCTGACTATATGGTCATTGGGTATCTATAAAAGCAAATAAAGCTTTTACATACCACCGCACTGCATTTAAAGCTCTCTCTGGCAGTTTTATAATTTAATCATGCAGGCTACACATTGGTTTCTCCCCCCCCCCCCCCAGCACGCTGGGTACTCTGAGTACTGACCGTGGAAGGTTGGGTGAACCTTTAACTCGGTACCTGGGATTGGGTTCAGGTTGTGAGCAGAGTCTCCACCACCGGCTGGACATGAGCAACAGGCCGGAAGAAGGTGCCATAAATTCCATAGAGGAGAGGTAAGGCGTGCATAAAAGAACAGGAATGGGGAAACTGCCTGGCCTTGCCTCTTGAGAGCCATAGATCATCATCATCATCATCATCATCATCATCATCATCATCACAGAACTGCAGCACCCGGAAGGATAGTTAAGTCCCATCATCCCTGACAAGAAGGCACAAGTGGGAGCTTCTTGCTCTGTAGCCAGATGCCTCAGCCGCTGAGCCACCCGGCAGTTCTCAGTTGTCTCTCTCCTCTGTGTGTGTGTGTGTGTGTGTGTGTGTGTGTGTGTGTGTGTTTGTTTGTTTGTTTGTTTGTTTGTTTGTTTGTTTGTTTGTTTGTGTTTTCCTACCCCTCCCTGGAGGTGTCAGGATACTGAAACTGGGACCTTCCGCGCCGAAACCACGTCCGGTGTCCCCGAGCGATGCTCTCCTTCCTACAAATCAAATAAGGACCCAGACCTCATGGTTCTTAGCGGAGCGCGGCATCCAGCAAGCGCGCCCCCCCCCCTTTGAGCGCAAAAACCGATCCACTTGCAATGCACTAAAACAAAGAGGAAGCACGAACTAAAAAAACTCAAAGCCAGGCAACCGAGGCTGAGCGTTTTTGATGGAGGCGCATGCTGCGTCCCCACCGAGCGAATTCCCTGGACCAGTTTTTTTTTGGGGGGGGGGAGGTGTCCAAGAGCAAGTGGGCGGGGCCGCCCCGCCCCCCTCATGAATAATGCACAGCGCGGGGGGCTTTAAAAAGGCCCGAGGGGAGGGGCCCGGGGCGCATTTGCTGGTGTGCCAAAGTCAAGAGCGCGGCATTCCGTCCCCCCCCCCCGCCCGGTTGGCGCACCGTCCCTTCCCGTCCCGGGCGAGCCAGCCAGCCCTCCAGCCCAGCCAGCAGCCCCTCCAGCCCCCGTCCTAGCCGGAGCCTCCCCGCCACCATGTCTCGGCCGCTGACGGACGCGGAGAAGCGCAAGCAGATCAGCGTGCGCGGCTTGGCCGGCGTGGAGAACGTGGCCGACCTGAAGAAGAACTTCAACCGCCACCTCCACTTCACGCTGGTCAAGGACCGCAACGTGGCCACCCCGCGCGACTACTACTTCGCCCTGGCCCACACCGTCCGCGACCACCTGGTCGGCCGCTGGATCCGCACCCAGCAGCATTACTACGAGAAGGACCCCAAGGTGAGCGCTCCGGGGAGGATGGTGGTGGCGGCAGCGCGCCACCCATTGCGCCTCCCGTCGCCGGCTCTCGTGTGTGTGTGTGTGTGGGGCGGAGTCCCTTTTGGGGTGCCCTTCCCGTCCCCCCCACCCGTCCCCCGAACGCGCGCGCCTCGCCTCCCCCTCGGTCGTGGGAACGCTGGCCTCCCCAAGGACCCGGAGTCGTGCGCGCGTAATGGGCTCCCTTTTTTATCCCCCATTGGGTCTTCGAAATCTTGGGTTTGGGGGGGAGGAGAGGGGGATCAAAGGCGGGGGTGCGGGTCAGATGCGGGGCGCCCCCCGCTTGACGGGGGTAGGAAGGCTGCTGCGCGCCCCAGCCGCGCAGGGCACCCCCAAAACCCCGAAGCCCCCTTTCCCTCGCCTGGCCAGTCAGTGCGCAAAGACGGCCATGGAGTGTCCGTGGGCTGGCCTCCTCTCCCACCAAGGGGATTTTTGTGCTTTGCTTCCTTGACACACACACACACCCACACACACACACACCCATTTTCCTGCTCCTGCATGAGCCTGGCAGGCAGGCAGGCAGGCGGGCTGTCTCTTAGGGGGCCAGATTTGGGGAGGGCAGCCGGCCGCCAGCCAGGCTTCCGCCCCTTCTGCCTGGGCGAAGGCGAGAGGGAGCCAGAAGGATCAGTGCTGCTGCAGCCGGTGGGTATTAATAGCTGCTTGAGATATCACACCACATGGTGGGAGGTGGCACCGGGCACTGGGGCAGCGGCCGATGCCCGCCTGCCCCAAGGCCCAGATTGGCGGGTAGGGGGGGAAGAGAAAATCCTCTCCCCCCTCCAAACACCAAAAAGTCGTGTGATTTGGAGATGCAAAGGCAAGGGGGGGCCTTCCTACTGATCTGAAAAGCAGTTAAAAACATTAAAAGAAGAACATGCTTTCCTATGCCTGGGCAATGTGGGCAAAATCCTGCAGCTCTCTGGCAGTTAGGATCGGGCACAAAGTTAAATCCCGTTCAGATGGAGGAGAGTCGGCAGGTGCAACCTCCGTTTTCCTCAGGGAAGAAGGGAGAAGCTGTTGAGACCCTCAACAGCTGCTGCCAGCCAGAGCAAGCAGTACAGGGTTGTACAGAGAGATAGTCTGATTCGGGCTAAGGCACCTTCGTATAAATAAGATCCATTGCCCTCTTTGCCAATTATTGCGGGTTTTTTTTTTTCATTGCTCACCTAGAAGGCTTCTATTTCCTCTTTGACATCCTATTCCACCTTTTAAGGGTCAGAGTGGACGTTCAAACTGGCCTGGGTCATAAAGTCTCCAGATATCAGGTTAACTCCGTCGGGTTGACCCCAGTGTTCAGCGTTTGCCTTGAGCCCTCTTCAACCACCAAAGCGTTATCGCGCATGTTTGCTGTGGCGAGTGCACCAACGGGAGACGGAGGCCTCCCTTCCTCTTTAAATTTAGACCAACCTGACATTTGCGGTGAACTTTTGCCATTTAATTTCGGAATAGGCCTGTGTCAGCACAGCCGGGACTTGGGGTGGGGGTGGGGGGAGAAGGACACCAGATACGTCTGGAGGCCGCTTGCCGAAGATGGGCTGAGGAGAGCTTGGTTGGTCCCTCAAAGGTCAGCAGGCAAACGGAGAACCACCGTTTGTTATTATAGCAATAGCTCTCTATTATGTTACTAGGAGATGGGAGTAATTTCAAGGGAGGGCTGTCTCTACTCCATGTGCTGTACAGTAAATGTGATTTTTCATGATGGGAGTTGACGTCCAACACATCTGGAAGTCACCAGGCTGGGTGAAATAGTCAGTGATAGCAACAACAGAATCTTTGTCTAATTTGTCAAAACGTCTTGTGGCTTTTTTGAAGATTATTGTTATGTGCGGCTAGAACTGACTTATAGTGCCCCTAATAGGGCTTTCAAGGGATATTTAAGGAGTGGTTTTACCAGTTCCACACCCCCAGTGAATTTCCATGGCTGAGGTGGGATTCGAATCTAAGCCTCCAGAGTCCTAAGCTATCAACTCCACCCTTTTAGGAAAATAGCTATGTTTTATTTGGTATAAGCTTCCGTTGACTGCAAGCTTCTTTGTCAACGGAGTAACATGGCTCCCTGCACTCTTTCTGGCACGATCCAGTTCTCGGTGGTTGGAAGAGCAAATGCTTCTCCCACCGCTTTCCCCCGCCAACAATCCTCCCAGTAAGTCCAAAAACATGTGGTGGTTTATGAGTCCATGTCAACCAGTGAAGGGCAAGTCTTTTGTAAGGTTAATGACTCTGAATTATCTACTCAAATACTTTTCATTACGACAGGGATAGCTTGCAACAGGATCCTGTTTTGAGGAACTGCAGCTCAGTTCAGAGGGAACACTGGCTCACTAGCTTAGTTCATTGGAGCACCCTCCTGGAGAGCCAGAGGTTCAATTCCCCGCTACGCCTTATAAAAGAAAAGCCAGTTTCGTCCCAGCTTTGCAATCCAAGAGTGTCATCCGAAGGAGGAACCACATCTGAATACTCAACATCTAGGCAGCCCTGGGGAAAGTCACCAGAACTGGGGATCAACTTAGTGGCACATGTTTATATCAGAGGAAACAGGGAGGCATGGTGTGTGTGTGGTAGCAGCAGATACTGTTCTAGTCCCATAATCTCATAATTTTTCTGCACAGTATTGTGCCCACGTTGCCAACAGGAAAAAGGATGCCAAGCTGTACATAGCAGAGGGCAGCCTGAATGTTGAGGACACCAATGTCAGCGGTTGAGATGGTCTACAGGATCCCCTCTTGTGCTCACAACCATTCACAAAATGATACAAGGCAGGGGGAAATCCCAGAAACTGACTCCTTTGTTTTCCCATCGGTTGACCGCTTCTCATCCAAACACAAAGCAATGGTCAAGGCTGTTTTTCAAGAAGTGTATTTTATCTGTTTGGGGGATCTCTCTCTCTTTTTTGAGTTGGAATGCTAAATCCTGCTGCCCACACAATGGGCACACCAACAAGGACAGGTTTGATGAGCTGGAAGCTTTTACGGAATGTGGGTGACAGTGTGGATTCCGGTCCCTGAGAACTTAATGGCAAATAAATTAAGAAGAGGTCACAAGTAGCACCTTTGTTTTTGAGAGGGTCAAAAGAAAATGCACCTACTCTTCCTTTCTGAATGTTTTCAAACTGACCTCTTGTCTTCTTTTCCCTTAAGCGTATCTACTACCTCTCTTTGGAGTTCTACATGGGGCGAACTCTACAAAACACGATGGTCAACCTGGCCCTTCAGAATGCCTGCGACGAAGCTGTTTACCAGGTGTGGGGCTGGGCTTTGGGGAGAGGGTTGGGAGGGATAAAGTGGGGGATTGGGTGTAAAAGAGGAAAAGGATGGAGGGGATAACGGTGCTTTCAGGAGACGGTTTTGGGTGGAGGACCCGCTCCCCCAGCAATGGAATGAGCAGGAGGAACCCTCCCCCTCCACAATCATCCTTGCTTATAGAGTTTTGGAAAGTTAGTTTTTTTTTCAGACTGCAGTTCCCAGAATGCCAGAGTGGTGGGAGATTATGGGAATTCCCTCCCTCTACACCTCGGAGCTTTTATTTTATATAAAAACAATGTCGCTCCTTAAAATGGACCCAAGGCGACAAATTTCATTAAAAGATGAATATTTAAAGCTAAAAACAGGAAGTAGACAAATGCTAAAAAGGATGAAAAGAAATGCCACTATGAGCAATGGTAAACAAAAGCGACACTACATACACATTCGAAGGAGTAAAAGGCTCAACCTTCCGTTTAGGTCACTCAGGAAAAGCTGGCCAGAAGAGAAAGGTCTTTGGCCTGGTCTCCAGTGGGAGGGAGTTCCAAAGTCTGGGCGCAGCGACAGAGAAGGCCCTGTCCCGTGTCCCCACCAAACGTACCTGTGAAGGTGGTAGGAGCGAGAGAAAGGCCTCCCCTAATGATCTTAGCATCTAAGCAGGCTCATGATGGGAGACTCAGTCCTTGAGATCGGTTGGGCCCAAGCCACTCAAGAGCTTTATCGGTTAGAACCCGCTCCTTGACAACCTTGAAGAAGCAGGGCCACAACCCACACGCGCTGGCGCCCGGCAGTGTTTGTCCGCCTTAGAGGTGCCGCAGAATTCTTTGCCGTCGTCCCGAAAGGTCGTTTCTGAAGACGATTTAAAGAGCCCCTAAGTCCGGAAGAGAAAATGGCAAGCGGCGCCGTCACCAGGAGAAGGAGCTGTTTCTTTTTTTGGGGGGGGGGGATTTTTTCCAGCTAACTTCCTCCCTACTTCAAGTCATCTTTCCCTTCCTCTCTGCTTTTTCTCGCCCAACAGTTAGGTCTGGATATGGAGGAGTTGCAGGAGATCGAGGAAGACGCCGGGTTGGGCAACGGGGGTCTCGGACGCCTGGCAGGTGAGCCTCCCCGCGAGGGGCCTTTGCTTTGCTCTGCTGCCCCCTGCTTTGCACACAGAGAAGCGACAGGTTGTGTTTTTTTTGCCACCCTCAAGCAGAGCTGGGGAAACCCGTCTTGCAAAGCCCGACGGTCAGTAGAAATAGCATTAACGTAGGCGAGCCGACGTTCAGTGCCTGCACAGCTTTTGTATCAGATCCTGGCCCTTCCGAGTCTCTTTTCTGCGGGACCCTCCCCTTGGGAGGCTTTAATGACCGAGACCTTGGTGTTTGCTTTGGAGGACGATGGTTTGCCCGTTCCTCCCTGCCAGGTGGAAAGTGGGGAGGCCAGCCGATGAAGACCCTGGGTTGCCAGAGTCGAGATAGTCCTTCCGCCATAGAAGGAGAGTCAGCTCTTTGCATGGCACGTGGCTCGGTGGCAGGCCAGGGGGCTTTCCAGCATGTGAGGGCATCTGTAGGCTTCCTTTTATTCCACTGTGTTATGCTATAGCTCCATCACCCATCAAACTTCTATTGCATTAGTGGTTTCTCTCTTCATCAGGACGCAAAGAACGTGAGCTTCCGGCTGGTCCTAAATCACAAAGTTGCCCAGGGTGGTTTGCTCAGTTTTCTAGCTTGGAAATAGTTCAATAGTCCACATTTGTTGTTGTTTAGTCGTTTAGTCGTGCCCGACTCTTGGTGACCCCATGGACCAGAGCACGCCAGGCCCTCCTGTCTTCCACTGCCTCCTGGAGTTGAGTCAAAGTCATGTTGGTTGCTATGATGACACTGTCCAGCCATCTTATCCTCTGCCGTCCCCTTCTCCTCTTGCCTTCACCCTTTCCCAACATCAAGATCATTTCCAGGCAGTCTTCTCTTCTCATGAGATGGCCGAAACATATATTTTTGCCCTCCATCTTCTCTGTTTGTCCCTGCGTTTCGGTCTTTGTCCTCCCGCTCCCTGACATCTTCCTGTCTTCCTTCCGCGTTCCAGCTTGCTTCCTGGACTCCATGGCCACTCTGGGTCTGGCGGCTTACGGCTACGGGATCCGCTATGAGTTTGGCATCTTCAACCAGAAGATCTGCGGGGGCTGGCAGGTGGAGGAGGCGGACGACTGGCTGCGCTATGGCAACCCCTGGGAGAAAGGACGCCCTGAGTACATGATCCCTGTGCACTTCTATGGGCATGTGCAGCACGACCCGGATGGGGTGAAGTGGGTTGACACCAGGGTAAGTGGGAGTCTCACTGGTTAGTGAGGTAGCGAGAGGGAGACAGCATTGATATGCCTTTGTGAGGCACGTGAAGAATATTTGCGAAGTTCCACCTTCGGATCTATTTAGGCTGTGAGAACATTTCTCTCCTCCAGCATGAGAGCGAAACAAGAGAATGTCTCTCTCCTCCAGCATGAGAATGAGACAAGAGAATGTTTCTCTCCTCCAGCATGAGAGTGAGACAAGAGAATGTTTCTCTCCTCCAGCATGAGAGCGAGACAAGAGAATGTCTCTCTCCTCCAGCATGAGAGTGAGACAAGAGAATGTCTCTCTCCTCCAGCATGAGAGCAAGACAAGAGAACGTTTCTCTCCAGCATGAGAGCGAGACAAAGATCTGGGTCCCCCTGCCAAGTTCTCTGCATGGGCACTGAGCAGAGAAGGACTGGATGGTTTATTCAAAACAAAAAAACAAGCAACCCAGCTCACACAATGTGGCTCATAACCAGGGCAGGGGGACATCTCCCCCCTCCTTTAAATGTTGGGGTGAGCTGCAGCTACAAGTCATTAGCCTCTCATCCAAAGCCATGAGACAACGCATCCGGTGTCATCATTTTGCCGAATTTGTGCAAAAGGGGGAAACTCTCCCGGAGAGGAACAGTAGCCGTCTCACCTTTCACAGGGCAAAGATAAAATGTTAGGTTTTCGTGTTCTTGCATGTGAGAAGAGAGCTGGTGAAGAGCTGCTATCCTAAAACACTCTGTGTGTTTTAGGATAGCAGCGCATAGGTCCATGGTTCTGTCCTTGCATGAAGGCCCATGGGTGCTGTTTAATATTCATTTGGTTTGGATCAGCTGAGGGACTGCGCAGACGTGGGAGGTGAAAACATTCCCTATGGGGCTTCTCCCCTATGTTGAATGGCGATTGTGGGGTCCAGCAAAGCAAATAAATGAGGACTGGGCACCCCAGCCAGTATCCTATTCTTAGTCTCAGCGAGAGTAGACCCATTGATCCAGTTGCTGCATGGTAAGTCAACACTTAGGTAAATCTCACTAAGTCAATGGGTCTAGTTTAGCTGGGATGAGCATGGGGATAGCGAAAGACAGCTAAGTTGCAAAGTGTAGGAGAGCAAAGATTGTGTTCAAGCTGGTTACAAATCTTGGGTTGGCCGGCGGGGCGTGTGCTTGTTCAAGACGGAGTCTGTGGTTCTTGAGGGTCAAACTGTACATTAGAGAGCACATTATTAGGAGAGGGAATTCTTCACAATGAAAAAAAAAGTCTGATTGTCACAGTAGGAGCTTTTCACGCTCCTGGTAGCTTGCAAATAAGGTTGCTTCATTTTGTGATTGGTCATCGGGAGCTAAGCCCAGCCATCATTCGCTCAGTTGTGAAAGTGCTGGAATAATGTCTCCGGAACACTTAATAGATTTTGTAATGGCATGCTATCCATAACATATAGTTTGGCCCACAGACTCAGGAAAAAGTACATTTGCCATCCTTCCTTACCACTGACTAGGTTGGCAAGGGTCGATGGGCACCACGAAGCCCGCAGGTCGCCCTTGAGATGACTTTTGCAAGCGGGCAGCTGTTGGAAAAAAAATTTCAATTAAAAAAAATGCCATTAAAACTTACAGATGGAGGTGTGAGAGCATACAGGAGCTTACACAGATTATAGACAACAAGGTGAAAAGCAAGTAAAGAGACGGAAAGTCCTAGACAGAGCAGTGGAGATAATAAATAATGAGAGAACAGGAGCCTTGATTGAGCTGAAAACAACTGAAAACCATCAAATTAACGCAGAGGCAAGGAAGTGATGCTTAAGATCCTTTCCCGAAGGTTAAGGCTTGAGTTTGGGAGCAAGCAGCCAGTTTAGCTGAGTCTCCGGGAAGGGAAGACTTGGCAAGAAAGAAGATCCGGAGGATTCGGTCAGGGTTATGTTTACATGTAGCTCGGCGTTGTTCTGCAGGTCTGATCCTCCAGGCGAGCCGTTACGTTCGTGCTGACACACACACACACAAAAAAACCCATCCCTTTTCTTTCACAGATGGTCCTCGCTCTCCCTTACGACACCCCTGTTCCTGGATATCGCAACAACATAGTGAACACCATGAGGCTGTGGTCTGCCCGGGCTCCCAACGAGTTCAACCTGAAGGACTGTAAGTAGAGCCGGACGCACTGAAAATAGGGAAGGGGGCCCGGCTAGAAATGCCTGATCTGGCCCAGCAGACAAGCAGGGAATGTTTTGTGATGCAGGAGGAGCATCAGACTTACCCCGGAGCACATGTTGGCTTGGCTCTATTCCATGCACCCCCCAAAAAAAACTTCCCTGGGCAAGCCCAAATATCAGATTCCACCCCCGTCTCCTGCTGGCTGGCAGTCCCAAGAAGACATTTCTGATATACAGTGGTGCCTCGCTTAACGACGATAATCCGTTCCAGGAAAATCGCCGTTAAGCGAAAACATTGTAAAGCGAAATTAAAAACTCAATTGAAATGCATTGAACGGGTTCAATGCGTGCCAATGGGTAGAAACTCACTGTCCAGCGAATATCCTCCATATGGCAGCCATTTTCGATGCCTTTTAGCGAGGAATCCGTCCCTAATCACAGCGGGGACCCATTTTAAGCACCCAGTGGCCATTTTGAAAACCCGACGATCAGCTGTTTTTGATCCTCGTAAAGTGAAAATTGGTTCCCGAAGCAGGGAACCGATCATCACTAAGCGAAATTCCCCCGTTTAAATCATCATTTTGTGATAGCAAAAAGATCATCATAAAGCGGATTTGTCGTAATGCGGGGCAATCGTTAAGCAAGGCACCACTGTATTTAAACATATGTTGTTGACCCAAAGGAAAGAGGGAGGGAAAGAAAAGCCAAATCAAGCACTCAGTGTTTGATTTCTGCATCGGCTGGGGAAAGGAGTTGTACCGAAAGCAACCCTGGATGCTATTTCACGAAGGTCACGTAACCTATGCGGTGGGAGCCGTAAGCAAAGAAAGAAACCACCCACTGCATCTGAAGCTGACAAACCTGTTGTTCTAATAGCAGCTGATCTGATCAAGAGGGTGGCATGCTGACACGGCCGGAAGAAAGTGGGTTTGTGGCATGGAGCAGAGTCTTCTCCTCCCTCTCGGAGGCTGACAATTTCACGTTCCTCCCTGCCCCGTTGCAAAGGAGGGAGACAAAGCTATAAAGCCCCGTGGTTGCCTGAGTCAGAAGAAGTCCTCCTATTGTGGGATGATGGGGCTCAGCTCTTTGCATGGCATGGCCTCAAGGGCCATGCTGAGAGTGGCCGGCGGGGGGCCTCTCCAGGATGTGTGTCTCACACTGGATCTTATCCTGTATCTCAGAGGTCCCCAACCTTGAGTCCTCCAGATGTTCTTGGACATGAACTCCCAGAAATCCTGGCCAGCAGAGGTGGTGGTGAAGGCCTCTGGGAGTTGTGGTCCAAGAACATCTGGAGGTCCAAGGTTGCCGACCACTGCTGTATCTCTCATGGCATCCCTACCAGGGTTGAGTACTATCCGCCTTCTCTCTTCATCCCGACCCAAAAAGAGGGTGTGAGGTTCCGGCTGGCCAGTTGACACAGGAGAGAATAAGTACGGTTTCAACAGGTGGAAGGGCTGGATTGGGCCCATCACACAGCGATGACTTTGGAGATTAAAAGTATTAGAAATGGGGAAGTTTTGGGGTCCAGCTGGACTCCCGTCGGGCCTTGGCAGAGCTGGAGCGGATGAGGTTGGAAACACGGTGATTCAAAAAGCACCTTCTTCTGCCCGGATCAGGACCTCTGCAAAGTAATGGCCTGAAATCCGGGGATCCTCAAACCTCTTACATCCGCCTGAGGGGTGTGGTTGGGCTTCAAGCACCACAGAACGATGCTCCTTCCCTGTCTCCGGAGAGGAAGGGCCCCCGGTTTGGCCCGTTTCCTGGCCCCACAGTTCGACACCCCCACCCCTCTGGCGGGCGCCCACTGGAGGGGACCGTGCACCAAACCCTCGAACACACGTGTGGGCGAATGGCTTCAGGAAGGCCAGCTCTGCTCTTCTCCAGCAGCTTTCTGGACCACCTTGAATTCTACAGGGAGTTCTTGCGCACCTTACCAGTGGGATTAATTCCGATTGTCCACTGCTTTCTCACTTTTTCTTTTCTTTTCTACCCCAGTTAACGTTGGTGGCTACATCCAGGCGGTGCTGGACAGAAACTTGGCAGAGAACATTTCTCGCGTGCTGTACCCCAACGATAACGTAGGTTCCTTCTTGCTTTGCTTTGGCTTGCTTTCCCCAACTCCTTCCAAGAGTTAGTTTAGGCCTCCTTCCGTCTCGAGAGACGATGGTCACGTGCTCTGTATGGAGGACTTGGAACAATGTCTAGTGTGGCTGAGAAGGCCAATTCGAGAGGGACCATCCCTTCCACACAGAAGACAAATATCATCTGTCCCCTGTCCTGCTCCCTGATTTGGCTGGTTTCGGGTCTGCCTCTTTGCCTCGGCCTGCTGGACAAGGGTCTCTTCCAAGAGATACCCCCAGTTAAAACGTAGGTCCCTGTTCTTGAGGGCAGCTTCTCTTAACCACACTCTCAGACTACAAGTTCCATCACCAGTGTATGAAGTTTGTTTATATCCCACCTTTATATCTCCCGGGCTTTGTCTTCTGCCTCCAGTGTTCTCACAGCAGAAGGAGACCTGGTTCCGTGGTGGGGCCACGGAGCCCCTGCCCCAGATGGCCGGTCATGGCCAGCAAGACGGGCCAAAAGTTTGGGAGAAAGAGTTCTGGTCTTGGAAAGTTCACAGAACAAACAATATCAAAATACAGTGGTGCCCCGCATGACGACGACAATCCGTTCCGGGGAAATTGCTGTTAAGCGAAATCGTCATGCGAAAAGCAATTCCCCATTGGAATTCATTGAAACCCATTTCTGAAGAACCATCTCTCAAAAATTTGAACAAGGTTGTTTTCTCCTGTTCCTGAAGGCAGGGCCCAAATTCATGGATTCAGATGACCAAAGAAGGAGATTTCATTGAAAGCTTTGGAAGAATCCCCTCTCCGAGCTTGGAGGGGGGTCCCCCAGGTTGCTTCTCCCTCTTGCCTCACCCTGTCCTTCTGCGCTTGGTCTCTCCGCAGTTCTTTGAAGGCAAAGAGCTGCGCCTGAAGCAGGAGTACTTTGTCGTGGCTGCTACTCTCCAGGACATCATCCGTCGCTTCAAGTCCTCCAAGTTTGGCAGCCGGGATCCCGTCCGCACCTCTTACGATGCCTTTCCGGACAAGGTACCGGTCGCGCCTGACGTGGACGTAATCTGATCTGCCATCCCGGATGAAGGGGAGGGAGGAGCTGTCAGCCTCGCCTGTTGTCTCGCACTAGAGTTCCCACAATCCCTTACTTTCGGCCAATCTGGCTAAGGACGATGGGAACTGGAGTCCAGGACACCCGGAAGGCCAGAGTTTCTCTCTACCCCTGCAGTAAATGACCTCTGCACGTTGTCAATAGGGGTGGGCTAGTACAGGTTTAAATCGCAGATACGTTATCTTTGCTGTTCCTGTTCTTAAATTTTCTGTATTTCATATTTGTACGACGCCTTGAGTCTTTTATTTTTTTATCTCATAAATTTGATAAATGTAATGAGTGAAACTTAATGTTTTGGGTATTTGATGCTTTGACGTGGCCTCACAGCTGACCAACAAACCAATAGCTTGACTTACCCAGACTTTTTTTTTTCTCTCATGCCGATTTTTCCATTTCGTGGTAAGCAGTAGAGGAAACTAGCCATGGTTTCTGGTTTTGATGTTACAAGGAACTGTGGTTTAAATCAGCCAGAGTTCAAAACTAAGCTGTGCATTCAGATCGTGGTTTGTGGCTGAATAGCAACGTATGGCTCGCCGAGGAAGGTTCTATATACCATTACAAGCCAGTTTTCAATAAACTCTGATTGTGGCTTGTGGTGACAGGCAGATATGATCCTCTGTGAATTTGACTCATCCTCCCTGCCTCAGTTCCCTCAATTGTAAAATGGGAATTTATGGCAGTCACCTACCAAACCGTCTTGAACCCACCGGTGGAATCTGATTTTGGCTGCTAAGCAGAAGTCAGGCTTGGCTAAAATACTTGAATGAGAGACCAGCAAGAATTTCCAGCTAAAGCTAAGTGGGGGGGGGGAAATGCTGCATGAAACTTGGGAGGGCCAGTTAGAGCTGACCACAGCGATCGAGCTGTCAGGCTGAGGTTTTTTCCCCCTCCCTCCGAACCCTCTCCCCTTCTCTTCCCCAGGTCGCGATCCAACTCAACGACACCCACCCTTCGTTGGCCATCCCAGAACTCATGCGGATCTTGGTGGATATTGAGAAGCTTGATTGGGACAAGGTGAGGCTGTGTCCGTAGAAGGGGTGTGCGGAGTAAGAGGGACCGCTTTGCTCAAAACCAGCAATTTTAAAAACATTTCTTACCTCCACCCCCCCCACACACCTTTCAATTTGGAGCAAAAGTGATCTGAAGCAAATCAGGATGGCAGCTTTAGTTAAAAGGCAAACGACAGCCGGGACAGTAGCCAGCTATCGGTAACTGGAAGAAATAGGAGAAAGAACAAAATGGGAATCCTATACAGGAGGACCACAGCATCTACTGGGAATCCGTTCTGAGTCCTCCCACAGATGCCGAAAACTGCAGAAGGAGAGAACTCTATATATAGTGTCTCTGACTCCCTCTAGGGGCTAGTTCTGGTAAATACACTGTGGAAATACTGTATTTTTCTGTTTATAAGACGCCCCCCATGTATAACTATAAGACGCCCCCCATGTATAACACGCCCCCCCAGAGAGAGCTGTGCATGCTAGCTGTGGCATGTAGGTTCGGCTTACTTCCGTGTATAAGACGACCCTCACTTTTTACTCTTATTTTAGGAGAAAGTAGCATCTTATACACGGAAAAATAACGGCATTTCTGCGTGTGTTTTGAATTTAATATTTTCAGGCAGAGGATAAGTGAACCTGGAGATGCTGATCCAGCAGATAGGGGAGTACTTTTAAGAAGTCAGATGCTTGTTATTTACTGCTCACCCAGGACAGCAAGAAATAGAAATTCTAGAAACATGTGTGGGCGTAAAATATGTTTCTTTTAGGTTTATGGATGTAGTTGATTTTACGTATTTTTATTTATTTTAAAGTTTATATATAAAGTCTGTAAACATGTATTTATTTCAGTGATCAACTATGGTGCAGCATTTACCACGACTCGGACATTACTTTTTATTTTTTTACTACAACTCCCAGAATCCTCAGTTATGTTGCCCAGAGATCCTGGGAGTTGCAATTAAAAAAAAAAGATCTTAATACAGTGGTGCCTCACTAGACGATGATAATCCATTCCAATGAAATCGCTGTTTAGCAAAATCATCATCTAGCAAAAAGCATTTCCCCATTGGAATGCATTGAAACCTGTTTAATGCGTTCCAATGGGGAAGAATCGTCGTCTAGCGAAGATCAGCCACAGGAAAGTCGCTTTGTGAACCGCTGATCAGCTCTTTAAATCGCTGTCTTGTGAAGCTTAGGTCCCAAAAACACCCGTTTTGCGAGCACAGAGGGAGCTGTCAAAATCGTTGTCTAAAGAAAATCAGTTTGCGAAGCAGGGACCAAACATTGTCCAGCGAAATTCCGCCATAGGAATCACTGTTTTGCGATTCGCTATAGCAATAGCAAAAAGCAAAATGGCTAGCTAAAAAACTGTCATGCGGGGTAACTGTCTAGCGAGGCACCACTGTAAATAATAGATAGCTTGCTACTGTCACGGAGTGCAGAAGATCTTGGGTTAAATGGGTGGCATTTCCCGGTGAGCCCCCTTCCAAAACCAAGGGGAACAGCTGCCACTGAAGACCCTCCATGGCCCGCTAGAGCAGCTTCTGTGTTTCTGTGTCGTAGGCGTGGGATATCACCGTCCGGACCTGCGCCTACACCAACCACACGGTGCTGCCTGAAGCGCTGGAGCGCTGGCCTGTCCACCTCTTCGAGACCCTCCTGCCTCGTCACCTGGAAATCATCTACGAGATCAACCAACGCTTCCTTGATGTGCGTGCGACATTCCAGTACAGATGGTGGAGGTGGAGGAGTGGGGACATGGCTGTCCCAGATCCGTGTGGATCAGCCTGTGGGTTCGGGAAGAAGGGACCCGGGCTGCTCCCAAGCAGTGCACACATTATTTGGGTTGGGGGGGGATGGGGAAAGGACAAGGTCCCTCAATGAAATCTATGAGCTCTTCCCTTTAATTTCTTGCAAATTTTAGATGGGGATAATGTTGCAGTTGAGCAATGATGGCAAACCTCTTTTGAGCCCGAATGGCCAAACTGCAATACAAAACCAACTTTTTATGTGTATAAGATGCCCCCATGTATAAGACACCCCACCTTTTCTAATCCAAAACTAAGAAATCTAAGTGGGGATTAGGAAGTGTAGGGGGGAAAGGGATCAAAGCGCTGCAGGATCGCTTTGATCCCTGCTTTCCCCTCCCCTTGTTTTTGTTCTCGCCTCAGCTTACTTCTGTGTATAAGACGACCCTCAATTATTAGTCTAAATTTTTTAGACAAAAGTATAGTCTTATACACGAAAAAAATACGGTATTTATTTCAAAGTGCCGACACTGCAATTAAACCTGAATACTGAGGTTTTAGTTTAGAAAAAAATAGCTGCCCTTGCATTGCAAGGGTTAAATGCTTGTTTTTTCCCCCCAAGAGAAATACTTAGCAGAGAAATACTTACTGGTCCTCCAATCCCCCCTTGCACCCTTCCACTGGACCACTGCACCAGGATCGGATGCTGGGTATTTCTTATGGCTTGTGTGCCCACAGAGAGGGTTGGGGCACCCGTGCCATAGGTTCACCATCGCTGTTCAAAATGCTAGCCGCTCACCCGTGCCCCTTTGAAAACAAAAAAACAAATCCAGGTTTTCTGCATCTCCCTCTATAATCAGCATTATCTTCTTTCAGAAATTCCATCCTCATGGGGTTCCGTGTGTGTGTGTGTGTCAATGAGTGGAGGTTTTCCTTGATTTAAGGAATTATATTTTTGTTCCCTGCAGGCTTTGCTTCCCCCAAAGCCTGCTGAAACGTCTAAATGGTGCTGTTTTGGGACTATATTGCTTTTTTCTGTTTACAGCTCCTTATGTAGTCCAAACAGTGATGTTTTCAAATATTAGTTTTGGCTACAGAAGGACTGGCATTTGGAGAAATGGGAACCCGACATATATAATGAGTATATTGGTATATGTATTGGTCTATTTTATTTTATTTTAGTTGGTTGGTTTGTTTATATATTATATAACAACACGACAAAAGCAATGTAAGGGAGCAACAAAGATGCAAATCCTGTTTGTCGTCACTGCTTCTTTGCATTGTTTTGTTGCAGTTTTAGGCGATGTTTTAATTAAGTTAAGGATCTCGAACAGCTGTATGGAGGCACCAGTGCGCCCCCCAGAGGGAAGAGCGAGGAAAATACTTGTGACCGTTTTTATACCTAGAAATCTCTGAGAAAGGTCCTGATACATTAGAATCATCACAAGGACACATCATCTATTATTATTATTATTATTATTATTATTATTATTATTATTATTATTATTATTATTATTATTATTATTATTATTATTATTATTATTATTATTATTATTATTATTTTAGATAGCTACACCTTGTAATTTAGATCTTTTTGAAATCAAAGGATCATAGATTAATTGAGTTGAAAGCGGGCTATAAGGCCATCTAGTTCAACCCCCTGCTCAAGGCAGGAATCCAAATCAAAGCAGATCGGACAGAGGGTGGTCCAATTTTCTCTCCTAGTACTTTGTGGACTTTGGCCACTATAGTTCTCTTAAGGCATCCTGAAATAGTGTTTGTCTTTTTCGCAGCAACATCACACTCTGGGCTGTTTAGATTTTGGTAACAGGATTTTAATGTGAATTAATTGGCTGGCTTGTGCTCTACTGAGATGAATGAATATTTTAAAAAAGTAACTGAGGGGTCCCAATCCTGCTCCGTAAGACAGGCATTGTTTCCACCTCGTTGAGCAGCCTTTTGTGCTTGAAGAAAGCATCAATACAGGGTTGGGTGGATGAACGGTGATGGCCTTTATTGACTTTTGAGTGTCTGTGAGAGATTTATCTTTGTCCTCACAGAAAGTCTACGCCAAGTTCCCCGGAGACCTTGACCGTCTGCGCCGCATGTCCATGGTGGAGGAAGGCAGCGTGAAGCGTATCAACATGGCCCACCTTTGCATCGTGGGCTCCCATGCGGTCAACGGGGTGGCCCGCATCCACTCTGACATCCTGAAGGCTACTGTGTAGGTACTCGGGCCCACAGCGGCTTCCCCTCTCCCCTCTGCCAGCTCTCCAAGGTGCTACCTTGTTAGGGTTTCATAAGCCCGGCGAGCGGATGGCCGTCTAGTTCAGCATTGTTTGGAAACAGCAGACACTGGATCCAACCTAAGATATTGGAGGCATAAAGGCCAAGACTATCTAAAAATAACATTCCCCCCTCCAAGCTGTGAGATTTTCTGGGGAAAACTCTGATGGGCCCGCTTGGTGAGGATCCGAGGCTGTCTTGAATTTGTAGAGGTTGGGTTTCACGTCCTCCTTCTACTCCCGATGTCTCTCCGGCCATTTTGAGTCCTTTTCTATTTTGTTTTGTTTTTTAACCACAACTCCTTCCCCCCCTTCCCTGCCTCCTTCTGCAGCTTTAAAGACTTCTATGAGTTCGAACCCCACAAGTTCCAGAACAAAACCAATGGCATTACCCCACGCCGGTGGCTCGTTCTGTGCAACCCGGGGCTGGCCGAGGTCATTGCGGAGGTGAGACTTCACACAGCAAACGAAGGGCGAATTCCTCGGACCGCCCGCATCTTGGGAGGAGAAGCTGTCCGGCGGGGGGGGGGCAGGCTGGGCAAAGGGTTCCACTTGTGGTACCTTTTAAAAAAGCCTGATCTTTCCTCGAGTTCTTTCGGACAGCCCATTTCCTCCTGACTTCCTTCTGTCCCATCTCCAGCGTATTGGAGAGGATTACATCTCGGACCTGGATCAGCTGAAGAAGCTCCTAAACTTTGTGGACGATGAAAGCTTCATCCGGGATGTGGCAAAAGTCAAGCAGGTGAGGGGGACAGGTGTGGCTGGGCCAAGGCTGGCCAGGTGGAAGTGGCCGGATGTCTTGATGAGCAGGGGTGGATGGCCTCCAGGCGGCCACCTTCACGCTCCCCTGATCCGGCCAGACTCACCGGCGATCCTCCCTGGAGCAGGATCTCGAATGAGAAGTTAAGGACCATTAGCCATACAAAAGAGCTGCTCCTGATGGAGATGGAAACCTGTTTGAATTGGTTTTGTAGAGAAGGCTCGCTGAATCAGTTAATCAATACTGATGCCTGTATTGACTTACTAAGTTCCCACCGATTCAGTGGCTCTATGGGCCACATCTACTACTATACAACCAGGGAAGGACTGGGGGTGTGCATCTGTATGCTTTTGTCTTGCCAGTCCTTCTGGAGGGCCAAAAAGTAGGAATGGGGGGTGAGGGAAAGAGAGAGCGAGAGGAAAAAGAAAGAAAGAAAGAAAGAAAGAAAGAAAGAAAGAAAGAAAGAAAGAAGGAAGGAAGGAAGGAAGGAAGGAAGGAAGGAAGGAAGGAAGGAAGGAAGGAAGGAAGGAAGGAAGGAAGGAAGGAAGGAAGGAAGGAAGAAAGAAAGAAAGAAAGAAAGAAAGAAAGAAAGAAAGAAAGAAAGAAAGAAAGAAAGAAAGAAAGAAAGAAAGAAAGAAAGAAAGAAAGAAAGAAAGAAAGAAAAAGGGATGAGATAGACAGAGTCAGAGAATCATAGAATTAAAAGAATTAGAAGGGGCCTCCAAAGGCCATCCAGTCCAACCCCCTGCTCAGTTCAGGAATCCCAATCTAAGCAGATCTGACCAAGGATGGTCCATTTTTTCTCTTAAACGCCTCCCGAGTTGGAGGGCTTACCATTTCCCGAGGTCATAGTTTCCATTGTCGTACTGCTCTAACAGTTAGGAAGTTTTTTCCTGGTCTTTGGGCTTCCTGCCTCTCGAGTCCATTATGACACGGGAGAGAAAGAGAGAGAACGAAAGGGGGCATCCAGGAGAAAGCAAAACAGGAGGCGTGGCGGAGAGAAAGGGAAGAATCAGAGGGTGGCAGAGAGAGAGAGAGAGAGAGAGAGAGAGAGAAAGAGAGAAAGCAAAAGAACCAGGGAAGTGGACGATCCTCGGTGGTGTTTGTTCTCCCATCTCACGTTGTTGAAAATCCTCTGTGTGTGTGTGAGAGAGAGAGAGAGAGAGAGGAAAACAACTTTTCCCTAGCTCGGGTCTAGGGAGAAAGATGTCGCCATGCGGAGGCAGCCGTGGTAAGGGTTAAGGGGTGTCAGGTGGCCTATGGGTCTGAAAGCCAAGCAGAGGGAGGGGGGCACAGTGGTATTTGGGAGGTTGGCCTGTGTGTAACCCTCTGTTTGACCCTCTTTGCTTGAATCTCTGCTTCCCCTCTGTCTCTCTCTCTCTCCCCCCCCCCCACAAACCAGGAGAACAAGCTGAAGTTTGCAGCCTACCTGGAGAAGGAGTACAAGGTGAAAATCAACCCAAACTCCCTGTTCGACATCCAGGTGAAGAGGATCCATGAGTACAAGCGGCAGCTGCTCAACTGCCTTCACGTCATCACCTTGTACAACCGTAAGTGGGCACCCGTCTGGCCATTTGGCTTCTTCACGCGAGGCCCTTAGCGCAGGGGTCCCCAACTTTGGGCCTCCAGATGTTTTTGGACTTCAACTCCCAGAAGTCCTGGCTAGCGGAGGTGGTGGCGAAGGCTTCTGGGAGTTGTAGTCCAAGAACATCTGGAGGCCCAAGGTTGGGGACCACTGCCTTAAGCAGGCAACCATAGGCATGAGAACAAAAAACGACTGGGTTTCTCTCTCCCCCCCCCTTGCTCATCAAGAGGATGATGTATATTTACTGTTCCCCTGAATGCATTTGCAAGAATAGTTTTCCTTTTTTTTTTTTCACAAGAGGTGCAAACTGGACAAAGCGAGGCGAGAAGCCATTTTGCTGCTTTTGCACAAAAACGTTTTGTGCAAATCGTGGAGACGTCGTTGGGATGGGGTGGGGTGGGTGGTGGAAAACATTATCCCATGCCTCACCACCATGCTGGAATCGAGGACTCCCGTGGGCAGGAAAAATGCCTCATGTAGATGCCTCGTAATAGTGTTGGTGCGGTTACACACTATCAAATGGCCTCTGACTTAAGGTGACCCCCGTGAATGAGCAGTCCCCCAAATGTCCTGTCCTCAACTGTCTTGCTTCGCTCTTACCTTAGAACCTCAAGGCTGTGGTTTCTTTTAGGGAGTCGGTCGATCTCTCATTTGCTCTTCCTCTTTTCCTATTGCCATCAACATTTATCTATTTACCGTATTTTTCCATGTATAAGACGCCCCCCACTTTTCTAACCCAAAATTTCTTTCTTTGCAAGAAAGTGGAGGGGGAAGGCTGGGATCCAATCACTTTGATTCCTGCTTTCCCCCTCCACTTTCTTTGCAAAAAATTATACACTACCGTGTATAAAACGACCTTCAATTTTTCCTCTAATTGTTTTAGGAAAAAGTGTAGTTTTATCCATGAAAAAATACAGTATTTGTTTGATTTCTGTACCACCCCTCTGAGGGGGCACAGCCGCCAAGAAGCCCCGGTTCCTTGTTTCCTCCTTCCAGGTTATCGCCCTCAGTTGTCCTGCTTGGGAAGCGCGAGTAGGAGGAACATTATCTATAGGGAGTTGGAGGGGTTCTGCCGTTAACTGTTCCAAGCATTATGGGTTTTTTTCGGCGAATCTTACGTTCCCAAGTAGGGCAGCCTCAGTTCCATCATTTTTGCCTAAATAGACCAGAAGGAGGAATCTTTGAATAAACACAATGTGTGCCCCGTTTCTGCAAAAGCTGTGAGAAAGAACCCCATTCAAACCCCGTTCTTCCATCAGCCGTTAAATAACAGCCTCAGATTAGAATGAGCGACTGTGGCTAAACCTGCTCCCTAAGACATTTGGACTAGAGATGGGTAAGAATTTCATTGGGTTCGTTTAAAACAAACAAAACAGAACTCTCCCCTTTAACAAGTGGTGCCTCGCTTAACGATTACCTCATTAAATAAGGAAATCGCTGTACGATTAGTTTTTTGCAATCGCACCACTGTATTCAAATATGCAGCAAAACAAAACGGAGAGATCTGGCTGTCCAGGCTTAAGAACTTGCTTTTAAAATGTCTCATTTGGTATCGCTGTCCATGTTCAGTAATGTTTCCACAATTTCTCCCCCCCCCCCGGGGCTCCTCATCTTCAAAGGTGCAAGGTGTTTGCAGGCAGGTATACAATGATTCTATACCCTGTCAAGAATTGCCGAAATCATTGAATGTGGCCAGGGTCAGTGGGGGAGAGTGGATAGAGAGAGTGAGGCTGGATAGTTAAGGGAGTTTGAGCACTTGGGGTTGGCGGTTCAAATCCTCACTGTGCCTCTTATTTATTTATTTATTTATTTATTTATTTATTTATTTATTTATTTATTTATTTATTCATTCATTCATTCATTCATTCATTCATTCATTCATTCATTCATTCATTCATTTAAATTTAATTTAATTTAATTTATATGCTGCCCACACTACCCAAAGGTCTCTGGGCGGCTTATAACATTTAAAATACAATAAAAATTCAGAACAATTAAAATGCAATTAAAAATATATATAAAAATATATAGGAGAGCAGGCTCAGCCAATAATCCACACGCTTCCTCGGCTTTCGCCAATGGAGAAGGAGAGTTTCGGTGGTCATAGCATGGCTCTCTTGCCGCCCCCCTCCGAACTAGCTCATGGCTCAGAAAAGGGGTTGGCGTTCGGCGTGAGACCCTCGTGGGCCTGGAGAACGTCATCTTAGCCTGTCCTCTTTTCTCTCTCTCTTTCTTTCTCTCTCCTTTTCTTTCTCGTGACTGTGTGTTGTGGTGTCTCCCCCACCCCACACCCCACCCCGTTGCAGGGATCAAGAGGGAGCCCAACAAGCATTTTGTGCCCCGGACGGTCATGATTGGAGGCAAAGTGAGAAGTAAAAGCGACCAGGGTGGGTGGGTTTGAGGGTGATTGGGTCAGTGGTGAACGCGCTCCGGGTTTTGGTCCGAACTAAAGGAGTTATCCCGGTGCCTCATTTGGGAGAATGAGGTTCAGTTTCCTCGGATAGCTTCTAGGACGGTTGAACGGAAAGCCGGAGCGCGTTTGCTACGTACTCCACGGGCGTTGGAGCCATCAGCCGCCACTTGGAGGGGGGCTTATAGGCTGGGGTGTGTATTTTGGAGACTCATTCTGGAAGGAGGGTGGGGAAAAAAAGGCAGGATCCTTCCCCATACAGGGCCTTGTTGTTTCTGAGTTACATCTCTTCCGTTAGGTTCAGTTTGTGATGATTTCTGCATCATCGTCTCTCGGAGGGTGACGTGACTAAGATCCTCCCTCTTAAAAAAAAAACATAGAGGGCCAGGTTTTAAAAAGGTGGCATCTGCCCTATAAGCCGGTCAAACGGTTGCTCCCTCTAACCTGGAATGCTGGGCTCTGACCGGCAGCAACGCTCCAGGCTCTCCACCGGCGCTGGGCCCCTTTCCCGTCGCCTTCCAACTTAAGGGTGAGCGATCTTAGTGGGCTTGGGGCCAGGGTTTTTTGCCCCCCCCCCCCGGATCCCACCACCAGCAACACCAGAGCTGGAAACGGTCAGAACAATCAAGAAGAGGAGGAGGGGGAGGAGAAAAAGAATTGTTTGGATGAGCACCTATCATTTCTGGGTTTTTTTTCTTCCCACCCTCCTCCCAAAGTTTGGATCTCGGGGGACCTTCCCAAGGTCCCTAAGCTGAAATCAGCCCTTCCTGGAGGCCGGCAGAAGTGAGAACAGGTTCTACCCCCCTTTTTGGGGGGGGGCAAAATATGGGGGTTTCATTTATTTATTTATTAGCTTTGTACAGTGGGGCCTCGCTTGACGACGTTAATTCATTCCAGCAAAATCGCTGTAGAGCGAAAACGTCGTAAAGTGAAATAAAAAAGCCCATTGAAATGCATTGAAAACCGTTCAGTGCGTTCCAGTGGGCTGAAAATTCACCGTCCAGCGAAGATCCTCCATAGGGGCAGCCATTTTCCATGCCTGTGCAGCGAGGAATCCATCCCTAAGCACAGCAGGGGGCCATTTTCTTCAGCCGGTGGCCATTTTGAAACCCGACGATCAGCTGTTTTTGATCGTCGTAAAGCGAGAATCGGTTCCCAAAGCAGGGAACTGATCATTGCAAAGCGGAAAAACCCCATTCAAACCATTGTTTTGCGATCGCAAAAGCGATAAAAAAAACCTCACCGTCAAGCGGATTCGTCTTTAAACAGGGTAATCGTAAAGCGGGGCACGACTGTATATTGCCCCATCAGTGAAAAGCACTATTCTGGGTGATTTGCAGCAAATAATAAGATAACAGCACCAAAGAAATGACATAACAGATAAAATCAGATGCAACCAAAAGCGATCGCATTGCGACGTTTAGATAGGCAAAAACTCGCATTGCGAAACGCTTACCGATCTTCGCATTGCGATGTTTACAGAACAGCTGATCGGCGGTTCCAAAATGGCCGCTGAGTGCCCAAAATGGCTGCTGCAAGTGTTTTCACGTCCTGCCCTCGCTTACCGAGGGCACGAAAATGGCGGCACTATGGAGGAACTTTGCTGAACTGTGAGTTTGGGCCCCATAGGAACGCATTAAACTAAGTTTAATGCATTCCTATGGGGTTTTTCGTTCCGTTTAGCGATGTTTTTGCATAGCGACAATTAATCTGGAACGGATTAACGTCGCTATGCGGGGCGCCACTGTATAGGGCAATGTGCAGGGCATAAAAATCGGGTAGGGTGGTATTGGAAGGGCTTCTGTGTAAAGGAAGGTCTTCAGAAGCCTTAGGAATGTTAGAAGGGCATAGCTCCACCGGGAGCTGATTCCCGGGTGTTGGTGCCACTACAAAGAAGGCCCTGCTCCTTGTCATTGAGTTCCCGGCCACCTTCAGAGTGGGCACCCAGAGGAGCGTCGCTTGGGAGGATCTAGCAGAGTGTGGGTAAATGACCTTGGGCAAAGGCGTTCCGACAAGTAACGAGGTGGAATTCTTTGCAGTCGTAGAGCCGGTATGTTTTGTAACTCCATTTGCAGGCAGGATGAGCGGGAGGGTGCTGTTGCACTCCTGCTGATGAGCATTGAGCCCTGAACCATGGAATGCTGTCTGATTTCAGAAGCTAAGCAGGGTCAGGGGTGGTTCATACGTGGATGGGAGACCGCCAGGAAGGGCATTCCAGGCAGGGCTAGGAAAAGAATCTCTCTGGAAAACCTGGACAGCCCTTCCTGCTGGCATAGAGCTGATAAACACCAGGCTAAAGCGAGGGGCGGTTTGGGTTGGCACGAGGCGGCTTCCTCGAATCCCAGAGCCATCTAGTTGGCCAGCATGCAAGCAGAAGGTTGGAGCAGATAAGCCTTTGGCTGTCCTTGCGGTCTTCAGCGGGAGAGGCAGCGTGGAGCAGGGGTTAGAGAGCCGGACTGGGGTTTGTGAGTTGCCGGTTCTACTCCGTCTTGAACCATAAAATGAATTGGCGGTCCTTGGGCCAGTCCTCCTTCCATCCCACCCCCCAGCCTAGCTCACACAGCGATTGTGAAGGTGAAGTCAGGAGGAGGAAAAGCAGAATCGCGATGAGACGAAAGAACGCAGAAAGCATCATCAAGGGCGCTTTTCTCCCTCATTTTTCCAGGCGGCCCCCGGCTACCACATGGCCAAGATGATCATCAAGCTGATCACCTCCATTGGCGACGTCGTCAACCACGATCCAGTCATTGGCGACCGCCTCAAGATGATCTTCCTGGAGAACTACCGCGTCTCGCTGGCGGAAAAAAGTCAGTAGGGCTCTGGCCGTCTTCCCATGAATGCCTGGCAGCCGCCGCGTCCCCCCCACACACCTTGCTCTAAGAAGCTGCCTTTCCTTTCTCTTCCACAGTTGTTCCCGCAGCGGACCTCTCCGAGCAGATTTCCACAGCCGGCACTGAGGCCTCCGGGACGGGCAACATGAAGTTCATGCTGAACGGGGCGCTCACCATTGGCACCATGGACGGGGCCAACGTGGAGATGGCAGAAGAGGCTGGCGAAGGGAACCTCTTCATTTTCGGCATGCGGGTGGAGGACGTGGAAGAGCTTGACAGGAAAGGGTCAGTGTCGGATGGGCTTTGTAGTTACCCCACCCGTGCTAGGACTCCGCCGCACTTCCTTTTTGGCCACCCAGACCTATTCCTTCCTGTCTTCTTTTTGCCTTTCTCATTGCCTGCTGATGGTCATCTCCGGCCCTACTGTTGGGCGGAAGGAGGCAACTGAGGGATCAGATGCCAGCCTTTTCTCTGCCTTTTCCACCCCTATTGTAGGACCATGCTGGATCGGTTGCCTGGGGTGTCCTGAGGACCATAAATGGGTTTTGTGGAGAGAAAAAAAACCCTCTGATCAGTGCCGAAGAAAGATTTCACTGCCAGTATGGCATCTGTTCTTTTTCTCAAGCAGTACAAAGTCTTGACTATTACCATATTTTTCCGTGTATAAGACGCCCCCATGTATAAGACACCCCCATGTATAAGACGCCCCCACTTTTCTAATCCAAAATTAAGAAATCTAAGCGGGGCTTAGCAAGTGTAGGGGGAAAGGGATCAAAGCGCTGCAGGATCGCTTTGATCCCTGCTTTCCCCTCCACTTCTTTTTGTTCTCTCCTCAGTTTACTTCTGTAAACTGACGACCCTCAAGTTTTAGTCTAAAGATTTTAGACAAAAGTATAATCTTATACACAGAAAAATACAGTATATTATATTATATTTATTATATTATATTTATGTCATGTCATATTATGCACTGTTCTATTATAGAATAGAATATGCGTACAAACCATTGACATTACTCATTCGAAGTGAAGGAATCCCTGGATGCTATCAGTGATTAAAGCAGGGGTGGGGAATCTTGTGACTCTCCAGATGTTGACTCCAACTCCCATCACACCCAGACTCATCTGGCTTAATGGAACTTGTAGTCCAACAAGGAACAGAAGATTACAGGTTTCCTCACTCCTGGCTTGCACGTGTTTTTTTATTTTCCCACCTAATTGTCCTTTTTTCGGAGTGTGGGTCCATAAACGAGTCGGAGCACCTTCTCCGTAAAATTACTATACCGTTAGACTTTCTGTCCACAGTTTCCCTGGGAATCAGTTTGCGGATGAGATGCTTGATACAGAAATTTGCAACAGACATGTGTGTGTGTGTGTGTGTGTGTGTGTGTGTGCGCGTGTGTTCTTCTGTATTTGGTGTGGGTGGGAGGACTGGAGGGTGCTGCCTTGCTCTCTCTTAAAACCACGGACCCCCTTCTCCCCACAGCTACTGCGCCAAGGATTACTACGACCATATTCCTGAACTGAAGCAGGTCATGGACCAGCTGAGCAGCGGCTTCTTTTCCCCCAAACAGCCTGACCTCTTCAAGGACATTGTCAACATGCTGATGTACCATGACCGGTGAGGACGCTGGCATTCAAGGAAGGAGCCAGAGAAGGGGGTGGGTCCTGTGTATGGGTCAACTAATACAGCCGCTATTCCTCCCATCCTTGTGATCTTAAAATGGCAATTAAAAAAAAAACTTTAGAAAGTAACTAGGAACTAGTGATAAGGCCTAAGTAATTTAGCCATTACTTGTTATAAAACAACTATGTTGCTTGCAGTGGTTATAGGATTCCATACCCCCTAAAGTAATTCATGAAAGATAACCATATTACAGTGGTGCCTCACATTACGACGTTAATTCGGTCCAGTGAAATCACTGTAGAACGAAAACGTCGTAATGCGAAAATAAAAAGCCCATTGAAACACATTGAAACCCCTTCAATGTGTTCCAGTGGGCTGGAAACTCACCGTCCAATGAAGATCCTCCAAAGGGCGGCCATTTTCGGTGGCTGTCTTGCGAGGAATCCGTCCCAGAAAACAGCGGGGAGCCATTTTATTTACCCGGCGGCCATTTTGAAACCGCCGATCAGCTGAAGGAAAATTGTCGTTTTGCGAAGAATCGGTTCCCGAAGCAGGGAACTGATCATCGCAAAGCGAAAAAACCCTATTCAGACCATCGTTTTGCGATCGCAAAAGCGATCGCCAAAACGTTGTCGTAATGCAGTTTCGTCGTAATGCGGGGCAATCGTAAAGCAGGGCACGACTGTACTTGTGACTCATTACTGCCACTCTAAGGTACGGACTTGATGGCTGGAAATATTCCACCTCCCCACCAAGATGCAAAGATGATTCCCCCCAATTTCTACTCTGGTGTTTCATCTCCTAACCCACTGATTCTCAAACTGGGGTCCTCTTAGATGTTCTTGAACTGCAATTCCCAGAAGCCTTCATCACTTGCTGTGCTGGCCAGGATTTCTGGGAGCAGCAGTCCAAGAACATCTGGGGAGGGAAGGAGGGAAACCACTGTCCTCACCCACCATACCAGATGTTTTCGAAAATGGCTAGTCTTCCATGTTTTCATCGCCATTGCTGCCATCTTCTTTTGGGGGCAGGGATTGTGCTGCCAGAAACGAAGGAACTGTGCAAAATGAAATAATTAAAATCTCACTAGAAGCTAAAACAACTAAGCCTGACCCTATCGTATTGTGATAAAAAATAATATTGTAAGTGTAGCACGAGAAGACAAGATACACTGGAAAGGCAATACATAAAAGGTTGAAGATAGTCTTAAAATATCTAATATGAGGCCAATTACTGTATATACTCGAGTATAAGCCTAGTTTTTCAGCATAATATTTTTTTGCTGAATAAGCACCCCCCTCGGCTTATACTCGAGTCAGTGTCAAAATTACATGTTCTCCCCCATCCACCTCCTTCTGCATATTCTATGTACCCACCTTCCTCCTCCCACCTTCCTCCTCCACCCTCCGTCTCCCTCCATCTTGTTACGCAGCAGTAGAGCAGTAGATAAGTGTAGCATCCAGTATGAGTCCTCCCTCCGCAGGCAGTGAAGTGTGTCTTGCATCTCAGAAAGGCAGTATCTTCAAGAACATTTAACCTACTGATGCCTCAATTAATGTAATTTTATTGGCATCTATTTTTATTTTCGAAATTTACCAGGAGCTGCTGCACTTTCCACCCTCGGCTTATACTCGAGTCAATACGTTTTCCCAGTTTTTGTGGCATAATTCGGTGCCTTGGCTTATATTCGGGTCAGCTTATTAACTCAAGAAAGCACAACCTTGAGTTGGCAACATTTCAGCAGGATTCTTAATGAGAGGAACTTTTGGAGGTTATAAAATCTGCTCGGTTACTGTAGGTCAGAAACATGCACAAAATTTAGATACAGCAGCCCATCATTCTGAATTGGGGCAGGGGGCAGAAGGCTTCTACTTCTACGAAGGTGATGTTTCTCTCTTTTCAAGCATAAAAATGACCTTTCCCCCCTTTTTTTCTTTTCCTCTTCCCTTCTTCTCTGTAGGTTCAAAGTCTTTGCTGATTACGAGGCATACATAAAATGTCAAGAGAAGGTCAGCATGCTTTACAAGGTGAGAAGGCTGCAGGAATCCCCCTGGTGAACGGGATGGCGGCAGGGTGGCTGAGATGTAACGTGAGGTTTGCATGCCAGTAGAGATGGGGGGGTTGGCCACAGAATTGTGGAGAAACTGGCCAGGAGCGTGGATTTAACTACAGTGGTGCCTCGCTTAACGACGTTAATTCGTTCCAGCGAAATCGCTGTAGAGCGAAAACGTAAAGCGAAATTAAAAAACCCATTGAACTGCATTAAAACCTGGTTAATGCGTTTCAATGAGCTAAAAACTCACCGTCCAGTGAAGATCCTCCATACGGTGGCCATTTTCGATGCCTGTATAGCGAGGAATTCGTCCCAAAGCGCAGAGGGGAGCCATTTTGAGCACCCGGTGGCCATTTTGAAAACCCGACGATCAGCTGTTTTGATCATCGTAATGTGAAGAATCAGTTCCCGAAGCAGGGAACTGATCTTCGCAAAGTGAAAAAAAACCCATTTAGACCATTGTTTGGCGATCGCAATTGCGATCGCAAAAACATCATCGTGAAGCGGATTCGTCATTATGCGGGGTAATTGTTAAGCGGGGCACGACTGTACAAAAGAGGGTCAGCGGACAGGAGGAGGAAGGAGAGAAATAACAAGAGGGTGGCGGTAGAGGGTTGCTATGACTTTTTATGGGGTGACCCACACAGTGGCCAGTTTGATGCCAGTTTTAGCGATCGCAGCTCTGTCCAGAGAAGTCTTGGCACAAATTACCTACATTTGACATTGCCAGCTGTTTATGACCAGCCACTTCCTTCCCACACATGTCATGATGGGAAGCATCAAGAGTGCAGAAGTCCCTAGATATTTGTAACTCAACAGCAGCTTAGCACTCTCTAGTCCCTTCAAAAGGACCTCGGAGTGGCATCTTCCTCGTCTTCCTCTGAACCTCTCTTTCCTCCCCTTCTCTCCACCCACCAGAATACCAAGGAATGGACCAAGATGGTCATCAGGAACATCGCCGGTTCCGGAAAGTTCTCCAGCGACCGCACCATTGCTCAGTACGCCCGTGAGATCTGGGGCGTGGAACCCAGCCGCGCGAAGCTCGCTGCCCCCGATGAACTTCGGGAGTGAGTTGCCCGTTGCGGTCGCTTGTCTGCCTCCCCCTTTGCTTCACGAGAATCCAACAACAGGGCAGTGCAAATCCATGGGGGTTTCTAGACACACACACCCCACAGTTTGCCTATCACTCAAGCAGGGGAGACGGTGCCCCACGTCCTTCTCCTTTCCCGGCCCCACCTATTTTTCTTGCTCTTGCTCTTTATTTATCACGGGCGCCCCCCCTCCTCCCCCTGTAACTCACCACGGCTTTTTAATACGGATTTACCATCGTGCCCTGCTTTTATTACACTCCCTTGGGCTTCTTTCAAGAGTTTGACAACCACTTCCCCGTTTTTTTTTCAAGAGGGGCTCCGTCCTTCCATCCCATATTTTTTTTCTTCTAAATTCGGAAGGGATGCGCTGCTGGACGGGGAAGGCAGATTTTATATTCTTGTTTGTGAAGGCGGCGCCGGGTCTGTTTTATCAAAGGGGGGGGCACTGGGAGGAAAGGGGCCTCCAGCCCGAAAAGGGAAGAAGAGACGCCCGCATCCACACGAAAACAAATAAATGGTTTTAAAACTACTCTTAACGTTTTTGTGTGTGTGTGTGTTTAAAGAAGCGATGGGGTTAATTGAGTTTTCCTTCCAACCTGTTACTCTCATTGGAGTGTGTTTGCATTTTGAATGATTCCAGATATTTGGATTTATTTATTTAATGATTTATGTCTTTTTTAAAGTAGAAAAAAAACTGATGGAAAGGCAGAGGTTGCATAGAGACAGTTTATTTACATGGCACAGCAGGAGCAGTTATACCGCCATCAGCTCCGACCTATGGTTTCCTATGGTGTTGGTAGTTTCAAACGCGCTGCCGTCATAGAAGAATTGAGTTGGACGGGGCCTAGGAAGACCATAAGGTCCATCCCCTTCCTTGCTCAAGGCAGGATCCAACCCTCTGCTCAGTGCAGGAATCCGAATCAAAGCAGATCGGGCAGAGAGTGGTTCAGTTTTCCCTTGAATGCCTCCACAGCGCTGTAGCGCTCACCACCTCCCGAGATCATGCATTCCATTGTTGTACTGCTCTAACAGGTCAGAAGTTTTTCCTGAAATTTGGCTTAAATCTGACTTCCTATAACTTAAGACCATTCTTATGTGCCCTGCACTCTAGAACAGGGGCTGCTCCTTCTTTGTATGGCAACCTTTCAAGTATTTGAGAAGTGCTCTCCTATCACCCCCCAGTCTTCTTTTCTCACGGCTAAGCAGGCCCAGTTCTTTCAGCCTTTCCTCATAAGGCTTGGTTTCCAGCCCCCTGATCATCCTTCTCTGGACTTGCTCCAGTTTGTTGACACCTCGGGAGGTGGGGAGCGCTCCAACGCTGGAGCCATTCAAGAGAAAATTGGACAACCATCAATCAGACCTGCTTTGATTTGGATTCCTGCACCAAGGAGAGGGGTTGGATCCAATGGTCTCCTTAGGCCCCTTCCAACTCAAGGCTTCTATGATTCATGTTGTTCATGGATTTGAGAAATAAATGGCGGAGCAGTTAGAATTAGCATGTGGTGGAGGGCAAAGGCTCACGCCGCCCTTCAGTGAATAATGGCCCATCGAAGTCCTGCCATGCTTTCTCTCTGCCTGTCCTACCGTGCAGGGTGGTTTTTTTGAGGAAGAAGCGTTCGAGGTGGGAAGGGAAGGTATCCAAGCCACTTAAAGTTCGTTGGAGGAAATGTAGTGTTGCATTGGTACAAAGCCAGTTCAGATTTGCCCCCACAAATGCCCACCATCCCCACCGTGCATTTGTGAGGACGGGGGCCTAGAGAAAGCTTTCTTCCCAGTGAAGCATCAGCGGTTGTTAAATGCACGGCTCCTTAGTATGAACCGGCGGTTGCTGTTTGGCTGCAGATTACCAGTGGCATTGCAACTGACTTGGACGCCACGGGGGTGAGGATGCTGTATTTTTTTTCCTGCTCCCGTCAGCGTTACGAGGTGTCACGTTCCCGCCTGGCTCTTGGTGGTTTCCCGGATCCCAGGGCAGAAGCTACTGTACATGTCCTGTTGCTGCCACCGGTTGATTACATGACCATTATGTATTATTAATAATAGAGGTTCAGGCAACGTGCCATTTTTAATAGACCCAAATGGAATTTGTTTATTATTGCAAGAAATGAAACTTCAGACAGTGTTGTTAACTATAACAATCTTCCTTTCTGTTCTCTACCGCCTTCCCAAACTCCTAACTCTCAATCTACAATCTCTCAAAAACCTCAAATCTCAACAACTCCTCATGCAGAGACTCTTATACAGTGGTGCCTCGCTTTGCGATTGCCACGCATTATGACGAAACTGCATTACGACAATCTTTTTGTGATCGCAATCGCAAAACAATGGTCTGAATGGTTTTTTTTCACTTTGCGATGATCGGTTCCCTGCTTCGGGAACCGATTCTTCGCAAAACGACGATTTTAGAACAGCTGATTGGTGGTTTCAAAATGGCCGCCGAGTAAACAAAATGGCTCCCCGCTGTTTTCTGGGATGGATTCCTCGCTGCACAGGCACCAAAATGGCCGCCCTATGGAGGATCTTCACTGGACGGTGAGTTTCCAGCCAATTGGAACACATTGAAGGGGTTTCAATGCGTTTCAATTGGCTTTTTTATTTTTGCATTACGATGCTTTCGTTCTACAGCGATTTCGCTGGAACGAATTAACTTCGTAATATGAGGCACCACTGTACCTTGCGATTCCGCCTCTCCAGCACTCTCATTGGTCCATGCAGGTAGCACATGAATATTCATGACCAGGGCAGATGCTACACAAAATATACCCTAGCTCAAGGGTGGGAAGGGCGTGAGTTATCGATAAAGTTTGGTAGCAGAGGTGCTCTTCATAACAGTCCTCTTAACCAGCAACAGCATAACAAGGGCTCAAAAAAACAAGGCAGCTGGGTTGGTCAATATCAATAAATATGAAGGAGGTGTTTTGTAAAGTTAATGGCTCTTGATTGCTCATTCAAGGCTAAAATATTCTCCAGCAAATGCAACACACACAAAAACTGTGTGGATCAGTATACTGGTGGGAAAAATCTGTTTTTGCTCACAGCCACTTTGACGATTGTTAGCTAAGCTCGGAGGGAAGCTGGAGAGGTCTGGCGGATCGTGTCCCGGTCTCTGCTACTCAGAAATTACCAAGGCTTCAATCCCATGAACTTTGGCTTTAGTACGTCACTGAAAGACCTCCTCACCCGTCAGACACGGTAAGGGCTCACACTGAGCAACACTCCCCCCCTCGAAAAAAAATCAGAAAAAAAATACAAGCGTCTGGAAGTCCACTTTCAGATGGGGAGGGGTAAAAATTTTAAGTATTAAAGAGAGGCTGAGACTGCTGTGACTCAAAGGTAATTGCGACTCCAGGAGGTATCTTAATTACACGTATCCTCTCGTATATCTGCTGCCCCAGGGAGTGGTAATTTGCCAGTTTTCAGTGAAATTCTTTTTTCTCCCAAGTGGGGAGTTGCAGAAAGGATGGAAAAAACACCTTGCGGGGTTCCTGTGGGCCCTGGGTGCGAGAGGCAGGCAAATGCCTCGTCCGTGGCATGAACACGGGCGACTCGGCCTGCCCTCGCTGCAACGAACCCTCGTAGGAAGCTTTCTTTGGCTTTTTCACTCCCCGCCTTGGTTTTAATAGCAGCCTTCTAATTAGCGCCCAAAGTGTTTTTCTAGCTATTTTAAAAAATGCATTAGCCCGGCTACCAAGGACGAACGAACGAGAGGGTGTTAACTGCGCGCTAGAGAGCACTATAACGTGAAAATAACCAGGAAGCTTCCCTATTAATTCACACAGGGCTAATAATTCAGAAGCCGTGAGAATCTGACAATGCAACAACAGCGTGTATATAAAAACGATTCCCCGTGGTTTTCCTCGATGGGAAGGCTTTTAATAGGAGACGAGTCCAGTAAAGGAGAAAATTAGGACCTCTGTTTTGGTCAGCTTTGAACTGAATGGAATAGCATCTCTGAGATGAATGTCCTCTGTTTCTCCACCTCTATGAGAAGTCCACCCTTTAAAAGAGATAAAGAAATGGGGTAATGACATCAAAACGGACCCTTGGCCGTCCAGGCTAGTGGTCGAAATCTGGAGCTTTGACCCAACGGTGTTGGATTTTAGACGGCGTGAAAATCAGCTGCTGGAAGAGCAAGAACCCACCCATTGGTATTACTTACTGGGAAGCCAAGAGTTTTGAATTACTGGTTTAAAAACATTTTTTTTGCTCCTCTGAAGACATACAGAGGAGAATAGCTACAAGTTCTCCAGCGTCCACCCCTTTCTCATTCACTGGCAGTTGCTCTCCCTGAGATACTTGTAAGAGAAAGAATAAAAAAACATTTCTTATAGCTGTTTGAAATGGTCGACTTGTGTTGTATGCTGGTTTTTTTTTTTTTCCTGCACACATGCCTAGCAACCAACGGAACAGATCAACAGCAGACAAATCACTGCCTCTGCAGACGAAAGAAGGGGAAAGGAACGCTCTGCAAAAAAGGCTGGGTGAATTCAAAGGCTGCAATGCGGTTAACCTTTCACTAGCAAAAGACATGATCTCAAATTACTAAAAAGTAGATTTCAGAAGGAAGTCGATGGGTTCTCATTAAAACCTATTTTATCTTGCCCCAGCTATTGACTCAATTCGTGTAAACTCTCTGCCTCAAGACTGGCGAGGGACGGAGACCACTGCCTGCTTCTTCTGCCCCGTTGTGCATCATGATGTAAAAAAAAAAACCATAAACCCATGATTCTTGGCAGTATTGGCACCATGAGCACAAAAGAATTCATTTGAAGCTTGTTCACTCTGCAGTGCTTTTGCTCAGCTATTCAAAGCCAACCTTTGTCCGAGCGCTAAAAATTCATCAACAGAAGCTTCTGCTTATCCATTTTCAGCATCTAAGAGAGAGAGATCGTTCCTGCCGTCACTTGCCTTTCGATTGTGGACGAGGACCGCACCGTTTCTCGTGTCTTGTCGTTGGGAAATCGGTATTTCTGCCGAAAAGAGAACGGGTGTTTGTGATGCCTTCTTCGGGAGAAACATGACTGGCTTTGGGTCTTACGTACACACTTCGACCTGGCCAACAGGGTGGAGGACTACTTTGTGTAGCAATAGGCACCAAAACGACATCCTGGCTGGATGGCTGTCACACGCTGTACGTGGGGCCGCATCTGGAAAGCGTTCGGAAACTTCAAGGCGTCCAAAACACAGCTGCCAGTTTTTGAACCGAGGCTGGCCACAGGGACCACATAACCCCCACCATCCCTTGCTACCTCCATCTTGGGTCCAAACTATCTCAAGGATGGTAGGTCCCTTTATGAGCCTCCCCAAATGTTAAGATCACCAGGGTATGAGGGCTTTCTCTCCGTCTCACCATATTCACAGGGTACCACCTTGGGGCCTTTTGGGGTGGAAAATGGGATGTTGTTGTTTAGTCGTTAAGTTGTGTCCGACTCTTCGTGACCCCACGGACCAGAGCACGCCAGGCCCTCCTATCTTCCACTGCCTTCCGGAGTTCCGTCAACTTCATTCTGGTCGCTTCGATGACCCTGTCCAGCCACCTCGTCCTCTGTCGTCCCCTTCTCCTCTTGCCTTCACACTTTCCCAACATCAGGGTCTTTTCCAGGGAGTCTTCTCTTCTCACGAGGTGGCCAAACTACTGGAACCTCAGCTTCAATGGGATAGAAACATTTTAAATAAAATTAAATAAATAAATACAAGGGAGAGGGCCTTCTCTGTGGCTGCTCCCAGACGTTGGAACTCTCTCCCACTGGAGGTCCGCCTGGCCCCCTCTTGGCTGTCCTTCCGCAAGCAGGCAAAGACCTTTCTCTTCAGGCAAGATGACCGTGCTGCTTCAGTGAGGTTTTAAATGGATGGTTGCCCCATTGAATGTGTTTTCCGTGCTGCTTGGTTTACTGCCTTTTAACATAAGTATTTGTTTGATCCCTTTTTTAGTATTTGTAGACTTACTGTTTTTAGCTGTAAATATTGTCTTTAAATGGTGTAAGCTGCCTCGGGGTCTTTTTAAGTAGAAAGTTGAGGATCATATCGAAGAAGAATAAATAGTTTGCAGAAAAAAATGGCAACACTGAAAAAAATGTGAACAGCTGCTTTTGACCATAAAAGCAGAAAAGTGCAGTTTTCATAGATGCAGACCGCCATGACCTTGCCATGATTTTCACCTCATGTGCTTTGGCTGTAACATTTAATTTATTTTTATTTATTTATTTCATTAGATTTATACCCCGCCCATCTAGATGATGTCACGCTCCCCGGCCAGGGGAACAGGATTTGAAACGGTCCAGAGGAAAAGGCAGACAAACTCTGCGCTGACTTAAAAACAGACAATTTTATTGGGTACAGTGGTGCCTTGCTAGATACTTACCCTGCATGATAGTTTTTTCGTTAGACATTGGCTTTTTGCTATTGCTATAGCGATTCGCAAAACAGTGATTCCTATGGGGGAATTTCGCTGGACAATGTTCGGTCCCTGCTTCGCAAACCGATTTTCACTAGACAACGATTTTGACAGCTCCCTCTGCGCTCGCAAAACGGGTGTTTTCAGGGCCTAAGCTTCGCAAGACAGCTATTAAAACAGCTCATCGGCAGTTCACAAAGCAGCTTTCCTATGGCTGATCTTCACTAGACAACGATGATTTTTCCCCATTGGAACACATTAAACAGGTTTCAATGCATTCCAATGGGGAAATGCTTTTCGCTAGACGATAATTTCGCTAAACAGCGATTTCAGTGGAACGGATTATCATTGTCTAGCGAGGCACCACTGTATCTTCCAACACACAATGGTTTGGAATGGACGACAGCATGGCTCACGAGCCAGAGCAAGAGGTCGGAGCACCCACTGAGTAAACCAAACAGTCTTTATATTGTTTTAGCTCTTTATGCTGGGTCATCATTGCTACAGGATGCTTTGAATAGCAAGACTGGCATGTGAAGTACTCTTGTATCAGTATCCTGCCACCCGAAACTCAGGTATGCATTGTTAAAGCACTTGTTGCTGGCATATAAGAAATAACATCTGCCTTCAGCTTTCTCTGTGCTCCCGAAAACATCAAGCAGCTTGCACATCCGTTGTCCATCTCTGAATTTCAGGGAAATTGGGAGCAGCTTTGGCTACTGAATCGCTCAGTGTTTTAGGCATCTGACTGAAGAGCCAGACACCGGTTCGATTCCTCAAAGGGGTTCTTCAAGTGAGGTTGGACTTGGTGTTCCACTGGGTCCCCTTCCCGTTCTAAGGTTATCCCACAAAATGGAGGAGAACACATCAAAATGGAAAGACAGGCGGCTTCGGTCCAAGACAAAAATATTCAAACTAGGATTTGTAGTGGCGAAAAAAGACCGGACGATCATGCTGTTCTCTTTTATGGCCATTCAGAATCGGGGAACAGACTGTCGGATGGTAGCACGTGAAAGACAGCGGTTCCTTCTGAGACATGCGCTGGGCATAAGCCGAAGGCAGGCCGTTCCTCTTGCCTTCCCCAGCACTCTTCCACCCAAAATATTTCAAAATATTTTTGAAAATACACATTTATGTATTTGCCCTTGTTTGGACTGGGTCTCAAGTTTTAATTTTTTTTGGTCACTAGAGAGAAGATGTCGTTTCGGTCAAAAGCCCGCTTTTAAAATTTGAAACCAATGTTTCAACATTTACAGCATGAAACTATTATGTACATAAAAAATAGGAAGCATGGCCCTTGGGGATGAGAAAATGGTTGACCTGGTTAGGAATAGATGGAAGCAGAGGGAGACAAGCTGAACAGGTTTATGCACCAGCTGCGTTGGGTTTTAAGCAAGGGCACCTATAGGGATTCGAACCCCCTCCCGGAAGCCTGGAGTGCCAAACACCGGCGCCTTTTGCTTTTTTGGGGGGGGGGCAACGCAACCAGGTGAAAAGCAAAACATGAGAAAACACAGGAAAAGAAACACCTTTCAAAGTTCGGATGACATTTACTCCATGAAGCTTCCACTTTTGACCACTTGCTCGCTGTGACCTGAAAAAGTCTTAGCACAGAGGGGCCAAAAAATAATAATAAAAAAATAAAATAAAAAAGTTGACACAGTCAAAGAAAAGGCAACTGTCCCCTTTCTGCACCGACCCCATAAATGCATCAGCCGCTTTCCACCTTTAAGAAATTTCTTTTTAGCTTGTGCCGGATCCAGCGTTTGTGCCTTTAGTATGTTAATGTCTCTGAGAATTCAAACCTTTATTAGTTGCCATCCTTTAGCTGTGGGGTGAGCTTCCAACATGGGAAATGCAGGCAAGTCCAGACCATTTTGCATGATCTAGTTTTAAATCAACCCTGAGTGCTCCCTGGAAGGACAGATCCTGAAGCTGAGGCTCCAATACTTTGGTCACCTCATGAGAAGACTCCCTGGAAAGGACCCTGATGTTAGGAAAGTGTGACGGCAAGAGGAGAAGGGAGGGACAGAGCACGAGATGGTTCGACAGTGTGAAAAGTAACATAAGGAAATGAAAGGACCCTCCAGGAACCCCATGAACACACTGAGAAATAAGTTGTGGGGACAACTTCTGTGGCCGATTGTGAAAAGCTGTTTGGACCTGAGTGCCTGGTGCTCTTGTATTCACCGTCTGGAAGGACTAGAAAAGGAGAAAGAGACCCACCCAATAAACGTCGCAATGGAAAAGGTCACCAACCAGTCATGGGCGAAGAGGACCTGTTCTTCGAGCTTCTTGAAGGTTTGGTTGGCTTTCCTTTCTTGGATCTTCAGATACATCTGGAAAAGACTCAAGGCTTCATCGCCCCTCCCGCACCCCCCACCCCAAAGAGGAACAGAAAAGAGTGTGTTACCGGAAGCAGCCCAAGTCAAATGCACCTTGTCTTTTGTTTCAGAGTCAGGAATCAAAAGTTCTTAATCTTGGAGAAGATCCATTAATACTTATTAAGCTATAGGTGTGCTTCCTGTATAGCCCCCATTTGAGTGTAGGAATAGAATACAGTAAGCCATTATTGGGCGTGATGCAAGGACATGTACTCCAAAGGGTGGCATGTTCTTCCAAGAAGGGCCAGTGCAAAGGTCTTGGGGTTTCCTATTCTTTCCTCCCCAATTGATGCCCCCCGCTTGCTGTTAGCAGCAAGGAAGACTTATCTGTAATCGGTGCCCGTTGGCTTGTGCAGATCCTGGGCGGAACGGAGTCCTGTTCCTTTCCTTGGAAGTGCTGAGCACCTGTCGGAAGCCAGTGACCCAGCAGAAGCCTCCACCACCACCAGTTCAATGCGCGGTTGATGCAACCGGACACTCATTTCTGCATTACCTTCTCCCTCTCTACAATTCCCTCCCAGGCATCATTCACCTCGCTCATGTGGGTGCGATGGCTCGGCACCAAGCCACTTCGCCGGGTTTCCCCGGAAGATTATTCAGATTTAAAGACCATCTCCTCCAAAAGGGATCAGTCATATTTCCGAGGGAGAAAAAAAATTAAATAGACTGCCTGCTGGCAAGCAATGGACTGACCTCGCTCGGCGTAGCTTAGCGAGTGCCTAAGCATCCACTGGTACCCTGTGGAGTTTATCAGATAAAACCTATCTTCACGAGTCTGAAATGGGGTTTCTTCATCTTCCTCATAATCTTATTTTCCTTATCCCTTTTAACTTCTCAGCTCGGTACCCCCCACACTTATTCGTGAAAAATGGGGGGCCTACTGGACTGGGTCCAAGTTGCAACGTATGAGTTATTCAGCATGACATTAAATCCCCTTGACTTGATGGGTGCCATAACTTTTAGAGGAACGCTAAGCTCCTTCTCTGTTTTGGGAGGTACCCCACTTATCAACCCCATTTTATCTTTCTTCCAGACCCCCGTCATCCCCCTCCCAACCTCAGTGCCTCAATCTCCCTCCCAGTTTGACAAAGGAAGCATGCGTGTGTCATCCACATGCATACAGTTTATTGATTTTTTTTTTACCTTCATAAAATAATATTGAACGCAGGAGATAGACTGTATTTTCAAGCAGTTAAATCTAATGGCGTCTATAAACCGAGTCTTTTAGAGCAGTGGTCCCCAAACCTTGGGCCTCCAGATGTTCTTGGACTACAGTTCCCAGAAGCCTTCACCACCACCTCTTCTGGCAGTTGAAGTCCAAGAACATCTGGAGGCCCCAAGGTTGGGGGAACCACTGTTTTAGAGGAACAGATCGACGCAGTCCAAACTCAGAGAAAAGATGACCCCCCGTACGGGACAGTGGCATCATTGCTTCATACACAGATATCCCACAGCAATTCTGGAACTGCAGATCTGAAAACGTGCTCCAGGGATTACGATAGGACCTCATCCTTTAACCAACACAACCAGGTTTGCAAATTCTATCATAGAAAAGAGCGTTCAGCCCTCATTCCTGCCAAGGATGGACAGAAGAAGCGCCAGGGTGCTGGATCTGATATATAGTGACGTGTGTGGGTCACCCAATATCCCATCACTGGGACATGACAGATACATCCTAATATTTTGGGGTGATTTCTCAAGGTCAGCTACTTGCTCAAGGAGAAGAGTGAGACGCATGATATGCTGAAGAAATCGGTAGTGAGCAACGAATCTGAAAGGAAATACGGAGAACAGCTTTTCTAGCACGGCTCTCCTCCGGACTGGTTGAACTACAGCTCCTATTATCCTTGTTCAGATGATGTTCTATGCAGGCTGGGGAGGATGGCAGTGGAAATAACTCTTCCGGAGGGCTTCCATGTTGGAGGACGGTTGCCTTGGTGTGGCAACATTCTCCTCCGCAGCCTCTGATCTCTGATTTGCCTTCACTTGCCAACAATACCCTTCTGCGGGCATCCGAGATCGATTAAAAAAACGACACGCCACTCTGTGGCTCAAGAGGGACGCCGAGCTTCTATTTAAAATGAGAGTTCGGCATGGAGATTCCAGCAGGAGATTGCTGAACCAGAATTGATTAGCAAATGTGTTCCTGGCCGTCAAACCGCACAATCATAGAATTATAGACTTGGAAGGGACCTAAGGATCACGGACTCCGACCCCTTGCCAATGTAGGAAAATCACTGCTAATCACCTTTGACAGATGGTCCTCCAATCTTTGTGCAATAACCTCCAACCAAAGAGGCTGATCAGCTGCTGAACAGCTCTTACGACTGTCAAGTTCTTCCTAATGTTTGGGTGAAATCCTTTGTACTATAACTTGAACCCATTACTTTGGGGTGCCCTCTGAAGATCCGAAGGCAAGCTTGCTCCATCCTCCACTGGCCTTAGTTTCCACAACCATGTCAGTCTTAATGGAGACTCATCTCCCTTCAATTCCAAATATTAAATTTGATTGTGTTCATTGAGGGTTCGATTGAGACAAAGGTTTTCCTCTTAAATTTGAATCTAGTCTTTTTGGTCCCGATTGAAACGGAGGACTCTTATTTCCAAGCCGGGCAGGTTGTGGTCTCATTAAGGGAATCAACTTGTGCTTGCCATGTGACATTTGAACTTTGGTGACATAACATCTTAGAAGTAAGTTGGGAGGGGTATTATGGGAATTCTAGTCCAAAAACCTATTTTTTTGAAACAACTTGCTTTGGACTAGAATTCCCATAACTCCCCCTCCCCTTTCTTTGAGTAGAAATGTCTGTGCCTCCAGCTTTTTTCGTCCCCGCTGTTTACCATTTTTCTTTCCATATCCATATGTGTATATAAATCTGCCAACCAAGAATAACGCAAAAGTGGGCTCCGATCCATGAAACATTGTGCCAAAATAAATCTGTTACCTCTTCCTTGTGCCAGAAGACTTTCTGTTATGTTTACTGCAATGGAATAACGCAGCTATTCCTATGTGATCCGGAGAGAGAGGCTCAGAGGACGAAGCTTGGCAACGTGAGGGCCTGAGGGATTTCATTCTGCCGTTCTCCGTTTCAGTTCCAAGCTGCCCCTTAGACGCATGTTGCATCTTGATGCCGTCAGACTCCTTTGGAAATAGAGACAATGCCTGTGCAGGTCTGGGACAGGAACAGCTAGGCTACTGGAGTGTCTCTTCCATGGGGCAGCCCTTGAAGACGGTTGGGAAGCTTCAGCTGGCACAAAGCACCCCAAAAGTTGCGTCTTGGGAGAAACAGACTCAGGAACATGTAAATCCATGTTGTGTGTTCTTCATCTGTATCCCGTCCAGCTGACACACGCTCTGAATAGCCTACACTGATTATTGGTAGGTTTTTTTTTTGGAAGGTCCTACAGGAGTCTTTTTGTAAATATGACACTTCCCTTAAATATAAAGTCCCCTATCTTCATGGCTGTAAATAAAGGTCTGGTTTAAAGAGGGACAGAGGGGACTGGAGTCAAATCGATTGATTGCGCTGATTTCAGGTTGTGAAGACTGATGATAATGGGTGCTCAGGGCATTGAAGGGAACAAGGAAAGACACAAAGCTCACAATTTGGTGTGTGAATATCCAATATTGCCACAGATGTCCTGTTCTGACTCCCTTCTTCTAGTTTTCCTGAAACAAACTGGACCAAACAACCTGGATTCCCCCAGGCTTTTAAATTTGTCAAAACCTCCCTCCTTCTACCACCTCTGACCCCCTGGACTTTTGCATAAATATATGAACTCCGTGTAGAGCGCTGTCAAATTGGAACCACATTTTAATAACCCTAGTAAGGTTTTCAAGCTAAAAAAATATGAGATATTTAAGGAGTAGCTTGTTTGGGCAAAAACGCTCAGGATCCACCAGCCAGCATGGCCAGGGACATGCTAGCTAGGGGATACTGGGAGCCGTAGTATAAACAAGGAACTTCCCCATGCTATGGGCATATTCTCATGAGTAGTATCAATACAAATTGTCTGTCCATATATTTGGAAGGAAGATCGTGCAAGTGCTGCTTGGTGATAGAATGGATTGCCACGGAGAGTAATCTTTACTGCAAGTTTTAAAAGAGATGACCTTTTGCAGTCACTTCCAGAGATGCAAGTTTATAGCCCCACGTTTTTGACTCTGTTTCAAATAAAGTTCTGTGCGCAGCAAGGGCTGGGCCCCGAGGCATAAAGATTTCTGCTTGCGCAGTTCTCATGGAAGCGAATCTGTTCCGGTGCTGTACTGTGGCCGTTCAGGACCCGGTGACGTACGTTTTTGTGGTTTGCAGCCCACGAATCGGATCTGCTAAAGTCCAATGTTAGACGATGCCTCTGTAGGATTACCTGTGAGTTGCACATAAAAGTTCAAGTTCTCTGGAGGTCTTTATCGGCCAAGGATGGTTTTGAAAACTGAGCCAGATGGAACATGCTGAGTTCACAGAGCCAGGCTGCCAATAAAGCAAAACTGAGTTTTGATTCCACACGAGGTAGATTGGTATTGATTGGCATTTCCTCCCTCCAAGACCAAAGGCTGCCTGGCCTGAAGACACCTCCTAATTGCCTGGTGGGATGGGGTGCAGTTCACGAAAGCTTGTGTCTTTCTTTTGTTTCTTTTTAGCACAAGGAGGCTTTCCTGCCTGCCTACAAGCTAGAGTGACACAGCCCTCTTCATCTTGCTGCAGGTCTGAGTCTCACCTGAATGCATTGTTGGAGGGGGCATCAAAGGCCATCAAGTCCAACCCCCCCGCTCAAGGCAGGAATCCGAATCAAAGCAGATCTGACAAGAGAGTGGTCCAGTTTTCTCTTGCATGCCGCCAGCATTGGAGCGCTCACCACCCCCCGAGGTCATGAGCAACATTGTCGTACTGCTCTAACAGTTAGAAAGTTTTTCCTGATACTTAGCCTAAATCTAGCTTCCCATAACTTGAGCTCAGTACCGTGGTGCCTCGTTTAGCGATGTTTTTCCTGCACAGATTAACGTTTAGCAACGTTAATCTGTGCAGGAAAAACGTCGCTAAACGATTTACTCGCTAAGTGATTTTAGAAAGCCCATAGGAACACATTAAAACACGTTTAATTCGTTCCTATGGGCTAAAAACTTACCTGTAAGCGAAAATCCTCCATAGCGGCGGCCATTTTGGGTGCCTCTAAAGTGAGGCAAAACAGCGGTCGTCATTTTGTTTTTCTGGCAGCCATTTTGGAACCGCTGATCAGCTGTTAAAAAATGGGCACTTTGCCATGATTGTGTCCCCGCGATCATCGCAAAGCGATTTTTACCCATAGGGGCCATCGCTAAGCGATTGCTCTGGCGATGGCAAAAAGTCCATCGCTAAGCGATTTTGCCGTAAAATGGAGCGACCGCTAAGCGAGGCACCACTGTATTACGTGTTCTGCAATTATGGGATGATCTAGAACAGATCCTGCCTCTTCTCCGGATGACAGCCTTTCAAGTATTTGAAAAGTGCTATCCTATCTTCCCTCAGTATTTTCTTCTCCAAGCGAAACCTGCCCAGTTCTTTCCCTCTTTCGTCCTAGGGCTTGGATTCCAGTCCCCTGATCATCTTCCTCACCCTCCTCTGAACTTGTTCCAATTTGTCAGTATCCTTCTTGAAGTGAGGTGTCCAGAACTGGACACAATACTCAAGATGAAATCTAACCAGTGCTGAATAGAAGGGAGCTGGTACCTAGTGCAATGGAAGGGGGAAGGATGATCACTACCTCAAGCAGCCGTTGTGGGAGGTGGCAGCGTTCCAGCTCTTCCTCCTCTGCTCCCCAGCTTTCCCCCCCCCACTTTTTTTTTTAACAAGAAGCAGCTATGGATGATCCATGTCTTGAGTTCCAGGGCAGGGCTCTGACAGTTTGCTCCCTAAGGTAAAAATGAAGGTGCCCTCCTCAGCTTCTACCCCTGTTCATTTCCCTGTACTGGTAAAGGATAGGCCTCGATGGTGCCAGGATCCTTCCCATCCCTCCCGTTCTGTGATTTTATGACTTCTGCTGGACCGGCAGAGCAACAGAATCTTTCTTAATGATCCTGCGACTTCTGAGGCTGCAGGCTACTTGGTCAAATAGTTAATTTTAACCTCCCGGTGAGTTCCAGCATAGGGTCGTTGGCAGGGTATCAAGACAAGGACTCCGAAGACCTGTTTTCGAATCTCTGCCGGGGCAGAGGAACTCAAAAGAGCAAGGTGTATCTGTGTGTAAAACCACCGCGCACCTTGAAAGACCTTGAAAATCACGTTGGGTTGCTGTAAGTCTGAATCGGCTTGACAGCGCACAACGTCCACATGGATGTTGTCAATATTTCGGCTGCCAGAACCCGGGTGGCTAGCTTGGAGGGCGATGGTGCCGCCTGGACGGCTTGGCCTTTGGCCGTGAAATGTCTTAGGCTACGGGCCGTGTGAACACGCCAGGCGTCGCTTCTCGGCTGTGGTTGGCCTTTGCTAACTGTCTGAACTTTTTTCCCCCGCCTGACCTTGAGCCGGCAGCCCCTTTCCCATAAGGGCACGGAGGGTCCCTGTGGGACCAGGGAGAAGCTGAATACGTTCCCCTCCCCACAAAAAAAGGACACCGACAACAGCTGCTCTTTCATGCCCAGGGATTGTGCTAAAAATAGACCCTTCAAAACCACACCTGCTATGTTCTCCATCATCAGACAGCTTGCCAGTTTTTTTTTTAATTCCTTGTTAGAAGGGAGGCGGGGAGCTAAATTAGGGAGGGTGGGCAGTACTCGTACCGCGAAGTACACTAAATTAGCTGCCTCTGGTGGCAGATAGAGAGAGGGGGCAGCAGCGATGTGCGTAGGCAACTGAGATTGCTCCGCAGTCCTCAAATCCTTCAGAGGGTGTCATCCTCTCCTTGGATGGGTACGGTGTTTTTAGCAGGGTGAGGAAAATTGAGCATGGCTTTAATTAAAATAATAATAATAAACGTTCTTTTATTATGCAGCAGATTAAAATGGTTTGGTCAGGAAGCTGTAGAGCAGATTGAACATTAGCAGACCGCCCCTAATTTGTTAACTTACCGGGAATGACATTTGTTTCGGTATGTTCAGTCAGAGACGTTGGTATGCATAAAAGGCTTCGTTTTACTTACGGTTCTTCTTATATAAAAGCAAACATACAACAGCGCCCCCATAACTGTGGGGGATTGGTTCCAAGCTCCCCCCTCCGATGCTAAAAACTGTAGATAATAGTGAACACTATACATAGCATGATAAAAGAAAAAGAAAAATCCAAAAGTACATGCTGCCCATCAGAGTGGACAATTTTGGGCAAAGGGGACGAAGGTCTGACTCTGTAGAAGACAGCTTTCTATGTTCCTTTGTGTATCCCCAGATTGTTTGGAAAAGGAGCCAGGCTGCAAGATGCAGAGATAGGTTATCAACAGCAATACCAGGACAGTGGCTGGGCCCCAGTGTTTTAAAGCCCAGAAGCCTTTCCTAAAGATTAAAGAGGTCTTGGGATCTGAAGGCGGCAGCATGGCGTCCTGGTGATGAAGAGGCATGCTGTGTATGCTCAGAGTACACGTGCCATTCCTTCTGCTCCAAAACTGGGAAGGCTCTTAGAACAGCTTGGAGATGAGTCACAGATGAGACAGTCCTTGCCCTTTAGCTAAGACTCTAGAAAGACACAGCACTAAAGGAAAAGGGAATGGGGAGGGAAGAGGAAAAGGAAGATGGCTGGGGACAGGGGAAGCCCTTCAGAATTGGCTTTGCAGGATGACGGACAGGATGAGTCTCCTTTGCCTCCTCTCCCTCTTTCTTAGTCAGGTGGGGAGAGACCAGACCGGCTGGGGGGGGGGGGTTCTCAGGAAGGCTGGCCACGGCCCTGTTCTCTCCTCTCCCTCTTTCTCCGTCCAGCAGGACCCTCACCCCAACTATTGAACCAACGTTCAAAAAAGGATGGTGTCTGCCCCATGTTAAAGAAAACGGCACTCTGTAGCTGCTCAGAGACACTCCCTACTTAGCAAAGCTCCTTTTAGTGTCCTTGATTTCAAGCTCGGCATTAAAAATAGATGCAGAGATGTAAGCGCCGCGTGACGTCAGCCAAGCCCCGGGAGGGGGAGGGGGTAGGACCCGGGGGGGGGGAGTCTGGTGTCCCTGGGAGGCTGACAGGGCCTTTCTCTTAGCTGCTTTGAAGCTGTGACCAGAGGGGGTTTCCTGTGATCGCGACGGCAGATCCCCACTTTCCCGTCTCTTCCCGCTGGCGTGCGATGGGTCCGAGGCGGCAGGTCCCGGCGTTCCCCCTCCCCTCCCTAAGTACGTATGCCTGCTCTGGGCCTGATCTTCTGAGCCTTGGCTGCTCAACCTGTAATTGGACCTGCAGCTGGCAGGATTCATGGGGATTTTTAATTGGCCGCATGGTCGGGCAGCTGCTGTGCCACACACTGCGCGGTTCCATCACAGAGCAAAGCATAGGCTGGTGACGGCATCAGATAGAAATGGGTGTCATATCACACACGGCAGAGGGAGGGAGGGAGGGAGGGATGGGTTAGTCAATGGATGGATGGAAAGAGAGAGAGATGGATGGATGGATGGATGGATGGATGGATGGATGGATGGATGGATGGATGGATGGATGGATGGATGGATGGATGGATGGATGGATGGATGGATGGATGGATGGATGGAAAGAGAGAGAGATGGATGGATGGGTGGGTGGGTGGGTGGGTGGATGGATGGATGGATGGATGGATGGATGGATGGATGGATGGATGGATGGATGGATGGATGGATGGATGGATGGAAAGACAGAGAGATGGATGGATGGATGGATGGATGGATGGATGGATGGATGGATGGATGGATGGATGGATGGATGGATGGATGGATGGATGGATGGATGGATGGAAAGAGAGAGAGATGGATGGATGGATGGATGGATGGATGGATGGATGGATGGATGGATGGATGGATGGATGGATGGATGGATGGATGGATGGATGGATGGAAAGAGAGAGAGATGGGTGGGTGGGTGGGTGGATGGAAAGAGAGAGAGATGGATGGATGGATGGATGGATGGATGGATGGATGGATGGATGGATGGATGGATGGATGGATGGATGGAAAGAGAGAGAGATGGATGGATGGATGGATGGATGGATGGATGGATGGATGGATGGATGGATGGATGGATGGATGGATGGATGGATGGATGGATGGATGGAAAGAGAGAGAGATGGATGGATGGATGGATGGATGGATGGATGGATGGATGGATGGATGGATGGATGGATGGATGGATGGATGGATGGATGGATGGATGGAAAGACAGAGAGATGGATGGATGGATGGATGGATGGATGGATGGATGGATGGATGGATGGATGGATGGATGGATGGATGGATGGATGGATGGATGGATGGATGGATGGATGGATGGAAAGACAGAGAGATGGATGGATGGATGGATGGATGGATGGATGGATGGATGGATGGATGGATGGATGGATGGATGGATGGATGGATGGATGGATGGATGGATGGATGGATGGAAAGACAGAGAGATGGATGGATGGATGGATGGATGGATGGATGGATGGATGGATGGATGGATGGATGGATGGATGGATGGATGGATGGATGGATGGATGGATGGATGGATGGATGGATGGATGGATGGATGGATGGCACATGAGGTTGACCCCATCAGTTACCTTGTCAATACACTTGGACTGAGGAAACAACAGACAACTGCCGGGTTCAACAACTTGCAACCGTCTAGTCACTGAACCTGTCTATTTGGCTAATCTTGGCAACTTGGATCAGAAGCACCATGTTTACAGGAGCCATTGCAAAGGGGAAACACAAACAAGCGGGTCTGGATACAAAGCCGTTGCTCTGGCTTGCCCCACCTAGAAGGAAGGAACTCTGCTGGCCTCTCGCTTAATATTGTCAACCCTTGTCTGGCAGGCGCTCTCTAAGATTTTAGATAAGAATTCTTTCCCAGCCCTGCCTGGAACACCAGAGACTGAGCTTGCGTTCTTCAGCACCGAAGGTAGGATCGCGACCACTCGTTCAGGGCTGTTGTTCCAATTAGACGGTAAGATCCTAGTCCTCATGGTTCTAGATGATGGAGTGGCTGTGAATGGTCCCAAACAGGAACACAGGCAGCCAATTGGCCAACCACTCCATCTAGCTTTGTGTTATATAAACCGACAGCCCATATCCCTGACTGGGGCTGGTTCCAGGGATCACGAAACCCCCTTGTTACAGTCGCTCTGTTAGATGCTGATCCATTCAAAGTGTTGGTTCTAACCTATAAAGCCCTTAATCAGCTTGGGTCCAAGCAATCTCAAGGCTTACACCTCCCTTTACGGTCCCGCCTGGGTGTTACAATAATCAAGGGAGGCTTTCCTCTCCGTCCCGCTGCCTTGGTTGCTGCTCCCAGACTTTGGAACTCCTTGCCACTGGATGCCGAGCTGGCCCCATCTTTGTTATCCTTCCGCAAACAGGCAAAAAAAATTACCTTTCTCTTCGGGCAAAGCTTTCCTCAATCCCCGAGCGGGACTTTTAAATGGATGGTTATGCCTTCCTGCTTTGAATGTGTGGTGTTTTTTTTAGTATTGCTCTAGTTTACCATTTCTCAGAGGGTTTTTTTTTCTTTTGTAGTATTTGCACGCTCATTGTTTTTAGCTCTAAACATTGCCTTTTAATGATGCAAGGCACTTTGGTTCCCTTTTAAGGAGAAAGGCGGGGTGAAAATGTTTTAAATAAATAAATATATAGACCGGGACTCCCTATTTGCTCATCTGTTCTCTACGTACCAGCTTTGAGGCCTCTTTAATAAAGAAGGTCTTTCCCACCACAAGTATCATTGTAAATCCTTTTATGAGAAGAAAATACAGAAGCCTTCCAAACCTGTTTTCTCTCTCTCTCTCTCTCTCTCTCTCTCTCTCTCTCTGTGTGTGTGTGTGTTCATTTCCTGAACTATTGCCTTTTGGTTATGTCACAGGAATCAGTCCCATCATCCAGTTGTTCCCAACCTGGGAATTCCAGATGTTCTTGGACTACAACTCCCAGATGCCTTCTCTGGCCAGGGCTGCTGAAAGTTGTAGTAAAAAAAAAACATCTGGGTAACCACTGCCACAATCTCGCGCTTGATGGTCAAGGAGGGCGCCTGGTTGGAAAGGGCCTTGTCCCCACTTGTTTCACAAAGAACTATTAAACAAAGTATGTGCTAAACGTTCTTCTAGATGGAATGACTTGAGCCGTAGGGTTTAAGGGTATGAGCCAGGAGTGGGGAAAGCAGATGTTCAAAGCCTCCGATGGCTGGAGAGCTCACACGTAAGCCAACCTCTCCCTCTCTCTCTTTCATCTTTATTTCCCTCTGCAGGACGCATCTCACAGCATCAAGGTGTCTGGATGAAAAGGACGTTTCGGCCTCTTGAAGCTCATCTCATGAGGAACTGGCTGAGTCTCCCGAGATCCTTGGTGGTGATCCTTCTGGCTGCTCCTCACCGAGAAGAGACCCAAACTGGGGGGGCGGGGGGTTGTGGTAGAGCGGAGGTGGCTGTTGCATGCTCAGAAATCCTCTGCCTTCTCCCCAGGTCCTGCCAAGCTCACATGACCCAAGCTTCAGCGAGGGGGCAGCGAAGCCCCCCAAAAAACCATTCCCGATGGTTCTGCCTTCCGCAGCTTAGAAGAGTGGAGACGACTACCGCTCCCATCACCCTGCCCGGAGGATGGCACTTGGCAGTCCAGCACATCGGGAGCTCGCCAGGCAGCGGGGGCAGCTACTCAAAAGCTAGGGCACCAAAAGTCGTGGGATCCGGTTGGGTGTCCGTTTCATTGCCCTCGCCTCGTTGCCAGCCCAGAAAAACTAGAGCAGAAAATAGGAATTCATGGGTTTTGTGAACACAGGGATGTGAGGCCAAAATGGGGCGGAAGTGGGCAAAGGACTCAGATGTGCAGGCGATGAAAAAACACTGAAGCGTGCGGCGTTTGAATGAGGTCCGGCCGCCAGGTTAAAAGGGGAGACCTATGCATGGGGGTCGGGCATTTTTCCTGGCAGGGAAGGGGCCTGGCAATCTGGCCCCCCGCCCAGTGTTCAGTATTATTTTTCCTAGATATTTTTGCTGCTTGGGTTGACATCTCAAGGCTGACATTCCCCCCCCCCCCGTGTTGAATTTTGCCACAACACTGTGTCCTCCCCCCCCAACCCCCCCCCCAGGAGATGCAGGACGAAAATGTCCATCATCTCCAACCAGTGGTGAGTTTTCACAGGACAGAAGGAACTGTATCGTCCCGAACTCCTGTAGGCCTCCCATGCGAGAAAACCTGACTTGTACCCTTGAGAACGTACAGGTCCCCTGATCTTCCCAGAAGCTGTTGAACTTTAAAGAGAATCTGTACATGCTCAGAGACACTCTTGCTGTTCTCCAGCCACGTTGTGGGAGCTACAGTACCTCTCGGAGGGATCCATGTGTCGGGGGGAACTCGGAGTGTTTCTCACATGTTGCAAGAAATAAAAGGGTGCCTCCAGGCATACGCAGAGGGCCATGGTTAATAGGACCCCAGTTCCTTTCAGATACAGCTGGGTTTCAGCAGGGAAAGGAATCGGGGGGGGTGGGCTCCCCAAAGCTCTCCTCCTAAGAAAAAGAGTGCCAGTTCTCCCTTCTCTTATCCCAGGTACCCTCACCTTCTTTCATGGGGGGGGCCAAGGCGAGAGCAGTAGGGCGGCCATAGGGCGGGGAGGGGGGGGAGCTGAGCTCTTTCCATCCTCTCCAATCAGAAACTGGCAGAGCCAGTTGCTATAGCAACCAGAGGATGCAGGGGATGCCAAATTGTGGAGTGATCTTGGACCTCCCATCCGGAGGGTTGGATTCACGCCTCTGACATCTGCACCCCTGCTTTGCTCCAGCAGGCGCCCCGAAAAGCCACGCCAGGAGAGCTTTCGAAGGACCGACTCCTCTCGGCACATCACTGCGCAGATGTATTTCCGACCATCTCTAACCCCCTTCTTTCATTTCTGCAAAAAAATATATATATTGCAGTTTCCGAGCAGTGGAAAAGGTGATCAGCTTGGATGATGCCTGTACATCGCGCAGATTAAATGGGGGGACAATATGTGGGGACCTGGGGCCAGCCACACAAACACACACACTTTGTTCATCTTTTGCACACTCACACACTCTGGCCCGCCTCTCAGGGTTGTTGTGCGGGGCACACAGGAGACAAGAAAGGCAATTTATGCCTGCTCTTGCTGGCAGAAAGGTGGGAGGAGGAGCCGGATAGATGATCTCTGATGCAAACTCTACAGGAAGAGGGACTCCCATGGAACTGCTGGATAGCTGAGTGATTTAGGTTAGGGGTTCAAATCTCCTCTGTGCCTCCTTGGCAGGGGCTGGACCGGATGATCCATAGGTCCCTTCCCAGCTCTGCAGTTCTAAGGTGACGAGGACTGTTTTTAGAGGGCTTTTTCAGAGAATGGAGGAACGACTGCTCACTGGTGTGGACCAGCGTACAGCACGGAACGAGACGGTCTTAAATGATCTGGAACAGGATGTGCCCACCGTTCTTTGGTTCCTGGGGCATGTTCTTTTATGCACATCCTAGTTCAGTGTTTCCCCTCCTAGGGAAAAAAACAAGGTTATTCCCAAAGGGTTTTTCTGGGGGGGGGGGGAAGTTGGTCATGGGTCGCCTTATAGTTGTTGAGGCCCTTCTTAAAATGATTTCTTCCACACCTTTTTGGAGCCTTAAGAGTGAATGGGTGAGAAACAGGCCCTTTTTTTTGGGGGGGGGGAGAAAAATGCCTCTCCTTTCTAAGAAGGGAAGACTTCAGCCCATTAAAAATGCCTCTTTCTGCAATCCTGCGCTTTCTCCTCCTGAACCGCTCTGCCGAGGTCCCCTAGGCGCAAAGACCAAAGGTCAGAGTGTCAGGGTGGGGTTCGAAGCTCCTGGGAGCTGAGTTCGGATCTCTCCAGCGTGGGGCACTCTAACCACTACCCCACACGGTCCCTCCTTTCCGTGGTGCTTGTGCAGGAGAGCAACTACCCCGGAATTGTGCCCCCCCTCGGTCTGAGCCGTTCAGTTCCTGGGCAGCCTTCCCAGCTAAGGAGAAGATGAATATTAAAAGATGTTATTTTCTCTTTGTGCACATTTTTAGGTATTTTGTGGAGCCCTTTCCGCACTGCTCGGAAGAGACAAAAATTTCTCTTTTACGCTTAGCAGAATGAGTTATAGCTAAACAAGGGGAGACCAACCGGGACCTGTGGCTGTCTCGCTGCCCTTCATCCTGGGTGTGGGGGGCGCTCTGCACATGCTCCAAGGGCATGTAGCGTTGCTTCCCCATGTTCCCAGGCCGAAGCATTCTGCCCATGCCCCGAGGGGGGGCACCACCCCGCCTTTTGACGACGCCTCTCCTTTTGGCCACAGGCTGGGGCGAGCCAGTTCTTCCATATTTGGTCGGCCTCCTGCTTTTGAGCCGGTGGCGCTCCCGGGGGTTCATCGCTGCGCGGGGGAGGAGAGCGAGCGCTCTGCTCATGGTCAGGGGCACCCTGGCCACTTCAAAGCGCTTGGGTAGGGGGGGAAGACGGGGCGTGGGACTCTGTGTGTGTGATTGTGCGTGTGTGTCGGGGCGCTGCTGCCCCTTGCGCGCTCCCTCTCCCGCCTCCGCCTTGCGCAGTGCGCTCGCCTGGAGCGCGGCCGGCGAGGGGCGCACGGAGGGAGCGCGGCAGAAGCGGAGGCCTCCCCGCGCATCTCCCCTCCCCTCCCCGCGCATCTTCCCCTCCCCTCCCCGCGCATCCCGCCTCCCTTCCCACGCCTCGCCTCGCTTTCCGCCCCGGTTGGCGAGCGGAGTGCGCGCCTCTCCAAACGCGCCCGGGGGGGAGCCACCGACCGGCCGGGGCCGCCTGGAGACCCTCCGCCACGGTGAGTGCCGCCGCCTCCCGGGGGGGGGGGGTCGGCTGCTGCTTTCCCTTTGCGCGGAGACGGGGGGGGGCAGGTTTGCGCAAAGAGCGAAAAAAAAACTCTTGGGTCCCCAGCAAAAAAAGAGAAAACCCTGGGGCGAGGGAGCGCAAGGGTGCCCCGGGCCATGTGCAAAGCGGGCGCGCCCCGTTGGGCCAAGCGCAGGAGGCACAACCCTACTCCCCCCCCCGGGTCCCCCTTCCCAAAATCTGTCCCGGAGGGCTGGCACCTTTTCCATTTTGGGTCAAATACCATGAAAAGGGGAGGAAGGGGGGGGAGAATTAAAAAAACACAGAAGGAACAAGAACGGCAGCAGCCCCGGGAAGGGGTGTCCCCCCCCCCAGGAGCCTCGGAGGGACGGGATCCCCGAGGGGGGGGTCGCATCGTTTGCCGGGACTGAGCGCCGGCAGGCAAAGCAGCCGAGGGCACCTCTGGGCATGTGCTGAGTGCGCTCCCTGGTCTGCCCAGCGGGTTCCCTTCTTATCCGCGCTCTCTTAAGACGAAGGGGTCCGTGGTGCGGGGGGGGGCGTCGAGGGGCTCAGCACCAGGCAGGATGCCCCCCCCCTTTGCGCATCACGGAGGCGTATGTGTGAATTCTTGTTCCTTCGGATCCGTGGTCGTGGGAAGGGGCTTCCTTCCCGTGGCCTATATGGTGCGATATGTGGGATGTGTGTGTGCGCGGGGGGGGGGTACCCACTGCCCCCCCATTGCTCTCAATGGGGCTCACAAATCCTGCCTCCCCATCAGCCAGGCTGGCCTCTCTAGCATGGGGGGGCTCGGTCAGAGGCTTTTTGCGCCAGGAGTTTTTTAAAGCCTTCCTTTCTCGGTGTGTGTGTGTGTGTGTGTGTGTGTGTGTGTGTGTGTGTGTGTGTGTGTGTGTGTGTGTGTGTGTGTGTGTGTGTGATTTTGTCCGACCCGTTCCGGCAGGCGAGTGGGGGCTTCGTAGCACACCAGGTGTGCTCCCCACCACCACATGGACCTCAATGTGTGTGGGGGGGGGGGAGTGCACCTGTCAGTGGGCACGCCGGTGTGCCACCCCTCCGGGCGAAGGGGCAAAGGCGATGCCCAGGAAAGCCGTTCTCATTGCAGGGCGGAGGGCAAGCCTGTGTGAAAGGACTGCATCTTGCATGAGCATGAAGACAGGGGCGCATGCATGGTGGGCGCGCTCATGCACAGGGGCTCATGCGCAGGTTGAGCTGTGCAAAGAGGGCGAGCTGGCGTCCTTTTTGAAACCCTGCCTTCTCTGCATTTCTTTGTCTTTTGTGTGCCATGCCACTCTGCCTGAGTGCGCTGCGCATCAGTAGCATGGGCACTTGGGTATACCCCCCCTTCCTTCCTTTCTCTCTCTCTCTCTCTCTCTCTCTCTCTCTTTTCTCCCGGTTTGCTTTTTTCTGTGTGCAACCAGCTGCCTCTGTTGATAAATGTTTGTGCCACACAGTCTGCGGGGCCGTATTGTCATCCTGCTGAGGAAGGTGGAATCAGGGGTGGGGGGTGGGGGGAAGTTCTATTTTGTAATGTGTTGCTGAACGGAAATTTTGCAACAAGACCTTGGTGCATAGGCAAATGGCATGGGGAGAAAGAAGCAACGAGGGAGGGGGGGTTTGAGGAAAATAATAATTATATGTCCGTTTTATAGCCACGGTGGGTCTAATTCCAAAGAGGTGGGAACTGGGGAAAGGGCCATATTCTCCCACCACTTCTGTTGAAATTGTCAAAGCTGTGACACACACACACACACACACACACACACACACACACACACACACACACACACACACACACACACACACACACACACACACACACACATTCTCTCACTCACTCTCTCTCTCTTACCTAAAAATAACTTCACTGTAAAAAAAAAAAACAGAAACATGTTATCAACCCGTTGTTTGTGAATCCACCGGCTTGTTTCGAATGATTAATACTATTTTCCCACAACACAAAGACATTTATAACTACGTGCTAGCATTGCTGGTATTGGTTAAGAGTGTTAAGCTCAGACAAGACAGTCTTGAGTTCGAATTTCAATTCTGAACCATGAAGCTCACCGGGTAAACTTGGGCCAGGCCAGTCTCCCTGGAGCTAATCTACCTTGCAGGGCTGTTGTGAGGATAAATGTATTGGATGGAGGAAAGAAGGGTAAAACATCAAACAAATAAACGGAATTCCTAAGGGGTGGTGGCATTTTTCCCACCCTCACCCCATCTAGCATCCTCCGACTGTTTTTGAAGAGACAGAGTGTATGAAATGTCGCACGAGGAGGGGCAGGGTCTGTTCTCGATCATCCCAAAGTGCAGGACACGTAAGAATGGGCTCAAGCTACAGGAGGCCAGATTTATTTATTTATTTATTTATTTATTTATTTATTTATTTATTTATTTATTTATTTATTTATTTATTTATTGTCATTGCAAGTATATACACAGTATACCCATACAATGAAATTCACAGACACCCAGAGACCAGACACACGCACACACATAAAATTCCCCCAAACACTCCCCACCCACTAAAAAAATCCCCCACTAAAAATACAAACATCTACACCGCAGGCCAAGTAACACAGTCCAACTAATTATTCACTACTGGTGGTCTTTAAGCTCATTATTAAGTGCAATTATAGCTCTGGGATCAAAACTATTCAGAAAACGTGTGGTCCGAGTCTTAATCGTTCTACATCTTCTGCCAGACGGCAACAGTTCAAAAAAAGTTATAAGCAGGATGGGAAGAGTCTCTCAGGATGCTGTGTGACTTCCTCGGACAGTGGGAAGAAGAGCAGGAAAAACGTCCTAACTGTTAAAGCAGTACGACAACGGAACCCATAGCTTTGGGAGGTGGGGAGCGCTCCAACATTGGAGACATTCAAGAGAGAATTGGACCCCCCTCTGTCAGATCTGCTTTTGATCTGGATTCCTGCCTTGAGTACGAGAAAGTTGAACTCGACGTGCCTTACAGGCCCCTTCCCAACGCAATGATTCTGTTATTCTATGAACCAGATCCTGCAGGATCCCCATAACCTTGTAAACTATTAGCTATTGATCATCTTGTGCTCCGTGGGTTTGTCTAAATCCCTTTCTGAGCAGATCAAAAGCCAGTTCAGTCCGGCGTGCTGGAGATGTGCCAGCAGGTCATGACAGCAAGAGCTGTGTGAACATCTGGAGTACGACGGTTCTATCTTTAATCCATGGCTAATAAGAAACTTAGAATGCCTATCGGTGGGTCCCCCTGAACGGCTGCCTAGTCCATCGTTCTGTTTGCGGAGTGGCTCGCTAGATGTCCACAAGGCTGATACGAGCGCAGAAGCCGCACTTCCCTGCCTCGTGGTGCAGTGGTTAAACTGCAGCGCTGCAGGCCAAACTCTGCTCACAACACCCCCGGGTTCAATCCCAGGGATCTGGCTTGAGGTTCGTTCAAACTTCTATCCTTCCAAGGTTGGTAAAAGGTGTACTCAGCTTGCTGGGGGGGAGGGCCATATGCAGCCTGAATAATTCAATATTAAACCACTCAGAGTGCTTTTAAGCATCACGGGGTGGTATATAAGCAGCATGTTTTGCTTATATTTTTTAAATAAAGTTCTGTAGTAATTACTATGGAGTGGTAGACTTATCTCTGAACATGGAGGTTTGATTTGCTGTGTGACTCCAGTTTAGCATTGTGTCACCACAATGCCCCAAAAGTTGGCTCCGGGAAGCCCACAAGCCGCTTGCTTCCTCTCGTCTTCCATGGAAGCTCCAGTCCGGTCCAGCCTGTTGCCTCTGGAGGTGGAGGTAGTTAATCATGTGTGTCACCACCGATGAGTCACCGCTGAAGGCTTTATTTTCCTCGAATTTTATCTGATCACCTTTTTAAAAAGCCAACCATGGTTTGGAAGCAGTTTTGAATTACAACTCCCAGCATGCTGGCTGGGGGATTCTGAGCCTAACTACGTGTTAAGATCATGTTTGTCAGGGACACAGGAGAGGGCCTTCTCGGTCGCTTCTCCCAGACTCTGGAACTCCCTGCCACTGGAGGCCAGCCTGGCCCCATCTTGGCTGTCCTTCCACAAGCAGAACATGGCCTTTCTCTTCAGGCAGGCTTTTCCTGAGTGACTGTCTGTCCAAGAGGGTTTTTTAAAAAAAACATATAGTTGTGCCTCGTTGCTTTGAATGTGCTTTTGGTGTTGGTTTTGTTTACTCTTTTAGTGTGGCATTTGTACATACTCATGTACTTCCTGTTTTTAGCGTTTAAATATTGTCTTGTAGGGATGTCAGCTCTTTTGGGTCCTTTTTAAGGAGAAAGATGTGTGTGTGTGTGTGGGGGGTCTAAATGTTTTAAATAAAGAAATACCAATAAATATTGTAGCGGGCCATCCAGTTTTAAATCTAACCACCAGACCCCAGGGTGGTCTTGCCTGCAGAGGATCGGAGCTGTTACCCCTGAAACTTTGGGGAGAGATTCCCTCCCACTTGGCCCATGAGTCACCCTCTCCCCAAAAGATCATCATACAGTGATTTCGTCGTAATGCGGGGCAATCGTTAAGCGAGGCACCACTGTATGTGTAATAGCTAATCCTCCATGGCTATCTCCTGGCCACGCTTAGAGATAAGGAAGGACTTGGCAGGCATTTGCTACCGAATTTGTTCTTGGTCAAGGCAAAGATCAGGAAAAAGTGGGCTGGGCCCTCCCGGATGATGTTCACCTGTTTCCAGACACAGCCAGACCGGCCGCAGTTTTGTGTGTTCAGTTGTAACGCACACTTGATCAGAGGTTGGAAAAGTCCCCCCCCTTTTTTTTTTCTTTTAAGATGATAGCCTCCAGAATCTGGAGGGTGGCGGGAAGGAAGGAAGGAAGGAAATGAAACTTTCCCCCAAACTCTACACCTGATTTCTTTCCTAAGATCCTGCAGGAATTTGCAATTCACCCAGGATCAAGGGGTTCACCCCCTTTTGCCGTAAACCTGCACCTGTGCAGAATCGCTACGGCTACTCTGCAAGGCGGGGTATGCCCTCTGCACAGGCTCAGAGGGGCTGTTTTCGCAATGCACCCATCGCAAAGCTAACCCCTGGGCATTTATGGCTGTCGAATCGCTGCCCTCGCCCATCCTGGGTCACTGTTATCTCACTCTTCCTCTCTCTTTGGCCTCAGTTTCCCCCAGAAAGAGAGGCCAGGAAAATCAGCTGGGGCTGTTTCTTCTCCTTGCTCAATGAGAGGTCAGGGTCAAGGGGCCGCGGACATCCTTGCTGACCCCCTAAGGGTGGGGTGCAGACCTCAGCAGGTGCCCAGTGAGGTTGAACCTGGGTACCAGCCCTGGGGGAAAAAATAGAATCTGTAGCTCAGAAGATGTCATGAGAGACGGCGGCTCTTTTACAGCACAAATCATGTGCAAGAAGCCCCTATTTCACGGCTAGGTACGGTATATGCCATTTAAGAAGCTATGTTCTGGACATCACTGAGGTTTTGTGGTTTCCACCTTGTTATCCTGAGTTAACTACCCGCTCTCGTCTGAGTTCAGAAGCTAAGCAGAGTCAGGCCTGGCTAGTGCTTGGATGGGAGGCCACCCCAGAATTCATGGGATCTCTGGAAAGGGTGTGGAATGGCAGGCTTTGGCTGCCGGTTGGAGCCGGCAGTCCTGGGCTAGTTGATGCCCAAGCCAGCTTCCCGTGCTGATGTGTTCCTCAAAAAGCACTTTTTTAATGCCTGTGTCCTAACGAGGAGGGCAAAGGGGCTGGAAAAGTCTCGTGTCTGAAATATGTTTGGGTCCAGAGTTGTTCTCGCGATTCACGGAGTAGAGCATGCAAAAGGGCAGGCTTGGAAGCCCCATCAAACTCATTTCTTTTTTTCTGCTGTGGGTCTCTGAGTTGTCCCTCAAACAGGTTGCTGTTTGCTTCTCGCTCTGCGGACGAGAGCGGCTGAACTTCCAGGCGGAGGACTGTCTAAAATCAGCTGCCAGGCCTGAGTCATCTCCTGGCGAACACCCCGGGGGCCTTGGAGGCATGCCGGGCCAAACATTCCAGGACTCTTTCCCTCGGTCGGTCGCTGACACCGTACTTGGAGGGAGGCGCTTGAGAGAGAGAAAATCCGGTCCTTTTAAGCCCACCCTCGGGGGAGACCTGGAGGGGGCTGTAACTCTGCACTGCAGTCCCCAAAGCGCACGAGCAGGTGGTGGGTGTTTTCTGCGGCTCCCCTTTATTTTCAGAAGAAGCCAGCGCTGGAAGTTCTCTGCCTGCGTGTCTCCTGCACCCTGTTCCCTACAGCAGAGGGGAGGATTCTGGGCCAGCATCTTCCAGGGAGCAGAAGGTTGCTTGGCGGAGGTCCAGAAACCCCAAAAAAAGATCCCAACCTTGCTCGGAGCCAAGATTTCCAGGCCTTTTTCTCCCTCGGCTGTCGGGAGCTCCAGACGCAGAGGAGCGCCACCAACTCAAGCCGGGGAGCTAATGTGCCTTGTTTCTATACCTCTTTGTTTAGGTCCCGGGGCAAGGCAGGCAGTGCTGCGCCTGAAGCAGTGGATGCTGGGACATGTTGTGCTTGGTGGGGTGGGGCCGTGGAGCATGGTTGATAGGCAGAGCCGGGGGGACAGGCAGGCAAGTGAGCCTAGTAAGCATGCCTAGCCGGAGACATACAGAGAGACAGGCCTTCTCTCAGACCTGTCCTCCACCTCACTTGCTTCCTTCATGGATTAAGTCCGGGGAAAAAAAGAGAGAGGAGAATATATACCCTGTTTTTCCATGTATAAGACTATACTTTTGTCTAAAATCTTTAGACTAAAAATTGAGGGTCGTCTTATACAGCTGAGGAGAGAAAAAAACAAGTGGAAGGGAAAGCAGGGATCAAAGCGATCCTGCAGCCCTTTGATCCCTTTCCCTCTACACTTGCTAAGCCCCACTTAGATTTCTTAATTTTGGGTTAGAAAAGTCGGGGTGTCTTATACACGGGGGCGTCTTAGACACGGAAAAAAATATGGTATATCTTCTCTCCACACTTATAGGAAGAGCCCAAGATTTCAGCAGGAAAAGGGCTGGTGAGAGTCTGTGGTAAAGGGAACAGACAAGGATCACCTCTGAGATGGGATGGGAGCCCATGCCTTTACTGGATCAGCCACCTCTGGCATGAGGAATCAATAGGAAGTGGCCTCACGCTGGTTCTGATCGCTGCTCTGTCAGCTTTGACGAGCGACACTTTCTGGCTAGATTCCGGCTTAGGCGTGCCCAAAGATTTGTGCTATTTCCCGGTGGTCTCCCAACCAAGGATTAACCCACCGTGGCCTGATTTAGCTTCCAAAAATCATAGAATCATGGAGTTGGAAGGGATCCCTTAAGGCTATCGGGCCCAACTCCCTGCTGAAGACAGGAATTCCAAATCAAACTCTGACAGAGTTAAGTTTCTCTTGAAGGTCTTCTAGCGTTGGAGCGCTCACCACCTCCCAAGGTTGTGGATTCCCATTGTCGTACTGCTCTAACAGTTAAGAAGTGTTTTCGGGTATTCGGCTTAAATCCGGCTTCCTGTAAATTGAGTCAATTATGACGTGTCCTGAACTCTGGGGTGATCAAGAATAGATGTAGGGCCACCTTTCAAGGATTTGAAAAGTGCTATCAGATTTCTCCTCAATCAGACGGGTGTATGTGCTCCGGCTTCCTTCTGATGCTCGTCAGGCTTGTCTCCCTAGAAGGTGAGGTGGAAATATGGGCACACCTCAGTCCTCATGTCTGAGCAACCCTCTTAGCCACAGACTGCCTGCTAGTGACAGAGCGGAGGGAATGGGAAGTAGTTCAGTCCTGGAATATGAGGAGTTATATAGTGGAGTCGGAGTGGAATCACTAGGACTAGGTGATGATATTGTGCTCTTCCAGCTTCTCTCGGTCTGGTTGCAACCTTCACATCAGCTGGGATTTTTTCCTACCCACAATCTACTTATGAACTCTCCCTGCTCTCACTTCCTGCTGGCTTGGTGTCTGAATGAGCAATTAAGATCCATTAGAGATATCAAAGACCTGTTCCTGGTGTGTAGGAGAACTTCTAGCACTGGTTTATTGTGATGCCTTTTAAAAGTTAGGGTAGTTTTAAATGTTTACTTGCTTTTAATTATTCCGTTGTGTTTTAATTTGTGTACATTGGTGCCCCGCATGACGAAGATAATCTGTTCCGGGAAAATTGCTGTTTAGCGAAATCGTCATCATGCGAAATCTGTTTCCCCATTGGAATGCATTGAAACCCGTTTAATGTGTTCCAATGGGGAAAATAACTTGTTGTCCAGTGAAGATCGCCCATAAGGAAGGCATTTTGTGAGCGCCGATCAGCTGTAAAAATGGCTGCCCTGCGAAGCATGGGTCCAGAAAACACAGGGCAGCCATTTTGCGGAGCCGGAAAAATCGTCGTCTTGCGAACAAAGGGTTTGCGAAGCATGGACCTGATTGACGTCCAGCGAAAATCCCCCATTGGAACGACTGTTTTGTGAATCGCTATAGCGATTGCAAAAAGTCATCGTAATGCGGATTTGTCATTCAGCAGGGTCGTCGTCTTGCGAGGTACCACTGTATTGTTTAATGGTGTTTTTTTTTAATGTTCAACTCAGGTTTTTCATTCTGTTCTTTCAAATATTGTGACTGGCCTCGAGTCCCCTTGTCAGGAGAAAGGAGGCCAATCAATCAATCATCAATCAATCAATCAATCAATGGTTCAACACAGCTGCCTGCATTTTTTGGAGTCTCCTTTGGCAGGCCTGGATTTGGGTGTTTTCTTGATGAGGACCTGATTGTCACAAGGCCCTTGCTTCCTGTGGGTTTCCCCTGATTTTTGATTGTCTGTGTTTCCCGAACTGTTTATGATCCAGTCACTACATTCCTCAGGCACCTGCTCTGATTTCTCAGGTGATGCACAAAAGTGGGAAGACTAGCCCACCTCATACCAGAGGCGGCTGCAGTATTGATTGTCTTCTTCTCTTTGTTTCATAGGTTTCATCCTTGGGGAAGGGTTCTTGTCTACCAGCACCGGTGGTCCTTCTCTATCTGTCTCAAGTGACAGGCTCACGCTCCCAAAATGTCTGCAACCCTGGACCTGGAAAAGGGGTGCACGGTGGACGAACTTCTACATGGTTGCATCGAAGCTTTTGGTAAGGGAGAAGGGAGGGCCTCTGGCTCAGGATCGAGAAGGTGCGGGTGTCACAAGTGGCCGAAGCAGAAAAGGGCGGCGGTATTCGGCCCGAATTGCAATCTCTTTGCGCTGCGTTTGGGATTGTGGAAGAAAAGAGAAGAGGTGGGGTTGGAAAAAAAAGGATGTTTAAACTTCTTTACAAAGCCCCTGTGCCTGGCCACTGCACAACAGAGCTGTGTTGAAAGTCATTTCCCAAAGAAGAAGGATACAACGTCGGAAGTGACCTCAACAGCTGAAAGACAGAGAAAGCCTAAGAGTGAAAAATTGCATGTAGATGTGTAACATACAAGAAGGGAAACCCACTGGCTATGTATTTGTTATCGGTCACCAGCTGATTCGGGGGTACTAGTTCGATGTGTTGATGTGCTATTTCTAGCCTGAATGAACTACATTTTTTGCGTTCCCCACCCCATCCCATTCAGTATATCACAGACACCCCCCAAAAAGCCTTATTGTGTGCTCTGTTTTCCAGACAGCGAAGGCAAGGTTCGAGATCCCCAGCTCGTCCGCATGTTCCTCATGATGCACCCATGGTATATCCCATCCTCCAAGCTAGCTGCCAAGCTGCTGCAGATATATCCTTTAGCCTACCAGGCATCATCCTCCCTCCAGTCACAGAATCAAAGTGTTGTCAACTCAGAAGGAACCTCAAGAAGCCTCAGATCCACTCCCTTCCTTGGTGCAATTCCAGTTAGCATCCCTGTTTGCTTCCAAGCGGGGCGGATCCCACCCTTACCCCCGTGCTGGTATTCTCCAGATGTGGTGGAATTCAGTATCCATTATCCCCAGGTAGCTTATGCTGGCTTGTCTGCTGAGTTACCCTTGAACTGAGCATGCTTAGCCTGGAGAAAAGAAGACTGAGGGGAGATAGGAGAGGACTTTTCAAATACTTGGAAGGTAATCAGAAAGAGGAGGGGGCAGGATCTGTTCTCGATCATCCCAAAGTGCAGGACACGTAAGAATGGGCTCAAGCTGCACAAATGTGTTATGGGCGCAGAAGCCGCACTTCCCTGCCTCATGGTGCAGTGGTTAAACTGCTATATATCCCCTTTCTCCTAAGGAAACCAAGTAAATGCATTAAAACCGCTAAAATCAACAGAGGACGCAGTTAAAAAGCAATGCAGCCGGACAGTTAGACATATACTGTGGTAAGGTATGCTTTTTGTCAGCACCCGCAGATTACACAGCTTTGCCCCTTCCTGGATGGGCAGTCACTGGCAACATTGGTTCCAAGCACTGGTTTTCTGATGGATTGACTACTGTAATGCTCTCTACACGGAGCATCCCTTGAAGCCAGCGTCCACCAAAGATCTGGCTGGCCTCCTCCCTCCAGAGATTTTTAAAAGCAGCTGAAAAACCACTATTTAGGGAAACATTTAAGGAGATGCTTCCCCTTAGTTAGCATACCTTTCAACCATGGGCCATCTTGTTTTATGGGTTTCAGGATATAGATATTTGTAATATTAAATTAAATTTAAAAGATAGGTTTTATAATTAAAATACAGTGGTGCCTCACTGGACAGTTGCCCCGCATGACAGTTTTTTTTGCTAGACATTGACTTTTTGCGATCACTATAGCGATTCGCAAAACAGTGATTCCTATGGGGGAATTTTGCTGAACAATGTTTGGTCCCTGCTTCGCAAACCGATTTTCCCTAGACGACAATTTTGACAGCTCCCTCCGTGCTCACAAAACAGGTGTTTTTGGGACCTAAGCTTCGCAAGACAGCGATTTAAACAGCTGATCGGCGGTTCGCAAAGCGGCTTTCCTGCGGCCGATCTTCGCTAGACAACGATGATTCTTCCCCATTGGAACACATTAAACAGGTTTCAGTGCATTCCAATGGGGAAATGCTTTTCGCTAGACAATGATTTCGCTAAACACCGATTTCAGTGGAATGGATTATCATCGTCTAGCGAGGCACCACTGTACTAGCAAAATTCTGTGAAGGTGAAACCTGGATCTCATTTTTGCACTGAGACCCAGCAGTGGGAAAACTCCCTCATGGTATGAACGCCAAGGAGGCGTACACGGTTTCTCTCCTTCTCTTTTCTCCTTAACTCTGCTGTGAACTTACCAAGATTCTCGCGGCTCGGAAACCAGCTCCTTGCAGATTAAAACCTGCCATCTGGTGAGGTAGGTGTTGAAAGAAGGGCCCTCAAAGTATAGAAGAGGGTGAAGGAGGTTGAAATGGGATGGCTAGGACAGTGGTTCTTATCCTGACCTCTGTTTTGGAGGTGTGCTTTGATGGACTGCAATTATGTTCTCTGAGAGATGAGGTCTCAAAAGGCATGGGTGGGAGCAGAGCTGGCCTTACCATTGGTTATTGTGAGGCAGCTGTCTCAGGCAGCAGATCGTGGGGGGTGGCAGTGGTGCCCGTCGCTCTGGTGGTTTTCCTCATTCAGAGTTCTGTTACTGAACTGGCTCCCTTTCCTTGCCATAGAACATTTATATTGCAAGATAAAAGGCTATACAGTGGTGCCTTGCAAGACAAACGCCTCGCCGGACGAAAAACTCGCAAGACGAAAGCGTTTTGCGATTGTGTTGGCGACTCGCAAGACGGCTTCTTCTATGGCCGTGCTTCGCAAGACAATTCCCCTCCCCCCGCAAGACCGATGCCTTGCAAGACGAAAATAATTCATTCGTCTTGCGAGGTTCCCATAGGAATGCATTGCAATGCATTCCTATAGGAGACCGCTTTTCTCAAGACGAAAATTTTGCATGACAGCGCTACTCGTGGAACAAATTGCTTTCGTCTTGCGAGGCACCACTGTACAAACATACACATATGAAATATCGCCTTTTAGATAAGTGGCTAAAACTTTGCACCATGTGATGGCATAGGCGTAGTGCTATCTTGTGCTTCCCAGTGGGGCATCAGTGGGCTTAAGCTGAAGGCGGGGGGGGGGGGGGAAGGTGGCTCCACCAGAGTCTGAGATTCCATGTCTGGTTTTGGCACTAACCCTGTGATTTTTGGTCTCGTGAAGATACTGGATCTCAGCGTTTCCGGCAGAATTCGATCTCAATCCAGAGCTGGCTGAACAGATCAAAGAGCTGAAGGAACTCCTGGGCCAGGAAGGGAATCAGCAGCACAGCAGCCTGATCAACATAGAGAGCATGTAGGTAAACAAGGGAGACAAACGCCCTCCATAACCACTGATCCTCCTTCGGGGCTTTCTAGCTCGTCAACTCGCTTGTTTGCGGGGTTGCGTTCTTGCAGAAGGGGGATTGGGGCAGCGGAGGTGGGGGATGCCAGTGTTTGCAGACGCGGCGACTCCGTTCCGGGTTTCAGTGTGAACTTTACAGGAGCCATTTGTGTGGTTTTTTTCCCCCTGAACCCACAGGGGGGTATCTTGCCGTCTTTGGTGGGTGGCTTTTCTGGAGCAGGACCTTCCAAGGGGCGCCTCCCGTTGGGTGGGGATCTCTGCCACCTCATGGAAGCTCCATCAGGTTTCCCACCAGTGGGGTTCCGAAAAACAGGAAAACCTTGAACTTTGGGAGAGGAGCACATTTCCACACAACACTGTAACTGGAACCCAGACATTTTCTTTTCTTGGCTTATTTACAACCCGCCAGAAACTTCACCGAGTCTTCCTCGTTGAGCCTTCGTGGTCTTGAAAGAGGACATTTCCGAGTCTTCAGTTTCCCTTCCCCATAAATGTGCTCCGGAGCCCATCAGCCAGCCTAGCCAGAACCTCCCCATGCTGCAGTACGCTGGTGGCAGTAATTCATCCCTCGTAGGGACTGAGATGTTGTGAATGCTCTGATTTATATTCCTGGGGTTTGTTTGTGAGTTTTCTGAACCCTGTTTCTGGAAGAGTCAAGGCTGCAAGAGTGAAACAGCGCTACAGCACTTGCGGGGCGGGTGGGGATCTTTTTGGCGTACAGCTCCCACTGTGTTGCGCTTTCTGGTTGGAAGAGGCTGGTAGTCCCAAAAAAAGGAACTTTTCCAAGCCCTGAGTACTCATCTTAAAAAAAAAAACCCTTCCCTAGTTTTAATTAGCATCCAAAGGCTTTGGGATTTGGGACCGGCAGCCAGCCGGAGAAGGTGCAACCCTGGGGGACTCTTTCTTTAGGCAACCGCTCAAAGCATCCCTTTCTGTACCTCCCTGGAGAAAGGCTGACTTCTTTCCTCCCCTCCCAGACCTACTTACAAGTGGAAGAGGCAAGTCACCCAGCGGCAGCCCGTGGCGCAGAAGAAGCGCAAGACCTCTTTGCTCTTTGACCACCTCGAGTCGGGGGAGCTGGCCGAGCACCTCACCCACCTGGAGTACCGGTCCTTCAGCAAGATCTTGGTGAGGAGGAGAAGCGGCCCAGGAGCATGGGGGGGCGGGGTGGGATGTCCAGGATGTGCTGGTGTTATAGTTGTTGTTGTTTAGTCATTAACTCAAAGAACCCAAAGAGGCTTATGTTATTAAAAACACAATATTAAAATCTCTCCTTCTTTCTCATTCTCCTTCCTGAGTACAGTGGTGCCTCGCTTAACGGGCACCTCGTTTAACGACGAATCCGCATAGCAATGAATTTTTTGTGATCATTTTTGCGATCGCATTGCAATGGCTTAGATAGGAAAATATCGCATACCGATCATCGCATAGTGATGATTTTCCAACAGCTGATTGGCAGTTCCAAAATGGCCGCAGGGTAAATAAAATGGGCGCCTGCTGTGTTTTTGCCCGGATTCCTCACTTACCGGGCAGCGAAAATGGCCGCCATATGGAGGATTTTCGCTTAAAGGTGAGTTTTTGCCCATAGGAACACATTAAATGGGTTTTAATGCATTCCTATGGGCTTTTTATTTCCACATAGCGACGAAATCGCTTTGCAGTGATTTTTGCTGCACGGATTATCGTCGCTATGCGGGGCACCACTGTACCAGAATCAGCTTACCGATGGTTCTTTATAAAACTGTGAGGAAGTCACAAGTGGGGTACCCCAAGGCTCAGTCCTGACCCCCCCCCCGTGCTCTTCAACAATTTTAATTGATGACTCTGGAGGAGGCAATGCAGGGACATTTGCAGATGACTTAAAATTGGGTGCAATAGATGTCACCTTGCAAGACAGAAACAAAGTTCAAGAAGATCTTCATAGGCTTGAGCACTGCGATGAAAACAACAGAATGAAATTCAACAGGGAGATGTGGAAAGTCCTCCTAGAAAAAAAGAAACCACATGTGAATCTTCCTAAGTGTTAGAGTAGTACAGCAACGGAACGGTGGTGAGCGCTCCAGCCGTGGAAGCATTGAAGAGCAAATTAGACCCCCCAGTGTCAGATCTGCTTTGATTTTGGACTCTAGCATTGAGCAAGGAAATTCAATTCGATGGGCCTCTAGGCCACTTCCAACTCCATTATTCTGTGATTGTACGAACCCGGTCCTTTCTGATGAGAGTCACCTTTTCAAGACTAAAAACAGAGAAGTTTGCTTTGCTGAGGTTTTTTAAAAGTGTAAATTGCAGTTCATTTATTTGCGCTCCTCCAGCCATGAGCACACGACTCAACACTTTTAGCGGTCTAAAACCTTTCTGCACAATTTTTGTGCATGCCTGGGCTTTCACATCGCTTTTTCTCTAAAGCACCACTTAACAGAATTCCTCTTTTCGATTCCACTCCTCAGAATCCCCCCATGTTACACAACCCACGCACATTCCGGCTCAGAGATTCTGGGAATTCTTCTAAAAGGAACATTTTCCAAATTGTGTTTCAGCGTGTTGTTTGTTTCTGCTCTTTAATTTTAATGCATTTTACACATTTTTTCCTCTGACAAAACGATGGCGGGTTTGTTTGCGTATTTTTGGAGTATAAAATTACAAGGAAGACATACACAGCCCCTTTGGTTATGTCTGTTTTCCTGCGTATCGCTAGAAACAAACAAAACAAGAATCTAACAGTTTCCTATTGATAACCAGAAATGAGGAAATATGTGTGCAATATTTATAAGCAGCGTCAGGGTCAACAAACGCATAGTAGAGAAAATGCTTGCATCCTGTTATTAAAACCTTTTCCCTCCAGATACACAGTTCCTTCAAAGCGTCACACCCAAGCAGTTAGACATACAAATAAAGCCTGCCTTTTCCCTCTAAACAACCGGTCACGAAACAAAAAGAAGTTGCAACAAGCAAAGAGAAGCAATCTAAGACAAACTTTAATGTCTTAAAGAAGCTCTGTTTGTAATGACCCATGAACTGTATCTCCTGGTATGAGTCTCTTATTAAGAATCTTAGGTATCGTTATTTTTCTCCCCCGTTCATGTGATTTTGCATCCTTCTATTGCTCTTGTTGACGACTCTTCTGCTATCTACTGTCTCCTCCTGCTTCCCAGTTCCAGGACTATCACAGTTTTGTCATGCACGGCTGCACGGTGGACAACCCCATCCTGGAGCGATTCATCACCCTCTTCAACAGCGTCTCCCAGTGGGTTCAGCTGATGGTTCTCAGCAAGCCTACCGCTCAGCAGCGAGCCCAGGTCATCACGCGCTTCGTCATGGTGGCCCAGGTGAGGAGACGTGAAGGCTGGAAATCTCAGACCTTGCGTGACCCTTTAGGGGGGTGTCCGTCTGGTTTAGGGTGGGCCTGGGTAGCCCCTCAAGGTGTAGCCTGCAGGGACCCCTCTTCCTGTCCCCAAGTTTCCTCTGCTCTTACGTCTGGCCGGTGGACAAAGAGGAGCCGGGATGTAAAGCCCACAACCTGTTGCATGAATTGACCTGGTTTTGCAGCCCGGGTCGTTGTTCCCTGGAAGTGAATTCTGCTTTGCAGTGCTATTTCGTGATCTATTTGGATTGGCAGCAGTCCTCCCGGATTGCTGACCGATTGCTCAAAATCCTTTTGAGATCGATAGGCAAATGGCGTAACATTTGGAGGCAAATTTCCGTAGGCCGCGAAGTCCCTCTATGTATTATTAATTAAGTGCTTTCTTAACTGCCTCTAAAAGTGTTGCTGTTTGTGCTACACCCGAGTAACTAGACAAGAAGACCACAACCTCGCAAAACGATGAATCCGCATGACGATGAGGTTTTGCGATCGCTATAGCGATTCACAAAACAGTGTTTCCAATGGGCGATTTTCGCTGGACGATGTTTGGGTCCATGCCTCACAAACTGTTTCTCGCAACACGACAATTTTGGCAGTGATCGGCGCTTTGCAAAATGGGTGTTTTTGGGACCGATGCTTCGCAGGGCAACCATTTTAACAGCTGATCGGCGCTTCGCAAAATGGCTTCCCTATGGGCGATCTTCGCAAAATGACGATGATTTTTCCCCGTTGGAATGTATTAAACGGGTTTCAATGCATTCCAGTGGGGAAACAGTTTTCGCAAGACGATGTTTTCACAAGACAGCAATTTCTATGGAATGGATTATCATCATCATGCGGGGCACCATTGTACCTTAAAATCTAGAAGTATCCACAGCTTTCAACATGACCGACGTGTTGCAGTTAGAACAAACCTTTCAATTTTCACATGGTTTTTCTCCCCAAGGCCTCATCGTTCTGGAGACAAGTTCTCCTCAAATCCCTGATGCGATTTACTCTCCTGCGCTTTCGTGGTCTCGCTTCGAATCCAATGGCTTTCCAAAACACCCCTAAACTTGATTTTAGACAAGTAAACAGCCCCAGAACGCCAGTAACTGCTGGTTGGCCGGCAAGCAAGCTGGTATATAAATAACACCTGCTTGGTTTTTATCGGTCCCTGATGGACGATGTGAAGTTCAGGGCAATATTTTCCTCCTCCTTTTCTCTCTCTCTCTCTCTCCCCAGGTAGCTTTCATTTGAAGGAGAGAGGGGTGGGTTGGAGAGTTCATAGGAGCAGATCAATAAAAATCTATTTATACGTTCACAGATCAAGAAGGAGTGCCTTGATATACATCCCTCATCAAGCAAGAATCAATGCAGCCTTCAGCTCAGAGACTGGGGGCTGCAAGCTTCCCTCTTAGAACTTCTCTGTCTCATCCTGTATCTTACACACCGAGTGTTGTACGGAAAACATTTAAGACCAGAGATGTCCACAGATGACATACTCCCCACCACCTTGTGGCTTCCAGTCTCACAAATGCTCCAGACTTTTAAACCCCTCCTCGTCGTTTAGTCATGTCCGACTCTTCGTGACCCCATGGACTGGAGCACGCCAGGCCCTCCTGTCTTCCACTCCCTCCCGGAGTTTGGTCAAATTCATGTTGGTAGCTTCGCAGACACTGTCCAACCATCTCGTCCTCTGTCGTCTCCTTCTCCTCTTGCTTTCACATTTTCCCAACATCAGGGTCTTTTCCAGGGAGTCTTCTCTTCTCATGAGAAGACTATTAAAGCCCTAATACGTATCAAAACAATTTCCAAATCTCTGGAGAGTGCAAATTAAATACAGGTTCGCTCCGGTTCCCATGGGCCTTTTTAAGAAGTTAGAATTAAACCAACAGTTCGTGATTTTGGACTTTTTTATTCAGAGTGTTTGGGGCTGGGACTTTTTATCTTCCTGAGAGTAAAGAGGACTCTCTGAGGTCTATCAGCCTTTTTTCTCCCAATCTCTGCATTTTATCAGCCTTGGGGGTGAGAGGACTGAGGAACTGTTCTTTTATTGTAGAAGAGGGAGCAGTATGTTAGTCTGTGCAAGTATCGTAGTAGGTGAAAAAAAAAAGTAAAATAAGAGAAAAACATGGTGGCACCTTAAAAACTAACTTTTATATTTTTTTTGATATGGGCTTTCGTGAACAAGTCGACTTCATCAGACGGAAGACGAGAAATAACATGGCCAATATTTTATACACATACCTATCAATACAGAGACTGTGGTTGGTTGGTGAGAAAGTCAGGCTTTGTGTCTGATGCAGGTTTTTAGTAGACACTTTTGTGCTGTAAAGAATGTGAAAACCTTGTCCTAAATTAACAGTGGTAGAATAACAATGGTAAAATAACAATGACAGAGTAACATGAATGCTAACTAGATGGGCTGTTTACAGTCCTTGATGAACTTCTTTCTCTGCAAGATGTTCTTTGTTGCAAAGTTGAGTGAATTACCCCAGGCAATGAGTAGAGTGGAATTCCTTTCACCTTAGAAATTTTTAAGGTGGATCTGTTGAGGGGGTTAAAAATATCTGGGAGATGCAGGACAGCTCAGAATCAGAGCTTGGAAGTACAGTGGTGCCTCGCTAGGCAGTTACCCCGCGTGACAGTTTTTTCGCTAAACATTGGCTTTTTGTGATCGCTATAGCAATTCGCAAAACAGTGATTCCTATGGGGGAATTTCGCAGGACAATGTTTGGTCCCTGCTTAGCAAACCAATTTTCGCTAGACTACGATTTTGACAGCTCCCTCCGCGCTCGCAAAACAGGTGTTTTCGGGACCTAAGCTTCGCAAGACAGCGATTTAAACAGCTGATCGGCGGTTCGCAAAGCGGCTTTCCTATGGCCGATGTTCGCTAGACAACGACGATTCTTCCCCATTAGAACGCATTAAACAGGTTTCAATGCATTCCAATAGGGAAATGTTTTTCGCTAGACAATGATTTCACTAAACAGCGATTTCAGTAGAATGGATTATCATCGTCTAGCGAGGCACCACTGTACCTTCTTACAGATAATGCAGCTACCTGTGACTAGTTCTTCACCACCACATACATTTTTGGATTAAAAGGGGAAAAAACAAAGGGCTTCTCTCGGTGGAACTAATATTCTGATCCTGTTTGTTGTGAAGGAGTGCAGGACTTAATGAGTTTGCATCCAAATCTCACTTAACGAGTTTGCATCCGAACTTCGTTTTCATTGATTGCTTGTCTGAAACCTCTTCTCTTTGAAGAACATCTTGGAGACCAGTAAAATATAGTTTTGGAAAACCAATTTCTCCACCAACGCATCTATTCTTGAGTTAGAAAGAGAGAGAGAGAGCTCTCTGTGTTTGTGTGTGTGTGTTTTAAATGATTCCTTGCTGTTTTCTCTCTTTTGGAGCTTTTTCCTTTGTTTGTTTTTCTGGCTAATTGGATACTTCGAAGGCTTCTGACGGGCTGGGAAACTTTGACTGCCTTAATGAACTGAGTTCATTATAAAGTAAGAGGAGAAGCTCACGATAAAAATAAAAACGACGAGAAGTCTGGGGTCTTTGTCGGTGTCCGCCCCTGAAAAATCATGGAAGCGCTTGCATCTTGTGGATGGCGGGCAGGTGTTTTGGATGCTACCGATGGATACGGATACCCGTGCCATTTGGATTGCAGTTTTTAAACACTGCGATCGCAACAAGAACTACTGTGAACGTTGCGATGAAAAGAGGAAGGAGCTGCTTTTTAGAAAACGAAATTTCGGTGCTCTGATTCGGATTGTGGTAGTGTGTCCGGGTCACCCCGGGTCCTGGGTTCAAGGTACTGAATGGGGCCCCAGATCGGTCTCCCACAGTGGCATCTTAGTGGCGCCCCTGGTTTGTACCTCCAGGTCATTCCGTTCCCGCTGTAGTCGCAACTGGCAGTGTATCTAACGCTACAGGGTCCTACTGGTTTCATAGCCGTTCTGCTGCATCGAATCCTGGCATTTGCAGTCTCGGGAGGACGTCCTTAGATGTCTCTGCAAGAGCGATTTAGGCTACTTTGTTGACTTCTGGGAGAGAATCCCTTGTACCAAATCCTAAGATTCTGTAGGACGGAACCATGGCAGTTAAAGTGGGACCAAACTGGTATCAATCAATCGACGTGTATTTCCATTAGCCATATGCCATAGCAAAGGAAATATAAAACCTGCAAAGATACAGGTTCAACGCCGTCAGACTGGTATAATTGTGGCATGCCCCAGTTCACCTCCAGCTTGGCTGCTGAATTTCTGTATTCTTGGAGTCTGTGCCACACCCCACATGAGCCACGTCCGTAGAGGAGAAGGGTATTTATTCGTGGGAGAACAGGCCACGCTGGAGGTTAGACTATACATGACACATTATATATATCTGGTAGCTGGCGAAACCATCGCCTCTCTTGTCTTGTCTTCCTGTGCTAACTCAGAGGCTGCTCCTGCTCCAGAACTTCAACACCCTGATGGCCGTCGTGGGGGGCCTCAGCCACAGCTCGGTGGCCCGCCTCAAGGAGACCCACAGTTTCGTGAGCCCAGAGACCACCAAGGTAAGTGAAGAGAGAAAGAAAGAGAGAAAGGGGGTTCCAGTGAAAAGATTGTTGCAGGCACAGTGGTGGGGTTTGAAATGGGTTCCAGCAAGACATGGGTGTCTTAAAATGGGGACAAGGAGTTAATTACAGTGGTGCCCCGCAAGACGAATGTAATTAGTTCCGCGAGAATCGCCGTCTTGTGAAAAAAATCGTCTTGTGAGGTTCCCTAACTTTGCAAGACAAATGAAATTTATTCATCTTGCGAGGCATCGGTCTCGGGGGGGAAAACCTGTCTTGCGAAGCATGGCCATAGAAGAAACCATCTTGCGAGGCACCATAGCAATTGCAAAAACCAATCGTCTTGCGGGTTTTTCGTCCTGCGAGGCAATCGTCTTGTGAGGCACCACTGTATTCCTATTCCATTATATTTTTATGGCTGATGAGGAGGACAACATGTCTTGAGTGATTTTCTGCCCCTGGGGTTGCCAAAATAACTTGGTCGGCTGTGTTGTGCTGCAGGTCTAGGCTTGATAGAGGGGCCTTTGCTGTCCTGCCTCAGGCAGCAAACTGTCTCGGGCAGTTCGAGGGTCACACAACGCAAAAGTGATCTGCTCGTGGATGTGGCAAGTCTTCCCGTGAGGCAGGTCTCTCGGACCTGCAGGTCTGAGCAATCGGACTTGCAAATGACACTCGTGTTTACCTCCCAGTGACCAATCACAGAAGGTGGGAGGAGGTGACAAAAGGCCATACAAGGACAAGCAGATGTCCTCTAATACGTAAGGGAGTTCTGCTTCTGAATGCAGAGCTGAACATCTTGTGTGGTATTAGGTTTTCAACTAAGGGTAGGAGAGAAGGCTAGAGAAAGTGTCCCCCCCCCCCCATGGAAAGACAAGCAGTCTTCCCATGCCCTGTCTATGGGAAAACAATACTTTCTCACCTCATTTCTCCATGGGAAAGATAAACATTTCCTATCCCTAAAAATGAGGCAGAGGGGTGAGGAAATGATAGTATCTTTTAGGACTGCAGTCCCCAGAATTAAAAAACAAACAAACAAACAAAAAACAACACACAAAACAGCATGGAATCAGGAATTCAGCAAACAGACGTCTCCTGCCTCTGCTCAAGTTGAATACAAAGCTTGGCTGATGGGGATTTGTGGCTTCCATGTGAGAATAAAAGCAAGTCACTAGTCCTCATGGGCAGCACCTCAGTGCTCTAGGAAAGCCGTGGCTTCCCTCTCCTGTGCTTTCCATTTGCTCCCTGAGCCCATTTGTTTGGAAAAGGGTATTTTCTAACCCCCGTTTCTAAGTGCTGTGCCCCCCCCCGCCTGGTTTCTGTGCCAACTCTTCAGGTCTGGGAATCGCTGCTGGAGTTGCTGTCCTCGGTGGGGAATTACAGCCGTTACCGGAAGCGCTTTGCGGAGTGCGTGGGGTTCAAGTTCCCCATCCTCGGGGTCCACCTCAAGGACTTGGTGGCCGTTCATGTGGCCCTCCCGGACTGGCTGGACCGGGCCCACACCTGCCTCAACGGGAACAAGATGCAGCAGCTCTTCAGCATCCTCAGTGAACTGGCCATGGTGCAAAGTATCCGACCCCCCTTTGAAGCCAATCCGGACCTCCTCAACTTGCTCATGGTAAGAGGTTGTATATAATACAGTGGTGCCTTGCTTGACGATTATAATCCGTGTCGTTGAAATCGCTGTTAAGCGAAATCCTCGTCAAGCGAAGTTAAAAAGCTTATTAGAATGCATTAGAAACTGGCTAATGTGTTCTAATGGGCGAAATACCTCATCGTAAAGCGAAGATCCACCATAGGGCGGCCATTTTCCGGTGCCTGTCTTGCGAAAAATGCCTCCTAAAAACAACGGGGGGCCATTTTGAAAACCACCGATCAGCTGTTGAAAAAACATCATTTAGCAAAAAATCAGTTCCCGAAGTAGGGAACCGACCATCGCTAAGCAAAAAAACCCCATTCAAACATCGTTTTGCGATCGCAAAAACATCGTGAAGCGGATTCATCGTTAAATGGGGTAATCGTCAAGTGGGGCACAACTGTAATACTCCCCTGGGTCTCCCCACTATGTCTCCCAGAATCACCCAGCTGGACATGGAACCCAGCCATGTTCCACAAGGGGGTGTGGCCAGAGCCCAAAGTGGGCAGGTACAGAGGAGACCCTAGGGCATTTAAATCCTTGCTCCAGTCTCTGCAACGGGTGCCCTTTGCTAGTTTTAGTGTAGAAGGCGAGTCTCCGTGTCCAGGTGAGGAGGAGGAAAAGGAGAGAATAGGAAGGCCTGAAATCAGAGTCTTAAGAGATGGGCATTTGACCCGTGGCTGGACATTTCCCACCCCGATACATGATTGTGTGTCTCTCTTTATGCGTGCGCGCGTGCATGCCAGGCCTCCAAGTGCCTCTTTTATGGAAGGCAAAACCCTTACAGGACCTTAGCAGTTATGCGAGGGTGTCGTGGAATGTTAATGAACATTCCAACTATTGAAGGTTGAGGCTGGGTGCCAACAGGGTGGGTTCGGAGGAAAGGAAAGAAAGAGTCTCGACTTCGAAAGCAGCAAATAGCCCGACCCAGTCGGTGGCTGGTGGGAGGAGAGAATGGGCAAGGGCGGGGCTTTTCAAGGCTTAGGGGCGCAGAACGAGGGAGGGCAGGCCAGCCAAACTGCTGACAGAAGGGGTTGGAATTCCCACCCCCACCCCCATAACAGTTTGAGCTCTTCTCTGACTCATCGGGCTGCTGGCTTTCTTTTGTTTGTTCCGCCCTCCGAACCTCCCTCCCTTGTCAAACTTGCCATCAACTACAATGCAAACCTTTCGGGAGGCCAGGATCACAAGGGCGATAAACAATTGCTACAACAAGCGCGCTGTTCTCCTTTAATCCTAGCAGACTAAAGGGAGGCCAAACGGAAAACTCTTTTTCTCTATCTCCACCCCCCACAAAAGAAGACCCAGGCTTGACCTTGGTTTCCTGTTATCATCCTAAAGCAGATTCTGTGCCAAATCCTCTCTCTCTCTCTCTCTCTCTGGATTTCAGGAATCCAGATGCAAATAGCAGCTGTACACGGAGGGGATCTGAACGAGTCCCTTAGGGACACGGGGAGAAGGACTTTTAGCACTCTTCCCTCCCTCCCTGCAGTGGTGGCAACATTGCTGTCCTTCCTAAACTTGCTGCTGGATCAGGATTGAAGCTTTCACTGGAAGCTCAGAATCACTGAAACGACAAAGCATAGCGCCAGGGGGTGGGGTGGGCACAGTGTGGGGAAGAGAGAATCCTGCTAAAGAATGTCATTTTTCTGCTCCGCGGTGTGTGTGTGTGTGTGTCTCCTGGAGTTTTCCAATAAATTACAGGTCAGGTTTCCGAACCTGCCCTCCTCAACCTGAAGAAAATGGCCGAAGTGTGTGTTTAAACGGTGCTCTGTTTAGAGCCAGCCCTGATGTCAAAGCAGCTGCCTTAATTGGCCATGGGGTGATGGGGGGAAAACACAAGGTGTGTGCCATAGGGTGCCCCACACTCCCTAAGCTGCAGTGGTGCCTCGCTAGACAGTTACCCCGCATGACAGTTTTTTCTCTAGACATTAGCTTTTTGCGATCTCTATAGCGATTCGCAAAACAGTGATTCCTATGGGGGAATTTCGCTGGACAGTGTTTGGTCCCTGCTTCGCAAACCGATTTTCGCTAGACGACGATTTTGACAGCTCCCTCCGTGCTCGCAAAACGGGTGTTTTCGGGACCTAAGCTTCGCAAGACAGCGATTTAAACAGCTGATCGGTGGTTCGCAAAGCGGCTTTCCTATGGCCAATCTTTGCTAGACAACGATGATTCTTCCCCCTTGGAACGCATTAAACAGGTTTCAATGCATTCCAATGGGGAAATGCTTTTCGCTAGACGATGATTTCGCTAAACAGCGATTTCAGTGGAACAGATTCTCATCGTCTAGCGAGGCATCACTGTATCTCATTGTCGTCAGGTATGCTGAAGGGTGTTCTCCTACCCACATTGAAGAAAGATTCAGCCTCTTGCGCAAAAGGAATAGGAGATGGATGTCGTCAGTTTCTGTGCACGTTCACAAGACCCCTCAAAGAGCACCCCACTGTTCTCTATCTCAGGTAGCAGAAGGCCCAGGGGTGGCCCTGGCACTGCCCCCATGAAATTAGCCCTTTTGGGATGCCAAGTCAACCCCGGGAAGTCCAACTCCAGCAGCACGAAGGGTCAGGATCCCCAAGTTTCTTGATTAATTCTCTAGTTCGCGAGTCTCCCACTCATCAACGAGGCTGGCCCTTTGCAGCAAGTCTAAATGTAAGGAGGAATTTCATCATGGCAAGATCTGCTTGGTGGTAGAGCAGAACAAATATGTGGCTAGTTACAGGAAGCCAGATTGAGGCTGAATATCAGGAAAAGCTTCTTGTGTTAGAGCAGTACGACAGTGGAACCATTGACCTTGGGAAATGGTGAGCAATCCAGTGCCAGAGTCATTCAAGAGAAAATTGGACAAGCATCTGTCATATCTTCCTTCCTTCCTTCCTTCCTTCCTTCCTTCCTTCCTTCCTTCCTTCCTTCCTTCCTTCCTTCCTTCCTTCCTTCCTTCCTTCCTTCCTTCCTCTAGTCCCGCCTCTGCTGATCCTTTTATGGGGCATAAATATGGCAAATAACTACTGTATAATGATGGCCTCCAGCAACGAGGTGATAAGGGTGATCAAGTACTAATCTCATATATGTAATAAAATTTTAAAAACATTTTAAAAATTGGAGGACTGTCGGGAGAGAGGAAAAAAGACAGGGCCATGTTTCCCTTGATCCTGAACATCATGCCTCAATAGCCTACATCACAGGAGCACCACCTACAGACCCATTGACCCATCTTTGCAAGAACATACCTCAACTAACAACATGGAAAAAGCTGGTTCAGATCATTCCAGCTTGAAAAAGTAGAAGCTCCCCAGTGGCAGACCAACATAAATAAATAAATAAATAAATAAATAAATAAATAAATAAATAAATAAATAAATAAATAAATAAATAAATAAATAAATAAAGCCAGTTTAGAAGCAAAAAAGGCTAGACCAGTTACAACCAGCCTTTGCTGATTGTGGTCAGTAAAAAATACAGTGGTGCCTCGCTTTGCGACGTTAATTAGTTCCAGTGAAATCGCTGTAGAGCAAAAACGTCAACGAAATTTTAAAATACCATTGAAACGCATTGGAAACCATTCAGTGCATTCCAATGGGCTGAATACCTGCTCGTCCAGCGAAGATCCTCCATACAGCGGCCATTTTCTGGTGCCTCTTAAGCGAAAAAGCCTTCCTAAAAACAGCGGGGGCCATTTTCTTCAGCCGGTGGCCATTTTGAGACCCAGCTCTTTGCTGATCGTTGTAAAGCGAAGAATCGGTTCCCGAAGCAGGGAACTGATCATTGCAAAGTGGAAAAACCCCATTTAAACCATTGTTTTGCGATCGCAAAAACCTGATCGTACAGCGTTTTCCTCATTAAGCGGGGCAATCGTTAAGTGAGGCACCACTGTACTTCAAATTCAACGGTTGTATAAGCAATGCAATACGTGACCATGTTGTTACTGCCCAGAGCAGGAGGTTTCTCTTCTTTTGAGCCGAGCCCATCAGCTTGTCAGAAAGCCTGTTGTTGCATCTGGGACTAGAGAGAGGCTGCGGTGAGGGCTGAAGGAAATGACTGGTCCAGCTCTGAAAATTTGTGATTCTGGAGGAAAGAGATGTTTGAGTTAGCTGTCAAAGATCCAGGGGGGCTGTTGGGACCTAGTTCTGAAATAAACCACAACAGGTTTTTTTTTTTTTTGGTGTCTGTATGTGTGTTTGAGAGAGAGGTGTATGTTGCATTTGTGGACTTTTCCCTAAAGATGTCTAACTTCAGAATGTTACTTTTCTGGACAGTCCCCCCTCTGGATCCCCGTGCTGCTGGTGGGTGGATTCCAGAAGCTGCAATTCAGAAAAGCAAACTTCTTCAAATTCGACCAGGGACGGAAGGTCATTTGTTCTCAAGGTCGTTCACAAACCGGACAGTGGTTGGGCGTGCAAATGTTCTGACTCTTCGGTGTCTCTGGCAGGTCTCTCTGGATCAGTACCAGACCGAAGAGGAGATCTACCAGCTGTCTCTCCAGCGGGAGCCTCGGAACAAATCCACGGTAAAGTGGCACCATTTTGTCCCCCTCTCCCTCTCGGCCATCCGAGGGCAGCCGTCCTGAGATGCGGCTTTCCTCTGGGACGCCGTTCGAAAAACTCACGTGTGGGAGGCTGAAGGGAATCTGAGGAGTCTGAGGTCCCTAAGGTGGTGGATCTGCTGCGGGTTTGGGGGGCCTAAACTCTAAAGGGGCTTCCCAGGCTGCGGCACCTAAGTCAGGGAGAGGGTCCGGCATCTTGTACCGCTGCTGGAAAGGTTCGGCTAAAAATCCGGAGAGGATGCTCTTCCATCACTGTGCCCCCCGTTATCCTCCACTGTGCCCCTGCATGTTGTTGGACTAACAACCCCCACCAGCCCCACCATATCTAATAGTGAGGAATGCTGTGAGCTTCCCACTATTTTCCGGAGAGCGGCGCTGTGCCCACCCCTGATTTAAACGCTGGGGAGTCATTAGCGTGGCAAGGGAGGTGGTGGCACTGCGGGTTAAACTGCAGAAGCCTCTGGGCTGCAGGGTCAGAAGACCTGCAGTCGTACGATCGAATCCACACGACTGAGTGAGCTCCTGTCGCTTTGTCCCAGCTCCTCGCCAACCTAGCAGTTCGAAAGGATGTAAAAAGGCGAGTAGATAAATAGGTACCACCTTGGTGGGAAGGTCACGGCGTTCCGTGTCTAGTCGTGCTGGCCACGTGACCATGGAAACTGTCCTCGGACAAACGCAGGCTCTATGGCTTGGAAACGGGGATGAGCACCGTGCCCTAGAGTCGGACACGACTGGACTAAAAATGTCAAGGGGAACCTTTACCTTTACCTAGTAATTAGCGTGCTGGTTTGAAACCCATTTCCTCATCGTTGGCCTTGCCCACTGGCTGGTCCAATTCTCTCTCTCTCTCTCTCTCTCTCTCTCTCTCTCTCTCTCTCTCTCTCTCTCTCTCTCTCTCACACACACACACACACACACACACACACACACACACACACACACACACACACACACACACACACACACACACACACACACACACACACACACACACACACACACACACGCTCTTTATCCTTCAAGTTGTCTGCTCTCATCTTTGGTAAATATAAGGCCACGGAAACGCTCCTCTTGTGGTTTTTGGGTGGACATGCAGCTGTTTGCCTCAGGCTGCTGATACTGGGAGGCGGCAGCCAGGCGCTGGAGGAGAGAGAGAGAGAGAGAGAGAGAGAGAGAGAGACCGCCCGGTCGCCTGTGGTGGCCTCCTTCAGCTAGGGTGCGAGAGGGCTGACAATGCTCCCGCACCCTCGCCAAAGAAATGTCCAGCGGTCAAGGCTTTTTCTGTACGGGATGGGAAGGGGCAGCGGGCTTGTCCTTGACCCCGGATGGCAAGTTGTCCTAGCCTGTGCTTGCCGTTCGCACCAGTTCTGTAGAGAAAACTCTTTTCATGGCGTCGACTCCAAGTTATGGCCACCCTTTCCAGGGTTTTCCTAGGCACAGGAGTACTCAGAAGTGGCTTCCCCTTTTCCCTTCTTCTGGGGGCGCTTTGAGACCGCAGCATGCCCAAGACTACCCAGGCTGGCTCTTCTCCTGCAAGACACAAGGGGGGGACCGATCTTGGCTTGGTGGGCCGGTGCTCCCCCTCCCTGTGCGATTCAGCCAGCTGCTCCTTCTGCAGGGCGAGGTTTGGTGCTGTCTGTCCCTCTAGCCACGAAATGTCTCCTGCCAGCCATGTCTTGGGGGGGGGTCAGTTTTGCAGGGAGGGGGCTAAGCAGGGGCTAAGGGATCCTTTCTTCACAGCCTGCTCCAGGCTTCCTCCCCGGGGGATATATTTCCTGTTATTACTGAGCTGAGCGGCCGGATGCAACTGTGTGTCGGTGATGATCACATTTAGCTGTTTCTCTTCCTTGCTTCCCCACCCTGCCTTCTTTTTCTCAACATCATTTCTCACACACTCACTCACTCACTCACTCAAACACACACACACACACACACCACGGGTCTTCTCACCCACTATGTTGCTAGTGGGACAGACTGAAGGGAGTGCAGAGAACCGGTGTCTGAAAGGAGAGAAGGACGGTACAGTTGTGCCCTGCTGGACGGTTACCCCGCTCTACGACAAATCCGCATTACGTCAACGTTTTTGCAATCGCTTTTGCAATCGCAAAACGATGTTTTAAATGGGGGAATTTCACTTCACGTTGATCGGTTCCCTGTTTCGGGAACCGATTTTTCGCTTTACGACGATCAGCAAACAGCTGATCGTTGGTTTTCAAAGTGGACGCCGGCTTTCAAAATGGCCCCCCACTGTTTTCTAGGACGGATTCCTCTCTATACAGGCACCGAAAATGGCTGCCGTATGGCGGATCTTCGCTGGACGAGCAGGTATTCAGCCCATTGGAATGCATTAACCGGGTTTTAATGCGTTTCAATGGTTTTTTTCGTTCCGTTTGACAATGTTTTCACTCTACAGCGATTTCGCTGGAACGAATTAACATCGTCAAGCAAGGCACCACTGTACCTTAAACAGTGCTCTCACCAAAGAAGGCCATGATCTGCCTAGAATACACCTATACTAATTTTATATATACAAGAACAAATCTAGAAATCGCAGCTGGAATCTAAATCTGTGTAGTCACAGGCAGAAAAGAGTAGCCAAGGCTGGGGTCACATGGGCCATTGGAACAGATGTCTGTTCTGACTTTTTAAAAATCAGGTTCAAGTCACGTGGTGTTTAAACCGGTAGCTGCGGTCCTGTGCACTGAATAGAAACTGGTTTATTCCTAGTGATTTAAACCAGTTCTGGCATCTACACTGCTGACATCGACTTAATTTCCTTTCTGTTTGAAGAGCATGCTGTTCTCAAAGAGTTTGATTTTTTTTTCCAAAATAAGTAAGTGATACATCGATAAATCGAGTGTCTAGGGAGTGGTACCTGGTGTTGCTAGAAATTACAGGGGAAACACAAGAGGTAACTCCAGCTGATTAATGTTGGAAAAAATGAGAAAGGAGCGGGGGACGCCTCCAGCTGCTTTGACGGGCAACGCTTCCTGGCGCACGGGCCACGCTCCGTGTCCAGGTACCACCACTCTGTGCCCGCTTGTCTTCTGCTGCTCTGCTGGCTCCTTCCGAATGTAGAGAACAGGGTATGTGGTTGTAATGCTGAACATATTGAGGAAGTGATGCAACGATAAACATTTCAAGAAATGATTGGGGGGAAATTTAAAGGGAAGAACAGCGGTAAACCTGCCACTCGAAATCCACGTAGGCGCCAATTTAAAAAGGACAGCCGCATTCAGATCCACAAAACTGAATTGCATCCAGTCGATTTTAGCAGCAGGGCCCTTCTTTAAAAAAGTGTCTGCCCGCCCGTCGAGAAAAGCGACCACCTCGCTTTGCAGCCCGGAGAAATCGATTCTGCCCTCGCGTCGTGTGGATGCTAAAATCTAAATCGATTTAAATGATGCTTAAATGCAGTTCTTATTGCCAGCGTGACAGCAGCCTGAATTAATGCCTCGGCGGAGGCTGTTGTACTTTGGGCGTATCGTAAGAAGGCAAGACGCGCTAGGACAGATAATAACACCGGGGAAGGTGGAAGGCAGCGGGAAAATGGGAAGGCCAAGGAAGAAATGAGCAGACGGAAGCCAGGCTTAGTGGGCTGAGACGGACTGTTCATGAGAGATCTCTCGGAGTCCGAATCGACTTGACAGCACAGAACAACACTGAATCCATAGAAACCTGATAAATCGACACTTGAGTAAATAACCTGGATTCAGTAAGGTTCCTTTCGTGTGATGAACACCAAAAATTGAAGCGGAAAAATGCAGCAAAGACTGGACCCCTGGGGCTTGCGTAGTCGGCTCTTGATCAAGTCCTGCTAATTATTATTTACCTGTTTGTTGCACGGCTGTCGCTCCTTCCCTCGGAGGCGATCAGGGAGATGTACATGGTTGTCCTCGTAATATTGAACAATATAATCAACCCGCCTGTTTCCCTAGGACAAGGAGAGATGGCTAAAAACCCTCGGAGGATTTTGGCTTGTCCTCAGACGGAGAGAGACAACTCTGCTAAGCGCAGATGGGGAACTCTTAAGGCCCTGATCAGGAATTTTTCGCTAAGCGCGGGCTGCTCACTTTTTTAAAATAGAGGACTGTTTTCTGATCAGCTTTCAGATGGAGGATTTCTGTATAGTAGAATGCAGAGCCACATTGCATGAAAAGGAAGAAGAGAGTTTCGGAAAGGCAGTTGGTTTTCTGCTCTGCAAGCGTGCAAGGAGATTTCCTAGTGGGGTTCAGTTGTAGGAGCCGGGTTAAAAGCAAGTCCTCGCACTCACCTCTGGTGAGCCTGGAATATGTCTTCTCATATCGCCTGCTTTCCTAAGGCAATGAAGGCTCTTCCGGGGGGGGGGGGGGAACAGGAAACCCAACCCAAGCGATCACCAGATCCCTGTGGATTGCCACAGAGGAGAACAGGGTTTACCAGTATTGGCATTCAAAAAAAAAAAAAATCTCAGTCTCAAAAAGCTACTGCTTCACTAGAAATGTATTATTATTTATCAGTTTGAAATATTTTTACCCCACCTTTGTCCTTAAAAAAAAAAAAGGACCCGAGGCGTCGTACGTCCTTAAAAGACAATATTAAAGCTAAAAATGGTAAGTAGGATCAAATAAATAATATAAGCAACACCAAAACACATTCAAAGCAGTCGGGGACAACCAACCCTTTAAAAAAAACCCATGCAGTCTGTCAGGGAAAGCCTTGCCCGAAGAGAAAGGTCTTTGCCTGCTTGCGGAAGGACAGCCGAGATGGGGCCAGGCTGGCCTCCAGTGGGAGGGAGTTCCAGAGGCTGCGAGCAACGGCAGAGAAGGCCCTCTCCTGGGTCCCCACCAAATGCCCCTCTGAAGGTGGTGGGGCGGAGAGAAGGGTGTCTCTTCGTCATCTTAACACTCAGGCAGGCTCCTAAAGGGAGAGGAAGACCTTGAGATCGCTTGGCGCCGAGCCGTTTAGGGCTTTGACATTCCCATAGAAATACGCTTCCCAGCTTCTCACTGTTTCGGAAATGACTTCCCACTGGAACCACCAGGCTTTGCTCCCAAAACAAACCCGGGAACAACAAGCAACCCTAGTGGCTTCAGGAGGAGCAAAACCCGACTTGGAAAAGCAGAGGGAAGCGCACGGCCTTTCTTACGACGAGTCTCGCGTCATTTGGATGCTGCAGGAAAAAGTACCAAAAAACACCCCAGAATTCAGAACCTTTCTAGAAGCCTTTATCTTGTCTGGACGGGCCCTCAGTTCTTCACGAGGAAAGGCAGGAAATACACTTATTGGGAAATTCGTATTATACCTACAGTATAAGACAGTGTGGTATAGCAGTTAGAGGAGGGTCAGGGGGGTTATTTTGTTCTTCCTCATTCATAGGCCTCCTCCAGTCTTGAGAGACTATGGTAACGTGCTCTGTATGGAGGACTTGGAACAGCGGCTAGTGTTTCGATGCTGTATGCAAAGCTGGAGTGTCCTCTCCAGGGCACGAAACCTGGGTAAAATAATATGGAGGATAGGCTGTTACCCAAGCAGCAAATCCCCCCTCTCCACATCCCAGCTAACATGAGAATCAGCCAGGAGGAACAACGGTGAGGAATAACGGGCGTTCGAATCAGGTGCCCATCCTGTGGGGCTGACTTCGGCCAGCAGTGGTAAAACTTGAGCTCACCCTCCTCCCCACTTCAGCTGGGCCATGACGCTCACTCGAGATGCGATCAGTCCTTTTAAGTCGTGTTAGTTTGTTAGTTACATAATGAAAAATTTTAAAAAAGAAAGAAAGCAGGAAAGGGATGCGTCCAATCCACCAGAGAAGGGTCACGTCTCTGGGAACAGTCTTCCTTCCACCTACAGTGGTGCCTCACTTAACAACGTTAATTCGTTCCAGCGAAATCGCTGTAGAGCGAAAACGTCGTAAAGCGAAATAAAAAAGCCCATTGAAATGTACTGAAAACCGTTCAATGCGTTCCAATGGGCTGAAAACTCACTGTCCAGCGAAGATAGAGGTGGCCATTTTCAGGTGCCTGTAAACAAAAAATGGCTCCTAAACACAGTGGGGAGCCATTTTGTACACCTGATGGCCATTTTGAAACCCGACAATCAGCTGTTTTTGATCGTTGTAAAGCGAAAATCGGTTCCCGAAGCAGGGAACCGATCATCGCTAAGTGAAATTCCCCCCATTTAGACCATTGTTGTCAAGCGGATTCGTTGTTAAACGGGGTAATCGTGAAGCGGGGCACGACTGTACTGGGGAATTGCTGCCCCCAGTAGGTCCAGTTTGGGCGTAGATCAGGCCATGCTGGAGACCATTTCCCCTACACCCACAGGCGGTCCAAAATACAATCCCTTTCCCCCTGTGATTGTGCCCTCGGTGATGCACATCATGCAGCCCCGAGGACCAGCTCCTCTTATTAGAACTCGTGTTGTGCCTTTGTATTCTGAAAACTTGGGATTCCCCCCCCCTTCCCTTTCTTCTCTCTTCCAGCCTTCCAGCCCCACGTCCTCCACCCCATCCCCCCAGCCCGTTGTGATTGAGGAGTGGGCATCGGTGCCCAAACCCAAGCCGGACCAGGCGATTGTGCGGAAGCACATTGAGAAGATGGTAGAGGTACGTGCCGGTTGGTGCATATGCGCGCGCATGCCTGCGCATGGCCAAGAAACAACATCTGGCGCAGCATTTCATGGGGCGCTCATGACGCCATTCGGAACCCTCCGACCCTGATGATCTATTCAAGTGGCCTCCTGATACGTTCAACTGCAAGGCCCATCACTTTGGTTGACCAATCCCTTCCTCTAGGGGGCATCCTGGGATGTACAGCTGGCCCAAGGCTACCCAGGCTGGCTCATAGGAGGCCCAGTGGCGGGAATCGGACTCCCAACCTCTGGCTCCTCAGCCAGAGATCTAAACCGCAGAGTTTAGTGCAAGTGATATAAAATGTCCAAAAAATAATGATGGCGCTTGCCTCGACTTTCATGGTTCAGCAGCATCGAATGGGTTGTTTGTTTCTTTTTTAACAATCAGCCAGTGGTCCTATGTGTGTCCATGTATTTGCTGCTTCTTAAAGAGAAAGCATACACTTTAAAAAAAAACCAGAGACAGTGTGTATAAATTGCAGAGATTGTGGTGGTTTATTTTGCACTAAGAGGAGGTAAGGTTGAGGTCCACAGCCACCTTGCCAATAGTGCCTTCCTCCGACATTAATGATGGGACCACGCCTTCTGCCCCCTCTGGATCCTGTGCACTAGATGAGGCTGGGCTGATCTCATTGCTATCCATGTTGAACTATTTACACCTAGCCTCCCCATTTTAATTCTTCTCCTGTTCCTCTTGTGGTGCCTTAAACCTTGGTACGGCTGGACCCCAGGGTCTGGATTCCTAGGAAATGACCAGCAGAGGTCTTAAGGTAGGGAGTTGCTGGGGCCCCTTTAATTTGGGGGCGCTCGTGGGCATGTGGGAGGGATCCACTGCTTCCTTCCCCATTAGGAAACCTCACAGAAGTGCTTGCCCTTGTCTGGATCCGCCAAGACTGCCTGCGGAAAGGTTTGTTAAACTCTGCGAGATTTCATCTCTCCACCATAAGAACCAGACACAACTCATTTCTTGGCTGCTGCTGCTGTTGATGATGTTTTCAGATCAGTTTGTGCAAAATGGCTCTGTGCAAAGCGAGGCGCTCTGTTTCTGAGGAAGCAAAGCAGGCCTGGAAGGACTGGATGATGGGTCAAAAAGACATAAACAACTCCCTTGGTGTATGTGGCTGTAAATGTTCCTCCAGCAAGACAGCAGCTATCTGCGTTGAGCTAGGCAATTGGTGGAATTTCTGCAAAGACAGATTCTTGCAAAAATGCTTATCAGGACCAGCAGAGACAATCTGGCCTTCTCACACGCATGGTGAAGGATCTCATGTTTTTCTCCTTCGCGCCTGCGAGAACAAGACTCGCAAAGCGCCACCTTCTTACGGTCTCGTTCAGTCTTTTTCCTCCCCCTCCTGTCTTTTTCAGTCCGTCTTCCGGAACTTTGACGTGGATGGAGATGGCCACATTTCCCAGGAAGAGTTTAAGATCATCCGGAATAACTTTCCATACCTCTGCAAATTTGGAGACCTGGATGAGAATCAGTGAGTGCTTTTTTTGGAGGTGGTGGTGGTGGGGAAGTACCTATTGGAGGACAGCACAAAAATTCCAAGGCTCGCCTTTCCCCCAACCCCCGGTACACTGGTGCCTCGCTAGACGATGATAATCCATTCCACTGAAATCGCTGTTTAGCGAAATTATCGTCTAGCGAAAAGCATTTCCCCATTAGAATGCATTGAAACCTGTTTAATGCGTTCTAATGGGGAAGAATTGCCGCTGTCTAGAGAAGATCGGCCATAGGAAAGCCGCTTTGCAAACCGCCAATCAGGTGTTTAAATAGCTGTCTTGCGAAGCTTAGGTCCCGAAAACACCCGTCTTGCGAGCATGGAGGGAGCTGTCAAAATAGTCGTCTAGCAAAAATCGGTTTGCGAAGCAGGGACCAAACATTGTCCAGCGAAATTCCCCCATAGGAATCACTGTTTTGCGAATCGCTATAGCGATCACAAAAAGCCAATGTCTAGCAAAAAACCTGTCATGTGGGGTAACTGTCTAGCGAGGCGCCACTGTATCTTCTTTTTCTAGCCCTCCATCTCTCATAATTAGCCCCAGTCTTTATTAGCAGCAGTTAGAGCTACGCTCATCAATGGGGTTGCAGGAGTTGTGATGAGAATCTTAAAGCCAGTGAAGAGACCGCACTGAAAATATTCCAAAACTGTGTTCCGACTCCACTTCGATTCTTCCATATTAATCCTGCAATGTCACCTAGGTGTCGGAGAGACTGCATTCAGCACTTCTGGTGGTATTGCAAAAAAAAAAAAGGTGTTCAATGAAATAAAATCATGACTCTGATGATGTTTAAATCCCCTGAAGTAGCACTCTTTACCCTTTTCCTAGGGGAGAAGGAGTCCATTTTACATGAACCCTCCATAGGCCATCTCCTTGTTGCACCAAGACAGACTTGGGTGGGAAAATGTGCTAAAAGCATCAATTGCTGCACGATACTCTAGGGCAGGGCAGGTGGTACTGCAGGAAAAATTAACCACCAAAGTACATATAGCTAAAGGGATAAAACATATGGATTCTTTTGCAATGGCCTGGCATCCTTTTGTTGTTCATATGAACGGCATAGATAATAAGGGACTCCTTGATGGATACAGAACTTATTGGTCCTTATAATATACTTGGAAGAGGATTATAATTTTCCGTGAAAAGCAATTTGGATATGACTCTGCGGCGGGAATGAGGGTGGAGGGAAGAAGGGTCCGGAAATCATAAAGTTGAAAGGGATCTATAAGGTCATTGGGTCTAACACCATGCTGGAATACATACAGGAATCCAAATCAAAGCAGATATGACAGAGGGTTGTCCAATTTTCTCTTGAACGCTCACCACCTTCTGAGGCCAATGATTCCGTTGTCGTATTGCTCGAACAGTTAAGAAATTTTTTTCTGATATTCAGCCTAAACCTGGTTTCTGCAGCTTGAGCCCATTGTTACGCATCCTGCACTCTGGGATGATCAAGAACCGATCCTGCCCCTCCTCTGTATAACAGCCTTTCAAATATTTGAAAAGTGCTGCCATATCTCCTCTCAGTCTTATTTTTTCAAAGCTAAACATCCCCAGTTCCTTCAATATATGATTGTATATACAGTGGTGCCTCGCATAACGATGTTAATCGGTTCCATTAAAAACATCGTTATGTGAAAACATCGTTAAGCGAAACACCATTTCCCATAGGAATGCATTGAAAACCGGTTAATCCGTTCCAATAGGAGCCTAATTCAATACATTTCAATGGTGAAAAAAAATCACCAAAAATTCAAAAAGACTCAGAACGAAGCCAAATTACTTTAACGAAGGTTTTATTAGGTGCACTAATGATTCCAAGCATTTTAAACATTTTTAAACATTTTAGAATATTTTTAAAATAGCGAAAACAGGGCTGTAAAAAAAAAGTTAAGTGAAACTGTCATCGTTAAGTGAAGCAAGGTCCCAAACATCATTATGCGAAAATCCCCCATAGGAAACATCGTTAGGTGAGGCGGCAAAATTTCCAGCAAAGGCCATCGTTATGCGAATTCATCATTGAGCGAGGCACTCACTGTAATAAATAAAACATTTATAACTCACTTTTTGCTTCAATTTAGAAGCACTCAAAGCAGCTTGTGTGAAAAAAAAATATTAAACCCCGGGCAGGATTTTATTGCAACAACCTAATTGTTATTAAAGCTGGTAGCTATAGATTTAACTCATTCTTCGTTGTTTCATAACCGAGAAAGTAACTTTTTTTGGCGGGGGGATAGCAGGTACAAAGCTGTAGTTTTGCAGGAACTGTCTTCTGAAAAGGTAACTTTTCCGGTCTTTAGAGCCATTTAAAAAAATTGAAGGCATGGCCGTCTTCATTGCTACTCGGCACAGCTTTTCAAGTTTGCAAATTAAAACATAAAGCGGAATGCCTTCTTTGCAGCAACAGCCTGTGTTTCCACAACACATCTGAGAGCGTGGAGCAGGCTTGTTCTTTGAACAAATGTTTATAATTAAAAGTTCCATATCAGCAGCCTTGGAGATACACTGCGGTCGGTTTCTTTTTCGTAAAACAACCGGGGAGCCGGGCCATGTGCTTTAAATAGTCAGCAGAGGATCAGTTAGAGCCGGAGTATGGTGTTAAATTAGAAATTATCTTTTCCTGCGGGTTGGACAAATTCTGTTTGAAGGAAGAGATCCTTGTACACGGATGTCTTTGGGAGAAAGAGGGAAGGAGATACGTCCGTGTGTGTGTTTCGGGGACGGCGTGAGATGCCAAGACCAAATATTTTAGAGCTCTGTCCATCCCCCAGAGAGAGAGCCTGGAGTCCTGGCTCCTGGCCCATCCACCCATCTTTTTTTTCCTGTGCTTCTCAATGCAAGAGTCCTCGTTTCCCTTCTCAAGCATCCAACAGCCCCGTTGTTCCCTTTTTCGGTGACCTGCGGTCAACAGCCTCTTACTCTCACAGCTGCTTGACTCCATAGCTAGTCTCTCTTCCGGCGCCCCCCCTCCACCTAAGGCTTGGGTGTTTTTTTTCCCCCTCACCAAATCTTAGAGGTTTCCGGTGGCTAAACCACCACCACCCCCAACCTTCCAAGTGTGTGGGAACAGAGACGGGTTGGGTGTGGCTCCTGAAACTGTTTGAATTTCTGGGCGTAAGGCGGTCTTGTGTTGTTTTTTCAAAACCCGAATAACACCCTAGCCGAGGGTCTCGCTGCTGATGGGGGGGTACTGGCCGAATGTCATTGAGTTTGAGTTTTAGCTCTTGGAGTGGGACGTGGTGGCGCTGTGGGCTAAACCGCAGAAGCCTCTGTGCTGCAAGGTCAGAAGACCTGCAGTCGTAAGATCGAATCCATGCAACGGAGGGAGTTCCCATCCTGCCAACCTAGCAGTTCGAAAGCATGTAAAAATGCGAGTAGATAAATTGATGCCACCTCGGTGGGAAGGTCACGGGGTTCCGTGTCTAGTCGCGCTGGCCACGTGACCACAGAAGATTGTCTTTGGACAAACGCTGGCTCTATGGGTTGGAAACGGAGATGAGCACCGCCCCTTAAAGTCGGACACGACTGGACAAATTGTCAAGGGGAACCTTTGCCTTTACCTTTAGCTCTTGGATTTAACAATTCTGGTGGCAACTGAGTTCAAGTCTGGGGAATGACCTGGGTTAACCCTCTTTAACCATCCTCTTTCAAGACAGATGTCTGTGGACGGTGGAAAATAACACTCTTTTAAAGGTTGAAAACGAACACTAGCGCAGAATGGTTTTCGGTTCCTCTTCTCCACATTTTACAGAGGGAAACGGATAGTGGGCAGGCCCATCAGAGGAGACCCTTCCAAGTTTACATTAGGATGATGTGGCCAGCTCGAGTGCCAGACCAAAGAGGCAGTGCGGTGTCGTGGCTAAAACGCTGACTTTTAGACTTGTTGAGATCAACGTTCAGCCTAGCCTTCCTCACTGGGTTGTTGTTGTGGGCCTACAGCAGGAAGGGGGGAGCCATACGACAGCCAGGCAAACCTTGAGCATGCCGAAAGAAATGTGACTTCGTTGGGTGTTGTCAAGTCACATCCAAACCTAACGAGGTCTTCAAAGTATGGGAGATGTTTAAGACGTGGCTTGACTACTGCCCTCCCCAGTGAGGCTCCACAGCTGGGCGAGGATTCAAACCCAGGTCAATCTGTCACACGATCCATACTGGCTCTCGCTGAAACAAAGGAGGGATATAAATAGAAGACACAAAAAGGAGCAAAACGGGCTGTATGGATGTGGACTCAATAAGCAGGAGATGAGTTTTGTTGTAAGTTCACATCGTCATGGAATTATAGAGCTGGAAGGGGGAGCCAGGGTCATCAAGCCGAGCTCATGCTGAAGCAGGAGATCCACCACTAAGGCCCCCCCTGGCAGGTGGCCAGTTAACCTCTTTTGAAATATCTCCAGTTGAAGGATCATCCGCCCCACCGAAGGAACTTCCTTCCAGGGTGGAACAGCACTTCCTGCCAAGAGGTTCTTGGAGATCTCCTTTTGTGTAGGAAGATCAGTGGTTGCTCTCCCTGCAAACGTTGGGTCACCGTTGGTGGTGATGACCTGACCTGCCTCGCAGGGCTGTTGGAAGGGATAAAAGAAAAAGAGGAAAGCCAGGTTTACTTGAACTCATAGCAAGAAAAATGGCATACAACGGAAACCAAGCAACTACATTGCGTCTGAGCAAATGGTTTCTCCAGAACATTTTGTCACACGGTCAGGGTTAGGGAAACGTTGCTGGATTCCAGTTCCCATCAGGATCTCTCCAAGCCTGGCCAATGATAAAGGAAGGTTAGGAATTCCTCATTAACACACAGAAAGACCTTGGTTTTCCACTCCTAGGCGACATGGTTAACGAAGCAGGGTTCCAGAGAGGGCAAGAAATGAAAGGTCTGTGTGATGCTGACACCATGGAGCTTCTGTTGACACACAATCCTTAAGATGAACGGAGAGGAGGGAAACCTCCCAAACCAGCTTTCACGGAGAGAGCTTGGAAAAGTGAGTTTAGGGCAACCGTCTTCCCCTGCATTCCCCTGGCTGTAGGGTTTGGGGGAAGCTGGGAGTTGTAGTCCAGAAATGGAGTTCTGCAAAATAGACGCAATGCAGATTTCAGGTTGCCCTTAGCGTTGGTAGGGCTAGTCCTTCCCCTCCCTCCCCCCCATAAAATATGAAAGTCCAGCTGTTCCTCACATCCGTTGGGTCTCCATCCGCTGATGAAAGGAACACTCGGCTTCCCGGGTAGGGACAGGAAGCAGAAGATGAGGAAAACTGGGTTGCTTTGAGGGGGACTCGAAGGCCGGTATTTGGCCGGTCTAACAAAGGCGTTGCCCTTCTTAAAAACGCACCTGGCTTCCTTCTCTGCTTAGCTCAACGTTTGCTTTAATGGCAATGTTTGCATTGGTCACTTCCCCTTTCCATTTCCTCCAAGGAGCTGAAGGGGGCAAGCGTCCTTTTTTGAGAGACGGGAAAAGTCACATTTTTACCGACAGCTCTCGGAATCCAAGATTTTCTGTGCCTTGCTAATCTCCCAGCCACTCAAAAGGTACCATCTTCCCATCTGTTGATTATTTCTTCTCCCCACCTCCCGGTGACCCTTCCAACAACTTTTTGAGGTCAAAAAGAATGGAGGCAGGCTCAAGGATGCTCTTCCTTCCTCCCCTGACACTCTAATCCAGGGGTTTGAAACCAGATGTTCTTAGACTATAAATCCGAGAAATCTTGGCCAGCGAAGCTAGTAGTTAAGGCTTCTGGGAGAACATGGACTAACTCAGTCCATTCTAAATGGCATGAAAATTGAGCAAAATGGAACAATAATTAAAACCAGCAAAAGGTGCCCATTGAAAACAACACAGTAGGGCGGGTTAGATAGCATCTGGCAATCTAAAAAGATGTGGTTTTGCTCCCTTCTTTAAATCTGTCGTAGTGGAAACAGGTCGCTGCTTGGAAGGGAGTGCATTTCGTAGCCTGGGAGCAACCCGAGACAAGGCCCACTCCGATGTGCTTCTTAGACAAGCCTCTGTTGATGTTTTAAAGAGGGTGTCCCCTGATGATCTTATTACAGTGGTGCCTCGCAAGACGATTGCCTCGCAAGACGATTAATCCGCAAGACAATTGGTTTTTGCGATCGCTGTTGCGCTTAGCAAGACGATGTTTTCTATGGACAATTTTTGCAAGACGACGGCTTTTCCATTGGAACACGTTAAATAGATTTCAGTGCATTCCAATGGGGAACCGCGTTTCGCAAGACGATGTTTTCGGAAGACAGCATTTTTTGCAGAATAAATTAACATTGTCTTGCGAGGCACCACTGTATCTAGATAGGCTTGTAATGAGACAGGCTGTCCCTTAGACAGCCAAGGCCCCAAGCCATGGAAGGGCCTTAAACACATATTGAATTGGAGCTGGTAAGCAATTGGGGAGCAGCGCCAGTCTTTCAGTAGCATAGCCATATGATCACAGTATCATGTACCGGGTAGCAGCCTAGCTGCTGCGCATTGCCCAATTGGAAGGTCCCAGACCCTCTTCAAGGGTGGCCCCATGTAGTGTGCATGGCAGTAGTCAAGCCATAAGGTAATTAAAGGCATGGATCACTGTTGTAAAGTCAGAGCAACTCTCCTAATATTCTGCCTATACAGTGGTGCCTCGCTTAACGACATTAATTTGTTCCAGCGAAATCGCTGTAGAGTGAAAACGTTGTAAAGTGAAAATAAAAAACCCATTGAAACGCATTAAAACCCAGTTACTGCATTCCAATGGGGTAAAAACTCACCGTCCAGCGAAGATCCTCCATATGGCGGCCATTTTTGGTGCCTGTATAAAGCAAAAAGCAAAGCGTGCTGCTTATATACCGCCCCATAGCGCTTCAAGCACTCTCTGGGCGGTTTACAATTTAATTATGCAGGCTACACATTGCCCCCCCAGCAAGCTGGGTACTCATTTTACCGACCTCGGAAGGATAGAAGGTTGAGTCAACCTTGAGCCGGCTACCTGGGATTTGAACCCCAGATCATGAGCACAGTTTTAGCTGCAGTACAGTGATTTAACCACTGCGCCACGAGGCTTTCTATAGCGAGGAATCCATCCCTAAGCACAGCGGGAAGCCATTTTGAGCACCCAGTGGCCATTATGAAAACCCGACAATCAGCTGTTTTGATTGTCGTAATGCGAAGAATCGGTTCCCGAAGCAGGGAACCGATCTTCACAGAGTGAAAAAACCCCATTTAAAACATCGTTTTGCGATTGGAATTGCGATCGCAAAAACATCGTCGTAAAGCGTATTCATCGTTATATGGGGCAATCATTAAGCGAGGCACGGCTGTATCTGACTTCTTGTAGCCTGAGCCCATTGTTACGTTTCCTGCAGTCTGGGATGACTTTGGGTATCACAAGCAAGATTTCCCTCGTTCCTAGTATTGTCTAGAGAACACAAGATATATTGTTCCTGACTTAAGTTCCAGAATTCCTCACCTATCATGGATAGGAAATACGGTCTCTAGGTGGAGCTTTGAGTAGGTGGAGTCAAGGGAAATATGATAGGCGTGGCTTGTGGAGCACACGCCCCTGAGCTCATTGATCTGCCCTCCTTCCAGAGTGGGACCCCATCCCTTTTCGAGCCTGGGTACAAATCTTTTCTCCCCTCTTCTCATCTCTTGCCACGCAGGGACGGCTGCATCAGTCGGGAAGAAATGATCTCCTACTTCATGAAGTCCAGCACTGACCTGAATGGCAAGATGGGCTTCATCCACAGCTTCCACGAAACCACGTTTCTGCGCCCTGTTGCCTGTCGCCATTGCAAAGGCTTGGTGAGCTGCTCCTCGTGTTCCGTCAGGAGCCTGCAGTGGATTGCGTGGCATTGCGTGGTGGTGTGCACGCATTGTGTGTCTGTGCTCATGATAGTGACGTGGCGTGGTTTAGGGGGCAGGGCTAGAAGCCCTGAAACGGCAGGACTTTTTGATGAGTAACCCTTATTGAGACCCTGCATAGCGAGAACCAACCATATTGTTATGAGCCGCTCCTCTTGCAAAATTAAATTATTTGGGGGGCTGCTTGTCTTGAAGTGAAGACCTGTTTTTTGTTGGTTTGTTTGTGATGTGCTCTGAAAATGTCTTGCACGGGTCTTTCAAATTCAAGACCACAGCTTCCTTTATAGAGTCAAATGCTTTTGCTTTTGGTCTTCCTCTCCTCCTGCTGCTTCCAGGTTTTCCCAGCCTTATTGTCTCTTTCGTTGAGTCTCGTCTTCTCATGTAGCACAACAGCTCCAGTCTGCTCATTAAAGCTTCTAGGGAACAGTCAAGCTTGATTTGATCTAGTGCCCACTAGAGATGGGCACAAATTGCCAATTTGGTGGTTCCTGCCTGTTTGTTTATTGGCCAAACAGATATTCAGCACTTCAAAGCTCCATCTCCTCTGGTGGATGCCCATTTGGAGGCAGTGGTCTGGCTTCCCTGCCCCGCCTCCTCCAGGCATTGCCTCCGAGCGAATGTCTGCCAGAGGAGGCAGAGCTTTGAAGTGCTGAAGACTTGCTGATGAATGAACCACCAATCTGGGTGTGTGCCCATCTGTAGCACCCACTTATTTGTCTTTCAGTTGGCTTTCGGCATCTCCTCCAACCCCATCAGATGCTCTAGCTCAGGGATTCCCAAACTATGGCCCGTGGGCCGCATCCTTTTTATCTGGCCCAGTGAACACTGCAGGCTCAGGCAGACTCAAGTCTGTTCCCTTCAGCCTGTGCCTGCACGCGTGCGTGCGTGCGTGCGTGCATTCCTTCCTTCCTTCCTTCCTTCCTTCCTTCCTTCCTTCCTTCCTTCTTCTCTATTTTTCCTTCCTTCCTTCCTTCCTTCCTTCCTTCCTTCCTTCCTTCCTTCCTTCCTTCCTTCCTTCCTTCCTTCCTTCCTTCCTTCCTTCTTCTCTATTTTTCCTTCCTTCCTTCCTTCCTTCCTTCCTTCCTTCCTTCCTTCCTTTCTTCCTTCCTTCCTTCCTTCCTTCCTTCCTTCCTTCCTTCCTTCTTCTCTATTTTTCCTTCCTTCCTTCCTTCCTTCCTTCCTTCCTTCCTTCCTTCCTTCCTTCCTTCCTTCCTTCCTTCCTTCCTTCCTTCCTTCCTTCCTTCTTCTCTATTTTTCCTTCCTTCCTTCCTTCCTTCCTTCCTTCCTTCCTTCCTTCCTTCCTTCCTTCCTTCCTTCCTTCCTTCCTTCTTCTCTATTTTTCCTTCCTTCCTTCCTTCCTTCCTTCCTTCCTTCCTTCCTTCCTTCCTTCCTTTCTTCCTTCCTTCCTTCCTTCCTTCCTTCCTTCCTTCCTTCCTTCCTTCCTTCTTCTCTATTTTTCCTTCCTTCCTTCCTTCCTTCCTTCCTTCCTTCCTTCCTTCCTTCCTTCCTTCCTTCCTTCCTTCCTTCCTTCCTTCCTTCCTTCCTTCCTTCCTTCCTTCTTCTCTATTTTTCCTTCCTTCCTTCCTTCCTTCCTTCCTTCCTTCCTTCCTTCCTTCCTTCCTTCCTTCCTTCCTTCCTTCCTTCCTTCCTTCCTTCCTTCCTTCCTTCCTTCCTTCCTTCCTTCCAATGTGTAGCCTGCATAATTAAATTGTAAACCGCCCAGAGAGTGCTTGAAGCACTATGGGGCGGTATATAAGCAGCACGCTTTGCTTTGCTTTTGCTTTGCTTCCTTCCTTTTTCTCTATTTTTCCTTCCTTCCTTCCTTCCTTCCTTCCTTCCTTCCTTCCTTCCTTCCTTCCTTCCTTCCTTCCTTCCTTCCAATGTGTAGCCTGCATAATTAAATTGTAAACCGCCCAGAGAGTGCTTGAAGCACTATGGGGCGGTATATAAGCAGCACGCTTTGCTTTGCTTTTGCTTTGCTTCCTTCCTTCTTCTCTATTTTTCCTTCCTTCCTTCCTTCCTTCCTTCCTTCCTTCCTTCCTTCCTTCCTTCCTTCCTTCCTTCCTTCCTTCCTACCTACCTACCTACCTACCTACCTACCTACCTACCTACCTACCTACCTACCTACCTACCTACCTACCTACCTACCTACCTACCTACCAGAATGTTGTTTTCTGCTAGAGGTTGCAACCCAGGCTTCAGAGGTGGGTGGCTGAGCGAGTGCTTGTTTGTGCATGTGGCAAATGGTTTCGTATTGTTTTGCTGTGGCAGACCCTGCAGTGAAGGACACCGACAGACACGTCAGGGTGCCACACCGGAGGCCCGTGCTTTGAGTTGGGGAGGCTTCTCCCTGCAGGCCAGGGTGTCCCCTTTCAGACCTTGGCATGGGCTAGCCCGGCAGTTCTCGCCCGCTTTCTGCAAACCGCCCTACCGAGCATCCGCCTGCTTCCAAGGCAGGGCAGTTTAGCAGCAGGAGCCCACGTGGACTCGTGGTGTCCCCCAGCCAACCCATTTGCCAAATGACAGTTTCACGTGCCAAAGGAGAAGTTGGCTCTCAAACCCTTATTGTTAATACGACGCGCAGAGTCTCACTGTCGAAGTGGAAATGCACGGGCATCTCGCCCAATGCTCGGCATGGGCGAAATTGCACGGCGCAGAGCGATACCAATCCGGTGCCACGTCAACTGCGGTGGCTCCATCCATGGGGATCCTGGGAGTTGTCATTGGTGGAGGGACGCCTGGGAATTCATGTCTCCTGTACTTCAGGGGAACGTCTAGCAGAAAATGAAATGCACCTCAGCCCCGGCGGCTAAACTGCGAGGCCTGCTCTTTGTAAGCAGAGTTATTTAAAGATCTCTAGGCTTCGAAACAGGACTCTCCAAATGTATTGGGCTTCAGCCCAGCCCTAGCCACCATGGCCAATGGTAGGGGATTATGGGAGTTGGAGTCTTAAGAATTGGCGGGCTGGAGGAGCCCTGCCATAAAATGAGGGGTGAACCTACAACGGCCCAGGCTCTGAGTTGAAGGACAAGAAGAAGAAAGCAAGGGAAGACCAGATTTAAGAAAATGTGTTCGGGGTGAGATAGCTTTTTTGTCCAGACACCATATTTTCCACCCATCCAGAAAATGAACATCTCTCTCTCTTTCTCTCTTCCCAGATCCTCGGACTTTACAAGCAGGGGCTGAAATGCCGGGGTAAGGGATAGGGCGAAATGGGTCCACCTACCCGTGGAAAGTGAGCAGCACATCAGTGGGCGGAGTGGGAGACGTTGCCGTGAACCGTGGATCCACCTTTCTGAGCGGGAGAGGGTCGTTTGGGGTCAAAAGAGCTTTCCTTGCAAAGCACGCATCGGTTTTAATACAGAGGGAGAGTTATTTATTTTGCCCATTCTGATTTAATCCCATTTCCACCATGGCAGATGATGTGAGCTTTGCGGAGGGAGGGAGAGAATAGCAAAGTTTAGGATGCAAGAAGCAACGAAGGAAACCAGCGCTCCTCTGACCATGTACAGAGTGTTTAGAGTGTCTCCTTTTCTCCCAGTGGGAAAGATCCAGAGCCCTCCATGGAGAGGGCATGCCTGCCAGCTCCCCTTGAGTCTTAGAACCTGGGGCAACGGGCGCAGGGTGTGTGTACGACTCTGGGGTGTGTGGGGGTCACGTGGGAGAGTCATTTGACAGGTGGGTTGATTTCTTCCAGCCTGTGCCGTCAGCTGTCACAAGCACTGCCGGGACCTTCTCTCCGTGGAGTGCCGCAAGCGCATGAAGAGCGTCAGCCTCGATGGACCAGCGACCTTGCCCGCCCGGTCCTTCAGCTTCTCTTTGCCACGTCCGGGACGGGCATCTCTGCGGCATACAGGTACCGGCCCCTGGCCCCCTCCCACCTTCATGGGGTGTTGTGGGGGGGGGCAAGGGAATGCACAATGGGGGAGGGCAGCCCAAGGAGACGCAGCCCCTTCCCTTCCCTGTTTGGGGAGAGTTTTCCTGCCCTAGCGCTGAGACACTTAGGAAAAAAAACATTCTGGTTGGTAGCAGACAAAGGGGGTCAAAGGGGCTTTGCTGCACAGCCGCGGAGCAATTTCCCTGTTTCTCGGCTCCCCTGATGTGAACCAAAAATGCTTTTAAAAGTAATTTTTAAAACGGAAGGGAGGGAAAAAACATCATGCTGTCTAGGATTAATTTTAGAAAGCTGCAAGTATGGGATGGGAGGCAGAATCCTGGAGGTCCCCTTGCAAAATGGGGGTACGATTACTCCTCTTTCCTTTTTGAAGGCCCCCGGGGATTTGTTGAGCCAGGACATGGGGGGGCACCAGGGGACTTGGGGTGGTGGGGACTGACCTTGAGCAATCTCTCTCCCCCCAACCCCCACCCCACCGCTAGCCCAAAGCTGCAGTTTTGCCCAGCCCTGCTTGAAAAAAATATATTTTAAAAAGGGAATTCCTTGAGAGAGCCAAGCCTCCGATGTTCACAGCAAGACATTTCCACACCTCCCATCGTTTGCAGCCTGCTTGCTTTTCTGATTGGTGGTGTGGATATAAACTCAAGAATCATTTACTGTACAAGTCTGATTTCTGAGCTAGGAAGTTCTTCTGAGAGTACATCTCTGGAACGCTAATATTTCCGCCACTATGAGGCTGCCCAGGAATTAAGATCATCGGGGAAGGCTTTCTTCGAGTCCCACCACGTTCACAGGTGCATCTGGTGGGGACATTGGAGAGGGCCTTCTCTGTGGCTGCTCCTGGACTTTGGAACTCCCTCCCACTGGAGGTCAGGCTTGCCCCATCTTAGCTGTCCTTCTGCAAACAGACAAGAGACCTTTCTCTTCAGGCAGGATTCTCCATAGTGACTGGCTGCCTGAGAGGGTTTTTTTAATGGATTGTTGTGCTCCGTTGTTTTTAAATGTGTTTTTCCATATTTATTTTATTGACTATTTTAAATATACTAATCGTTTAACTCCTTTAACACTTGCATACTTGCTGTTTTTAGCTTTTAAATATTGTCTTTTAATTGTTGTAAGCTGCTTTGAGTTGTTTTAAGGAGAAAGGTGGGGTAAAAATATGAATGAATGAATGAAGGAATGAAGGAAGGAAGGAAGGAAGGAAGGAAGGAAGGAAGGAAGGAAGGAAGGAAGGAAGGAAGGAAGGAAGGAAGGAAGGAACTGGTCCCCAGGAAGATGCCGTTCACCTTACTTCTGTAGCAGTTCCTAAAGAGTTCCAGCCAGTTCAGCTTCTGAAGAGTATAAGCCAAGTGAGTTGTATTTCCTAGATCTGAGCCCCATTTTTACCCTACTCAAGACCAGGGGAGACTGATGACTCTGATGCTGTGGGGCCGGTGAGTGTGTGTCAATGTTCAGTCTGAGCTTTACAAAATTCTGAACCTATTGTGGGTTCAGGACCATGGATACAGTTCCTGAAATGTTCTGGCTAAAATCCGGAGCGTATGCACAACCTTGGGGTCACCGTTGTCTCTGCTGCTCTGGGCCCTGGTGGGTGGTACCTCCTTCACTCCCTGATCCTCCAGATCCCGGGCAAGTGCGACTTGCGCCTCAAAGCCTCCCAAGAGGGAGGCCTGGCATTTCAATGTCATCTCAGCCCTCCCTAGGCTTGCTTTCGGTCCGAGCAGGCGATTGGAAATGCACAACTAGAAGCCGCTAGGTGGTGGAGCTAAGCGCGGCTTATTTTATTTTATTTTATTTTGGCCCAGATGTATGCTGATGGGTTTATGCACACTTTTGTGGATTCTCCCCACCCTGCCGGTTGGAAGGGACCCTTTGAGGTGCCCTTGTTTTCAAAGAATCCTGGATCGATGGAGTCGGAAGGGGGCGTGTAAGGCTATTGAGTCCAACCCCAGGAAGGTCTCGGGCATCTGTGAAAAGGTGTTTGAAAATGTTAAGTTCCCTTGCTCAGATAGAATCACGCTCTTCTAAAAGGCACGCTCCCCCTTTCCAAAAACTGCAGGTCTGTTCATCCACTGGGGGTAACCTCCCCACGTCAGAGCCAGTCGGCTGGGATAGAGAAATAGGAGAGGCCCTTATCCATGATTTGTGGGCTCCTCAGAAACATCTAAGATGTGGAACTTGGTCCAAGCCTTCCGCGACACAGCATCCTCCAGATACTTTGCATTGCATTGCATCTCCCAGCCTCCTTGGTCGGGGATAATGGGAGTCCTTTTGTTGTTTAGTCGTTCAGTCATGTCTGACTCTTCGTGACCCCATGGACCAGAGCACGCCAGGCCCTCCTGTCTTCCACTGCCTCCCAGAGTTGGGTCAAAGTCATGTTGGTAGCTTCGATGACCCTGTCCATCCATCTCGTCCTCTGTCGTCCCCTTCTCCTCCTCTTGCCTTCACACTTTCCCAACATCAGGGTCTTTTCCAAGGAGTCTTCTCTTCTCATGAGATGGCCAAAGTACTGGAGCCTCAGATTCAGGATCTGTCCTTCCAGTGAGTGCTCAGGGCTGATTTCCTTCAGAACGGATAGGTTTGTTCTCCTTGCAGTCCAGGGGACTCTCAAGAGCCTCCTCCAGCACTACAATTCAAAAGCATCCATTCTTCGGCGGTCAGCCTTCTTTAGGGTCCAGCTCTCACTTCCATACATCACTACTGGAAAAACCATAGCTTTGACTATTCGGACTTTTGTCGGCAAGGTGATGTCTCTGCTTTTTAAGACGCTGTCTAGGTTCGTCATCACTTTTCTCCCAAGAAGCAGGCGTCTTTTAATTTCGTGGCTGCTGTCTCCATCTGCAGTGATCACGGAGCCCAAGAAAGTCAAATCTGTCACTGCCTCCATATCTTCCCCTTCTATTTGCCAGGAGGTGATGGGACCAGTGGCCATGATCTTAGGTTTTTTTAGCTTCAGACAATTTTTTGCGCTCTCCTTTTTCACCCTCATTAAGAGGTTCGTGGGAGTCCTCGTCCAACACAACTGGAGGCTGTACGTTGGAGTGAGGCTATTCTGAGTAAGGCATGTTCTTTAATAGAATGGGTAACCTTGTCTTATTTTTTCTCCTCAGGAAGATTCTTATGTCTCCATCATTTTCTGGTTCCTGTTATTAAATAAACAAATACACGAACGAACAAATGAATGAATAAACAAAGTTTAAATGTTAACGTTGGTGGCTCTCTAGTCCTCCATTATAGGGGTTGACATTTGAAAAAAAAAAACAGTTATCTGAAAGATCATCATTTTTTTTTTAGATTGAATTGATTTTGGTTCCAGACTTCAGCAGTATCGTTAAACCGGGCGTAGGAAAGGGCTGACACGCATGTAAAAGATCAGGCATTTCATCAGCGATCTCCAGGTGGAGCTGAGACGGTGGAGAATCATCCTCACCACTCACTGTAAACAGAAGACGGCTGATGATGATCTGAAGTTACGGGGAGCGTCTTACACTCCAATTTAAAACCAGCCTCTTATGGGGAACCATGAGAACTCGAACCTTAGTTTCTTTTAGAGGAGACTCATCTCTCAGCCACCCAGGACTTGACCTGTATATTGAGTGACTGGCGTCAGCCGGCAGGCCTTGGAAACAATCCCGCTTCGAAACCTGGAGGGCTTTCAGGGGGTCCTGGATACCAGGGGGAGGCAGCCAGCCAAAGTCTCGGGGTCTGGATCTGGCCTGTTTTCACCCCCACCCCTTGGGCTGCCTTGGAACTTTCCCCATCGGAAAGTTATTTATGGTCTTGAACTATTACGATATACGATATACTATATTGTATATACGATATACACGATATACGATATAGGTGGTGGTGATGGCGTGGAATCACTCGGATAGGGGCCGATCCCTCTCCTGGAGGCTTATGGGATTGTCCATGTTCAGGTGGAATCCCCCCCCCCTCAACATTGCGGAGTCTGAGACTCTGGATGGGCGCTACCGGTAGTGGACTGGATCGGAACCCAGTTCCGACACTGAGCACAGGAGAACCAATGGAGCAGCTTTTTCATGTCCTCTTTTGCGGCGAATTCCATGAAATATCGCCTCTGCCATTTGAAGCACATTGTTTTCCCGTTTTCATCCTCCTCAACCTGGAAATATTGTGGGGTTTTGTTTGGGGAGGGGGCTGTAAGCCCCAGAATCCCCTAGCCAGCATGGCCACTGGTCTATATAGACCAAGAAATAATGTTTCCCAGCTCAACCCTTCAGCGACTGCCATCTGGGGGACCCCCTCCCCCCCCATTGTGCATTATTTCGGCTATTTCGGGCTCGCCCTTCTCTCTCCGCCTCCAGATAGCACAAGTTGTTTTTCACACATCCACACCCGAGGCCTGCCTCCTCTCCGTTCCCCCACCCATTGAGCCTCGCCCTGCGCCGGAAACCAGCTTTCCTCCAAGATAACGGCTCAGCCGAGCTATGCTTCCTGCTCGGTGCATTTCTGACGGGTGACAACGGGGGCCGGCTGTTTCCTGTGGGCGCCGCTCCCCTCTCGTGTTTTCGCTTCAGTTCCTCGGGCTGCTGGCTTGAGGTCCACGCCCTTGGTTTCTTTTGCAGCCCACCGAAAACTTGACCACACAAGGTGCTTCTTCTGCATCCATCCCAGTCCAGATGTTTCAGGGAAGAGGCTCCTGGTTCTGCAGCCACTGTGGTTGGCCTCTGGATGTGAAATGGGAGAGGTGCCCTTTTGTCCGGCCTTAGGGGGGCAAAATAGTGGGGTGGCTTTGATCTCGACATTCACCCTAACCATGCACTACCGTTTCTCCTCCGAAAACATCTGCTAAGACACCACTTGTCTGGACTTAAAAATGATCCAGGGGTTGAACAGTGGTACAGCATCGCCCCCTGGTGTTTGGTGCCAGCTTTGCATCTCTAAGAGTTATTGCAGTATTAAGGTGCAGCTGTTTGGGTGGGGAGTGAAAGAAATAGGAAAACAGATAAGGTAGTATTTTTTTCCTGGAAAAGCTTATTAAAAGCCCCAGTAAAAAAAAGCTCTTGAGTTTCACACAACCCTGCAGAATGGGAAAGAGTTTTGCACATCGCTTCCTGTAGCAGCAACATAACATTTTGCATTTTAACTCCTGGGCCCAAGGAGCAGCATCCTCTCTGGTCTGTCCGCTGAAGAGCTCAGTGTGACTGGATAGCTTGCATATTTGTTCGTTTTTGCTAAATGCAATATAAGCTCTTGCTTAACTGCATCCATTGTGTCCTGGGCTGTTTCTGCTTTTTAACTGTGGGCTCAGAAGCCCCTTCCAACTTCATTTATTTTATGATTCTGTGGTCTTGAAGGACGGATGGGCCGCTAAGGAATCACATATCTGAGCTGCATCCACACCGTCTTTCGCCCTTCAGAACTTTCCTCTGTTTTTTTTTTTCCCAGAGCTGGATGTGATTGAAAGATGACTTATGGTTTTGAAAGTGAAAAAAACTGGCTGGCCTTTTTTTAATTTGCAACCGGTCCTGTTAAGCATGAAAGGGAAAGTCGCCCTAAAGGCTCCCGTGTCAACCTGTTGGGTTGGAAAAACATTGTGGTCATGAGTCGGTCTTAAGGGAGGGGGGGGCCCTGGCTGTCACTCAGCTTCTGATGGAGAAGAATGTGTGGTGTTTGGAGAAATGGGAAAACAGATCCAGTCCCTCTCTCTTTCTCTGCCTGTTCTACCTTACAAGGTCATTGTGACGATAAAGTGAGGAGGAGGGAGAGCTCTGTACTTGGGCTGGTGGGTAGAAAAGCAGGGTAGGAATCTAATCAATCAATCAATCAATCAATCAATCAATAATTTTCTATTGGTCTTACAGGGACCTTGGGGGGGTGGCTTTCATGCTAAAAGCGGCTATCTAAGCAGCTGGCAAGGTTGAAATGAAACAACATTAAACAACACACTTGAAACACAAAAGGGGTTAGAAGGACAGAATAAGGCCGATCTAGAGAAGAAGGAACACCACATTAAAAGCCATTCCCATTACATGCCAGCTGACTTGCCCAGGGCCTGCTTGGATATTTTCCAATTCCTTTTTTATTGTGCTTAAAGAAGAAAGCTACCGCTTAGAAATGGGCGAAAGGAGGAGGAGGAAAAACCTTCCAGCGTAAAGAAGCAAATATCTGATTTTTTTTTCAAAAAAAAAAGATGCAGAAAAACATGACAACCAATAAGAAGGTCTTTGCTTGCTGACGGATGGAGGGATAGTGAGGAAGAAAACATATCGGATACTGGGAGTCATTCAGGCAGACATACAGTGGTGCCTCGCTAAACAGTTACCCCGCATAACAGTTATTTCGCTAGACATTGGCGTTTTGCGATCGCTATAGTGATTCACAAAACAGTGATTCCTTTGGGGGGATTTCGCTGGACAATGTTTGATCCCTGCTTCGGAAACCAATTTTTGCTAGACGACGATTTTGACAGCTCCCTCCCTGCTCGCAAAACGGGTGTTTTCGGGACCTAAGCTTCGCAAGACAGCGATTTAAACAGCTGATCGGTGGTTCGCAATGCGGCTTTCTTATGGCTGATCTTCGCTAGACAACAATGATTCTTCCCCATTGGAATGCATTAAATATTTTTATTTTATTTATTTATTCAATTTTTACCCCGCCCCCCTAGACAACGTCTACAACGTCTACTGAAATAGGTTTCAATGCATTCCAGTGGGGAAATGCTTTTCGCTAGACGATGATTTCGCTAAACAGCGATTTCAGTGGAACGGATCTCTATGGCGATCGCAAAAAGTCAATGTCTAGCGAAAAAACTTCCATGCGGGGTAACTGTCTAGCGAGGCACCACTGTATATGGGATTGAGGAGCCTGTTGGTGTGTCCTTTGAGATAGTGTCCCTCAACTCACCGTATTGTGCACCCCTGGGGGAATGCTAAGCGTTTCCTATCCCTTGCTAACAACTTGGTCTCCATCCATCCCCGTGTCCTTCTGGAAGTCAAAGCCACAAAATGTATTCCCAATCACGTTGCGGCGATTTTTCTTCTTTATTATCTTTGTGCTTTACTGTTACTATGGCCGTAAAATTTATACTCCCCAGTATTGTCACGATTTTCAACGACTGGTGGAATGTTTATTTTTCTTGGCTTGGGTGGACGGTCAGCTCCTCTCAGGCCGTTTGTTATTGTCTTTAAAAGTTTCCCTAAAGTTTGCATGTCGCAGGAAAAAGCTCGGTGGGGTTGGGGAATGCAGGATGGTTGCTGGAGAAAACTGTCACTTTTTGCCCTCCCCTGCCTGAAATGGCAAATATAATAATGGAGGCCTCTGTCAGTGTTATCAGGAAAATCCTATGTCTCTGGGGGCTGGGGATTCTGAGAATTGTAGTCCAAAATCACATTTCGAAGCTGTTGTCCGTAAAGGCCACGGTGGAAGCCAAAAACATCTCTGATGGTTTGGTATCAGATTTCCCCTTAGACGATGAACAGTTAGACAAAGAAAAGGCCACGTTCTCCGTGAGCCCTGCATTGCACAGGGCTTCTGCTTTGGCTGAGAGCAGAAGCACACGAAACATGGCCGTCGCCATATTAGAAAAACGAGATAAAATTGAGTGCCACACCAGGGGGAAAAAAACCAGTGTCAGTGGCCTTTTTTGTTTCTCAGGACGGATGAGGTTTTTGTTTGTATCATGGTGGGGCCCGGATTCCTGGGTGACGACCGGCGCAAAAGATTACAGAAATATATTGTTTTTCAGCCTACATTCCACTTTCCACTAAAGTCCATTCTTCTGCTGGTTTCTGCAGAAATCCAGGAGGAAAGCACACAAGCTGTGGAGGACGGGGTTTTTGATGTCCACCTATGAGGCCGGTACTGAGAGGCTGCCTAGGAGCCGTGCATCAGGTGATGATTCTTCTTTTTTTTATGCTGTTGAGAATTAAAGGAAGTAGCTGGGATATTTTAGAGAATCAAAAATAAAGCAGCCTGAACCATCACTTGTCTCCAATACGAGAAGTAATGCCAATACAGTGGTGCCCTGCATAGCGACGTTAATCCATTCTGGATTAATCGTCGCTATGTGAAAACATCGCTAAATGGAACGGAAAAACCCATAGGAACGCATTAAACTTCGTTTAATGCGTTCCTATGGGGCCCAAACTCACCGTTCAGCGAAGATCCTCCATAGCGCCTCCATTTTCGCACCCGCGGTAAGCGAGGAAACCGCGTGAAAATGGTTGCAGTGGCCATTTTGGGCACCCAGCGGCCATTTTGGAACCACCGATCAGCTGTTGGGGAAACATCGCAATGCGAAGATCAGGAAGTGAAATGCTTACGGATCATCACAATGCGATGTTTTGCCCATTAAAACATCGCAATGCGATCGCATTAGCGAACTAAAAAAATAGATTGCAATGCGGATTCGTCGTTAAACGGTTTGCTCGTTATGGGAGGCACCACTGTAATCTGTGCTAGTCTCTGTGCAAGTCTCCTAGTGGCTTTGTCCTCCAGCTTCATTTTAAGGCCCTCCAAGTTGCTGGCCATCATGGGGCAGTGAGTTCCACCGTTTCACCACGAGCTGCATGAAAGAGGACATCCTCTCATCAGGCGTTCGAATCACCAGCTTCTCAGCTAATCCCAAGATCCAGCATTAAGTGAGGGTGAAAATAACTGTTCCTTATCAGACATGGACTCAGTTGGAGACTCTTGATTTCGTGGGACCAGTGAAAGCCTCTGGGTTTTACTCTGAACTTTAAAGGAGATTATCAAAGTGGATGCAGTTGAGAGAGTGCAGAAAACCTTACAGTAGAGGGCCCTTCTATCCATGGGGAATCCGTTTCAAGGCTCTTTCCCCCTGTGGATGCTAAAAAGCGCAGATAATAGCAAGCACTATTTTAATATTAATTGCTACCCTGTTTCCACGAAAATAAGACAGGGTCTTATATTATTTTTTGCCCCAAAAACCACATTACGGCTTATTTTCAGGGGATGTTTTATTTTTTTATTTTTTCCATGTACAACCATCTGCATTTATTCAAATAAAGTCCTGTCCTCTTCTTCTGGTTGCTGCACAAGGGTGGAGGGCGGGCTTCCACTTAACTGGGCTTATTTTGGGCGGAGGGCTTATATTATGACAAGCATCCTGAAAAATCCTACTAGGGCTTATTTTCAGGTTAGGTCTTATTTTGGGGGAAACAGGGTAGACATAGCATGGTGTCTGACTTCCTCTAGTGGCCAGTTCTGGTGAGTTCGTCTTTAGAAATCGATTTCTGGATTTTTTTTTTCTTTCAATATTTCTGACATTTTTCAGAGCACGGATAAGTTGAATCCGCGGATAATGATCCCGCGGATAAGAGGGCCCTACTGTTTGTTGTAAAGACTCTACATCCTGAGCTGTTCTCTTTCCTTGATTATTTCAAGGATTGTCCTCTGCTGAGCCTTTTTCTAGGTTCCGCCACATAAATGTTTCCTTCTGGTGCAGCGAAGCGTGAATCTGGGAACTTCATGTCGTTTGGGGACTACAATTTCCAGGATTCCTTAGCTGTCGTCTCAAACAGCAACGCTACGTGCTCTGATCTATATCACAGAGGGGTGATTTAATTAGGGTATCGGCTGCTTCGTGTAACCCAGCCTTTCCTCCAATGTTTTGTCTCTGCAGAACCGCGTCCTCTTCTCTCCGCCCTTCCGCCAGTAAGTCCTCTGCTGGGCTCTGGGACCGACCCTCGCAGCGACTCGAGACCCGGGACGTATGTTTCTAATGGTGGTGGTCGTGGGGGTGGGGGTTAAGAAGGGCAGAGAGGAAGGGCACCCCATGAAGAAGTCCCTGGGTTTAGGCAATCGTTGCCCCCTCGATGGTGCCACTTTCTTAGCACAGCTGCTTGCAAAGGTTACTACCGCAAGGGTCAAGAAGAGACCTGATGTTTTGGGGGGGGGGGCGCGTTCCGAAACCATTCTGTACATTTGTATCAAGAACTGGATTCAGAGGTGTAATAATAATTCTAATAAAAGTTGACTCTTCCATTCTGGCTGGCTGTTTCCTTGCCAAAATTACGCCCTTAGCTTTTCTTTGGGAATCTGCTGTGGGATTGTGGTCTTGGGGTGGAGATCTTATTTCACTAGACCAGCAGATCTTGATCCCCCACCTCTGAGCCCCTAACACATTACCTATTTGTCTGTCTGTCTGTTTATCTAAGAGATAATGTGGCTTTTCTGTCTGTCTATCTATCTATCTATCTATCTATCTATCTATCTATCTATCTATCTATCTATCTATCTATCTATCTATCTATCTATCTATCTATCTATCTATCTATCTATCTATCCCCCCTTTTTCCTTAAAAAAGGATCTGAGGCAGCTTACGTCATTAAAAGACAATATTTAAAGCTAGTAAGTGTATATACAGTGGTGCCTCGCTTAACGATTGCCTCGCTTAATGAGGAAATCACTGTACGATTAGGTTTTTGCAATCGCTTTTGCCATCACAAAACAATGGTTTAAATGGTTTTTTTTCGTTTAACAATGATCGGTTCCCTGCTTTATGTGGTGGCTCTAAAATGTGTGTGTGTGTGTGTGTGTGTGTGTGTGTGTGTTGCAGTGCATCTTCCCTGTTTCAATTGGGGCAACATACCTCTACAATTTCCTCGCTTCTCATTTCACGTCAAGGAGAGAAAAGGAAGGGAGGGGGGGAAAAGAGAAGAAAGTAAAATAAAAATAAGTCTGCATTGATTTTCTTCTTCATCTCAAGCCAGGTGACAGATTTAGATTTATTTTTGCATCGCTCGTGTCAATGCTGTTGTCACTACGGCCAAGAATTAGTGGCAAAGGCCCTTAACGGAAGTCTCCCTCCCTCGGTTGAGTGAATCTCTGGGGATTTGTGTGTCAACTCCTCCGCATGTTCCATTGATTCAAATGGGCCTACTCTAGGCTAAGGCAAGTCACAACTAGAGTAGGCCCATTTGAATTAGCACAACTTACTGATTCAAAGGACCCAGTCTTGCTTTTCTGAGCAGCAAGATTTCAGCCAATTTTTCTTTCTTGCAAATCCATAGACAACGAACCCCTTTTTGATTTGTCCTGGACCAAATTTCTAAGAAACCAGAGAAAGTCTGCTGAGTGAGTGGGGAATCGCTCTGCGTGTGCTAACCGGAGTGATAAGGACAGGACACCCCGGCTATGCTCAGAGGTACTGTTAGCCCCATCACGTGTTTCAAAGTTCAGCTTTGGTTCCAGAGAGAAGCTGTGCTTTTGCACAAACAACGTGAAGTGGAGAAAGTCTAGTGAGAGCTCAGAGCCACGCTTGAGAAAGCAGATCTTCCACAGACTGAAGCAGTCTACCCCCTGGATATTAGTTGCTGGGGACAGAGAAGATGGAATATTGACCCTCATTGGGTTTTGGGGTAGGTGGGTGGGCTCCGGTTGGCCCGTGTGGGAAAGAAGATCCTGCACTACACAGGTCTTAATAATAATAATAATAATAATAATAATAATAATAATAATAATAATAATAATAATAATAATAATAATAATAATAATAATAATAATAATAATAATAATAATAATAATAATAATAATAATACAGTGGTGCCTCGCATAGCGAGGTTAATCCATTCCGGATTAATCTTCGCTATGGCGAAACATCGCTGAACGGGGCAGAAAAGCCCATAGGGCCAAAAACTCACCGTCCAGCGATGCTTCCCGGGTCCGGCAGCCATTTTTGCGCCCTCGTTAAGCGAGGGCAGGGTGCGAAAACGCTGTGCGCGGCCATTTCGGGGCTTCCGGCGGCCATTTTGGAGCCGCCAAACCGCTGATCGTCGGGCTTCGTTTTGCGAAGATCGATAAGCGAAACCCTTACCGATCTTCGCAAAGCGAGTTTTGCCCATAGGGCCCATCGGTATGCGATCGCATTTGCGATCGCTGAGACCCCATCGCTATGCGATTTCGTCGTTATACAGTGTGCTCGTTAAGCGAGGCACCACTGTATTAACAACAACAACAACAACCACCTTTGAACTTCAGAGCTGGAAGGGACCCTACGCATCATCAAGTCCAGCCCCACTCCAGGAGACACAGTGGGGAAATTTGAATTTCCAGCCAGATCTAAGCCACTGAGCTATCCAGCAGTTCCATCCAATGGAAGTTAACCAGAGCTAGGAAAAGCTACTTCCCCGCACTACAACTCCCAGTACCCCCTAGACAGCACGACCAATGCCGTGCTAGGCGTTCTAGATTGAAAAAAAAGCACCAACTTCGCCAAGTTTCGTGGGAAGCAGAGGAAGGTTCTTTGCAGCGTTCAACGTGGGTGTGCCTTTGATATTCCCCGTTGAAATGGAAGGCTGTTAAACAGGCAGGAGGGAGGGGGGGAGAAATTGAATTATGAGAAATATTGATTGGCGCAGGGATGGTGCGAGCGATAAGCACCCGGCCGCTTTGAGCAGGCAGGTAAAATCAGCCCCCCCCTCCACCTTGCGCTTGGCTTCCCCCTTGCTAAGCGGATTAAAGAGCAGGAGCGAGCCCTGGACACTGCGGGAAAGTGCTCCCTTTGCTGACGGACAACTTTGCCATCGTGGCAGCCGTGGCTCAGAGGAACTCAAAACAGCTGCTGTCCCTTGATACCGGCGTCCACCCTGGCACAGCTGGAGCCACAGAGCTGCTCGCGGTGGCTGGCGCAGGGCTGCGCGGCAGCCTTCTGGCTTGTTTGGCTTTGTTACAGGAATGTTTAAGTTCCCTCCATCCTTATCGCTGCTAGGATGGTCAATTTATTTGTGCTCACATCCCTTTTGCAAGAATAGCCCTTACGAGGCAAGGGCAAAGAGCAATGCGGTCAACTTTGGATGCTTCGTGAGTGAATGAGGACTAGAAACAAGGGCTCTGCAGTTGTGCTTTCCCTCTGGTGCTGTGAAGGACTAGACCAACTTGCTTGAACATAGTGAGGGCCACAAAAGATGATCAGGGGACTGGAAACCAAGCCCTAGGAGGAAAGACGGAAAGAACTGGGCATGTTTAGCCTTGAGAATAGAGGACTGAGGGGTGATAGGATAGCACTTTTCAAATGCAGTGGTGCCTCGCTTTACGATTGCCCCGCATTATGACGAATCCACTTAACGGCGATCTTTTTGCGATCGCAATTGTGATCGCAAAACGATGGTCTTAATGGGGGAAGTTCGCTTTGCGATGATCAGTTCCCTGCTTCGGGAACCGATTCTTCGCAAAATGACATTTTTCGGACAGCTGATCGGCGGTTTCAAAATGGCCACCGGGTGATTCAAATGGGTCCCCCACTGTGTTTAGGGACGGATTCCTCGCTATACAGGCAGTGAAAATGGCTGCCGTATGGAGGATCTTCGTTGGACGGTGAGTTTTTACCCCATTGGAACGCACTGAATGGGTTTCAATGTGTTTCAATGTTTTTTTTTCACTTTGCGATGTTTTCGCTTAACGGCAATTTTCCTGGAACGGATTATCGTCGTTAAGCGAGGCACCACTGTACTTGAAAGACTGTCATACAAAGAAGGGGCAGGATCTGTCCTCAATAATCCCAAGAGGGCAGGACATGTAATCATAGATTCAAGCTGCAGGAAGACAGATTTAGGCTGAAGATCAGGGGAAAAAACTTCTTGACTGTAGGAGGAGTATGACAACGGAACCATGTAATCATTTCAGGAAGTGGTAAACGCTCCAACACTAGAGGGCATTTGAAAGAAAATTGGACAACCGTCTGTCAGATCTGCTTTGAATTGTGTTCCTGCACTGAGCAGCGGGTTGGACTTGATGGCCTTTGAGGCCCCTTCTCACTCCGTGATTCTATGAAGCCGATTTGGTTGAGATGATGGGCCTACAGGCCTGGCTTCTTAGTGATAAGATACCCTGAATGGGTTCGAGTACAGTGGTGCCTCGCTAGACAGTTACCCCGCATGACAGTTTTTTCGCTAGACATTGACTTTTTGCAATCGCTATAGCGATTCGCAAAACAGTGATTCCTTTTTGTAAAAAAATTTTTTTAGTTAAAACATAAACATAAAATACACAAATCAAAATACAATATAACTGTGTTCCCTACCACCATAGACGGGACCGCTTGCTATCATCTTCTTCCTCCATTTATATTCTTCCTTTTCTTTTATTGTTCCCTTCTCCAGAACTGCATTGATTCTTGATTTGGAGCTTTCCCCTTTCTTCTTGTTAATACATATTCCAAGAATCTGCCCCATATTTCATAAAAACTATTCTTTTTCAACTCTCCTTTCTTAACCTTTAAATTACAAGTTAATTTATTAAAACAGCGATTCCTATGGGGGAATTTCGCTGGACAATGTTTGGTCCCTGCTTTGCAAACCGATTTTCGCTAGATGATGATTTTGACAGCTCCCTCCGCGCTCGCAAAACGGGTGTTTTCGGGACCTAAGCATCGCAAAACAGCGATTTAAACAGCTGATCAGCGGTTCGCAAAGCGGCTTTCCTATGGCCGATCTTCGCTAGACAACGACGATTCTTCCCCATTGGAACGCATTAAACAGGTTTCAATGCATTCCAATGGGGAGATGCTTTTTGCTAGACGATAATTTCACTAAACAGCAATTTCAGTGGTACGGATTATCATCGTCTAGCGAGGCACCACTGTATGTGTGTGTGTTTGTGCGTGAGAGAGAGAGCGCGAGTGAGAGATTGTGAGAGAGCACAAGACAGAGATGATGAGCAGGCATGAACAGGAAGGTTTGAGGTCGGCTTGGCCTCTCTTTTCAAAGCATCCAGTCCTCGCCGGGTTAAACGAAGCCCATTTCTGCATAGCCCCAACGTTTCCCACAAAGCCCCTGCGTTGTGGGACATAAACAGCTTGTGCCATCGGAGACTCCACTCCGATGAGTGTGGCAGTGCAGGTAAGCCAATGGGGTCAGCAAAGGGCTTCCCTTCCGGAGGGATCAGGGTGGCCGAGAGCGGGCCACCCCCTCTTAGCTCCTGTTTTTGGAAGGTTATGGGGTGAAGATTTGCCAAATGAAGGGGGGTGGGCAGGAGAACAGGGCTGATTTGCAGTTTCGTCTGACTCCCTCCCTCTCTTTCTGCGAATCTCAGCATCTGGGTATATTTTAAGAGACGGGTTTATAGGCGTACAAAATGAACCGCGTGTGGTCTTACCGCCGCGTCAACCTCTCTGACACTGAGCGCACCACCTTCTCCCGTTCGGTGTGGGAGGCTGCGTCTAGCCGGTCCATCTGCCCAAATGACACGAGGGAAACAAGGCAGGAGGGGTGGGAAAAGGAAGGGGGGGGAAGGACCAAAGGTTCCACTGAATAATGGATTTGTGGCAAACGAATTATGCGTCTGTAACGAAGTGCAATTGGCTACCACATGCGCATTATGTGGCAGTGGGAGGTGTCGGACTGTTGCAAAGGGGAGGCTACAGTGTAGGCCCCCCCGGTTGCATTTTTAGCTGAAGGGTGCCCTAAAGAGGCAGCTCAAAACATCTCTTCCCTTTCGTACCCCAACACACTCTTGCCCCTCCGTAGGCAGATGCGCTCCTGGGAAAAACCATATTGCCACCTTAACAGCTAATTATTCTATAGGCACCGTATTTTTTGCTCCATAAGACGCACCTTTCCATAAGACGCACCAATTTTTAGGAGAAGAAAACAGGAAAATATAATCTGTTTTCTTCGCTCCATAAGACGCACAGACTTTCCACCCCCCCTGTTTTGTGGGACAAAAGTGCGTCTTATCGTGCGAAAAATACGGTAATTTAAATGGCTTTTATACTGCACTTCACATGCTATGCAATTACGCATTTGCAGAGCCATTTTAAGCTTCCAGCTCTAGACATGCCTACTTCTGAGTAAGCACGTGTTGGCCATTCTGTAGTCTTGATTTGAGCCGGCGTGTTCGGCAGATGATGTTGGACCTGCGGGATCGACCGGAAGCATCGCGCCATCCCGAAGAGAATCACCGAATAGAGTCATACAGTTGGAAGGGACCCCAGGAGGTCACTTAGTCCAGCCCTTGCAAAGGTAAGAAATCTGCTGCTATATATCCTGCCCAACATTTTAGCTATTATGTTGTGGGGCATCTCAAGGCTCAGTCCTGGGCCCTGTGCTCTTGAAAAATGTTAATTAATGACCTGGATGAGGGAGTACAGGGAATACTTATCAGATTTACAAATGACACAAAACTGGGTGGGAGAACTAATACGCTGGAAGACAGGAACAAAATTCAAATTGATCTGGGTAGGCTTGAGCACCGGGCTGAAAACAATGGCTTTGGAAGGTGGCGAGTGCTCTGACACTGGAGGTATTCAAGAGAAAATAGGGGCCACCCTCTGTCAGATCTGCTTTGACATGGATTCCTGCCTTGAGCAGGGGGTTGGACTCGATGGCCTTAAGAGGCCCCTTCCAACTCAATTATTCTGATTGTATGATTTTGTCCTTTCCAAGATATTGCAGCTTTTTGAGCATGTATATAAATCCATGGTCAAAGTGGGAAAAGACTATAGCTATTAATTTTACACTTGAAAGGTAAAGGTGAAGGCTCCCCTTGACATTTAGTCCAGTCGTGTCCAACTCTAGGGGTCAGTGCTCATCCCTGTCTTCAAGCCATAGAGCCAGCGTTTATCCAAAGACGGTTTCCGTGGTCACGTGGCTAGCGTGATCAGACATGGAACACGGTGACCTTCTGTCACATTCCTGGGAGCTACAACAGCAGAGTCCGATAAGCCAGTCCTATGTCAGAAGTTCAGGGAATGCAGAGCCGATAACCAAATACCAAAGCCAACTCGCACAACGCAGTCCAGGGTCAGAGTCCAAAGCCAAATCGCACAACATAGTCCAGGGTCAGAGTCCAAAGCCAAGTGTCCAAAGAACAAGGTTCAAGGTAGTCAGGAGCATGGATGCAAGCCAGAGATTTGACTTGTTGCTTCCACGGACTTCCAGCCGTCTGAGAGCTGCTTATATAGTAAAAACAGCCCTTGAACTGCTGGAAGCCTTTTCATCCTGTCAGAACTCAGGGCTAGTTGACTGGATGTTTCTGCGGGCAGCCTTCAAGCGATCCTCTGACCTTTGCATCATAAGTCTTTGCCAAAGACCGGCCCTCAGCCTGTCTACTGGGGGAGGAGAATCTGTGGGTGATTCAGCTGTTTGTGTTTCTAATCGCCCAGCATTCTCCTCAGCTGCAGTTAACCCCTCAGGTTCTGGATCTGCCGCTGAACTCTTGACACCTTCCCACCGTGGTGGTACTTATTTATCTACTCGCATTTTTACATGCTTTCAAACATCTAGGTTGGCAGGAGCTGGGACAAGTGATGGGACAAGGTTTCCTTGACATCTTTTGTGGAGACATAAACGGAGACATAAACATGGGCTTCATTTGCAAATCCGATTGTCTCAGCCCAGCAGCTTTGAAGGAATCTGTCTCTGGAGAGAACATGCTTTATCACCTTCCATTTCTGGAGCAAGCATCTCTCCTGGTGACAAGCCTTTTGTGTGACAACACCCCTTCAAACCTCTGAAGACAGGTATTGCATCACCTCTTCATCATACTATATATATAAGACACCCCCTGCCACGTTCCCAGGGGTTACAACAGCCAAAGTCCGATAAATCAGTCCAGGGTCAGGAATACCAAGAATGCAAAGCCAATGTCCATAAACCAACTCACAGAATGCAGTCCAAGGTCAGAGTCTGGAGTCCAATACACAGCATAGTCCAGGGTCAGAGCCCAGAGTCAGGAACACAGTTCAAGAAGCGTCGATGCAAGCCAAGGGTTTTGACTCGTTGCTTCCACAGAAATTCTGGCTGGCTAGGAGCTGTTTTATAGTAAAACAGCTCCTTCAGCTGCTGGAAACCTTTCCATCCTGTTAATACTCAGGGCTAGTTGAACGGATATTTCTGTGGACAGCCTTTGAGCGATCCTCTGACCTTTTTGTCCTAAGTCTTTCCCGAAGCCTGACCCGAAGCTTGTCTTCTGGGGAAGGAGAATCTGGAGGTGGTTCAGGTGTTTCTGATCTCTCAGCATTCTCTTCAGCCTCAGTTAACCCTTCTGGTTCCAGGTCTTCGGCTGCACTCATGACACCCCCACTTTTCTAATCCAAAATTAAGAAATCTAAGTGGGGCTTAGCAAGTGTAGGGGGAAAGGGATCAAAGCACTGCAGGATTGCTTTGATCCCTGCTTTCCCCTCCACTTGTTTTTGTCTTCTCCTCAGTTTACTTCCAAGTATAAGACGACCCTCAATTTTTAGTCTAAAGGTTTTAGACAAAAGTATAGTCTTATATACAGAAAATTATGATATATTCTGGCTAAACGCAGCTTTTGCTCTTCATGATTTGTGCACCCGGTCACGTTCCAGTTTATTGGCATCACCTATATATCCACCTAAGAAACAATCCGTGTCATGCAAGACCCCTGGCTAAACCCATACTGCGTTTCTGAACGATCCACGGACAGTTAAGCAGGCGTGGAGTCCACCGAAACAGCTACCTCAACTGCAGCCCGGGATGTGAGTTTGTGGCAGAAAATGTTTCTTATAGCCTTTCAACCTTACCTGTTGTGGAAACGCGACCTTCCATGACTTTTCAATTGGCTTCACTCGGCTTTTCCTGCTGGTTCGTTGGGCTGCCTTGACCTTGTGTTGCTCCTGGACCTTGGTTGCGAGTCTCCCGCATGTGGTTTTGTCAAGCCTCTGCTTGGTCTGTTTCTGCGCTCCCCCTGCATGGATCTGCCTGTGGCTCGGGCTCCGTATTGCCGGGTCCTTCGGTGACCCTTGCTGCTTTCAGATGGGATTGGAAGCCACCGTCCCAGTGCCTGAACTGGAGTCAGATTAACTACCGGACCGTCCAGTCTCGCATGGACATGGGAGGCAGAATGAGGAAAAAAAACCCTTGCTTTAGGCAGCAAAATATCTTGGGCGCATCTGAGGAAAAGGAACCGAAGGTCGAAGGCAAAGCAAACCCCTTCCTAGGCTGGCTTTCTCTGCGAAGCTGGCTAAGCGGATGCTATCAGACCCCACGGGGCTGGCGCGGGACGGGGAAAAGCGGAATTAGGAGCTAGAGCGCTGGGAGTTGTCTAGCAATGGGTTCTGTCTCATTTTACAACACACACATCTGTGGCTAAAAAAAATCCCCACCTTCGGGTGTGCAATGCCAACTGCAAGCCTCCATTTGGGTTCCTCCTGCCGTCAATTACGATATCGAAATCTAGAGAAACCTGTGCAGAGAATCCAACTTCTGTTATTTATAATTCTGTCCCTCTTTGGGCAGGGGGAGCTGAAGGTGGCCATTGTAACTTTTCTCCTCCTCCTCACTTTATCCTCTGTGCAGCCCTGTGGAGCAGGACAGGTGGAGTGGGAGTGGCTGGCCCAGAGTCAGTCCCTGCAGGTTTCACGGTTGAGGACTAGAACCTTGTTCCCCTTAACACCCCGGTCGGAGGGGAGTGGGTGGGGGAGCAAATCAAAGGAGGATCTCTTCCCTTGAGTGTGGCCGGATCTCTCTCCGGGGCCGAGAAAGGCGAGGATGAGAGCAGGAGCTGAAAATACGGCCGGGGTGGGTGGGTTGAGGGGAATGTCTGCCGTTCTCTTGATAGCATCAGAGGAGGCTGTGTCCAATTAGTGGTTTTCTTCGTTGCCCTGAACGCGCACTTCTCTGTGGGTTCTTTCCTGCAGCAATTTGATGCCCCCCCCCTTCCTTGCAAGCTTCCTGCCTCCATTAGGAGAGCGGTCGGTCTGGGAAGACTTAATGGGGAGCCGTGTCGGTGCCTCTCCTGACACTTGGCCAAGCTGTTGCTTCTCTGGCTATCAGGGTGTGTCTCTGTGTGCGTGCGTGCTGACCCACAACATCTTGCTGCCCGAAGCCAAGAATAAGAGGGCCTGCACCTCGTCTTCCACGAACAAAGGCTGGCATCAGCAGGGTGGGGCAGGGGTACCTTGGGGGTTTCCTTTTTCAACACCAGCGCCAGGAAAGCCTGCCTTAAGGGCAGCAGAGGGCAATTTAGAGGGCACAGGAGGGGGCTCGTGGCGTACCGCTGCCTGCTCGGATACCCAAGCACGGGGCAGAATCTCTGGCGTTCCTCCTCCTCCTCCTCACTTTTCCCTCTGTGAGTTAGGTAAGGATGATGGAGGCTAACTCTGTGAAGGGCTGGAGGCGACCCACTGGGCTTCCCGAGCAAGTTGGAAAGACCACATGGCTCTTGGAGAGGTCGTGGATCTTTGGGGGGGGGGGGGAGTCCGGGTCTACATCTTACACAACCCCATAGGCCATCGGGACAGGTGTCAGGATCTGGCCCGGACCGCCCCAGCAGCTGCAGGATCGGGGCCAGCCGGACCCAGGAGTGGCCCAGGGTTGGCAGGCTGAGCTCCCTGGCCAGGGTACCAGCTGCTGGACTACTCAGGAGGCTCATCTGGAAACCTGGAGCGAAGGCCTATTGAAGGAGGGGCTCTCCCTTCCAGAACTGGCCTCAGCAACCAAGGCCTTTGGCTATGCTCTGGTTACTGCTCCTTGTCGTTCTGGAGTCCCTCTCTTCCTGCCTCTGCTCCTGCCTCTGGCATCTCTGCATCTGGGTGTTTGCATCTGTTCCGGCCCCTGCCTTGCTCCCTGCTGACTTCTGCTGGCCTCCTGCATCCTGGCCCCTTGTTCTGGCTCTGCATGGTCATGACCAACTGCACCGGGAATGTCTTTGGACTTGATACCCTGTGTGGTGGACGGGGTCCCCGTGCCCTTGCCCCCCCCCGGGGAGAGGCTGCCTGGGATATCTTGGACTGTGACCCAGTGGCTGTGTTGACTGGGGGGGGGGGATTTGGGGAACTGCAAAAAAGCAAAGATCCCCATCTTTGACCCTACCTGCTATGCCAGAGGGCACCCGTTTGCTTATGTTTCAAAACAGAGCTGTCCCTTAAAGCAGTGGTCCCTAACCTTGGGCCTCCAGATGTTCTTGGACTTCAACTCCCAGACGTCCTGGCCAGCAGAGATGGTGGTGAAGGCTTCTGGGTGTTGTAGTCCAAGAACATCTGGCAGCCCAAGCTTGGGGACCACTGCCTTAAAGGGCATGCCTCTCTCTGTGTGTATAGTGTTTGCATAGTTGTTGAAAAAAAAAACCACAGGGAGATCATACCAGGTGGTGGTTAGAATTGCATTTGATATTTGTGGAGACATGCAATGTGGTTTTTATTACTAGAAGTCTTGGGCCACACTCACCACTGGGACGTGTCTCTTTAAAGGACATGTTTAAGGCAGTGGTTCTTAACCTTTGTTACTCGGATGCTTTTGAGCTGCAACTCCCAGAAACCCCAGTCAGGACAGCTGGTGTTGAAGGCTTCTGGAAGTTTCAGTCCAAAACTCCTGAGTAACCCAAGGTTAAGAACCAGTGGTTTAAGGCTTCCCCAGGCTGAGAAGGGCCAAGGGACTAGCAGACTCCGTGGTTCCAGAACTTTTGGTGGTGCAGGAGGCTGAACCCTTAGCTAGAGGCCATGTGGTCTCATGCTTGGATGACGCTGTTGGACCCACTTCCTCCCGATCCATGGGAAGAACGCAACTTTGAAAACAACGGAGCTAAAGCTGCCTTCTCCAACCTTACGAGGGACGGGAGTTGTAATCCAGCATCGCCTGGAGGCCGCCAAGCTTGAACGAGCTAGGCTGCACAATTCCAGGAATTAGGGCTGGGATTTAGGAAGATGTGGTGTGTACGACAATTGGGTCCTAAACCATAATTTGGGAGTAACTAATTACTAGTTAAGTACTTGTAACTAGCTGCTTTTTGCCTGACAAGTAATGCGATGAGTAGTTACAATGTAAAAGTTGTTTGATAAAGTTATTTTCAGTTGTAATGAGTAGCACACTCTATCTACTTTTAAAGAAGGGGTTTGAAGCATGTTAGTGTATTTTCGACAGGTTTGACACCATGCTTTTAGCAATCCTTGGCAGTAAGGAAAGTATTCTTCGGCTTTGCCGTTTCTGTCTTTATAGCATTTGCAAGACGCAATATCAGAATTGGCCACTAGAAGGAGCTATCCAGATATAATTAAAACAAGATAGACTTTTCCCTGCTGGAAAGTAACAGCACCACAATGCATTGCTAGCTTATAACACAACAGATTTCGTGCACCAACCCTACTGCAGCTAAGTAAAGAACAAGGCCACAAGTTCCCTTTCAAAAAATAAAAATACAGTACAATCATTCATTCTGTCTTAAATCTGGTGTTATCAACACAGGAAAAGACAGTTGTATCCCATCCATTTCCAGAATAAGATTGGGATACTGGTGTCTGAGCACTGGTGGCTCATGACTAGGGTATGGGTCCAAGATTTTTGGGTTGAGGTTTCACCCCAAAACTTCTCTCCCCGATCTCCTTTTAATTAAGACCGGACATCGCAACCCCTGATGTCAGAAGACAAGATGACATCTTAGGAAGGTCAACTGACGCTTTGAAACCCACCCATCCCCAATAAAACATGCTGTTTTCAGAAGCCGCCGAGAGAGGTCTCTGCCCATGGAGATGTCAGCTGCCCCTCGGAGAGGCCTCTGGGTGCAAAATGAGGACAATGCCATGATGAATTTTTTTTGGCCTCGGGCGGCCAAAGAAGTGTGGCGGACCCTCTTTGGGTTCGATGGCTGTGGGGTTGGCAGGGAGAAATGTCACTGTTGTGTACCCCAAATTTCGCCCCCCCCCCCCAGCCAAGCATAGCCAGGAGGTATAGACCAGTAAGAGGATGAATCCCAGTTCCGGCTTTGTGTACGAATCTTCTTTTGCTCACCTTGTGACACCTAGAGATGGCTCTCCATTGCCTCTGCTCCCCTTCATCCTCTAGGATCGGGGGACCTAAGCAAGGGCAGGGGGTCTCCCCCAATGTTCCCTCTGCCTGTATTCCTAATGAGGTCTTGTCTGTGATACCGTTTCCCCCTCCAGCCCCGAACCTGGCTGTCATCCAGAGGGGGCACCTCTCTGAGCATAGACAAACAAACAACGTCCACACCTGGCTGGTGTCGGCGTCATGGCGTTATAAGGATGGCACCCCGGGTATTGGAGTGCCAAGCAAAGAAAGGGGAGCGAGTCTTTTTTTCAGTCTGAAATGCTGCCTTGAGCTTTGTCTCCATATCTTGCCTCTTTCAGATCTTGAGAGCAGGGGGGAGGGACCCACACTCCATATGGGTCTTAACTTGTAATTAGTTACTCCCAAATTATGGTTTAGGACCTAATTGTCCTGCACACACACACACACATCTGAGGCAGGGCGAATTCTTCTGCAGCAAAAAAAATGTTGCTTTGGATCTGTTTGCAAAGGTCATCTTCTCCAAAGATGAAGCAAGGACGCCGGAGAGTAGCTGAGCATGTGCAGAGTGCCTCCTGGCCCCCTCGCTAGAAACTGGCAGCGCCACATGCACGAGAGTTGTAATTTAAAAAAAAAATCAACTGTCCAAAGCTGGGCTCCCAATCCTGCATAACGACAGACTTTGAGATCTTACTGTCGGTAAGAAAGCCCTTTCCGTTCACAGAGAGTCCATAGTGCTATTTCTCACGGCATTAGGCTGCCGGGATGATCTGACGTAACCAATTAAAGGTTTCGGCTTTAAAATCTGCATATATTTAAATGTGATAAGAGAGGCCAACAGGCAAGAGCTTTGCGCTTCTCTGTTCTCTGGCTTTTTCCCTGCCTCTCTAGCAACATCAGGACAATTGGATGCGCATGACTTTTAAAGTGACAAATCGTCCTGCCGTTTTGCCCTTCTGGGCCCACGGCCTGTAGCCAGGGGTTGATGGGCCACGGAGGAATCCGCCGGCCGTGGCAGGCAAGGCACTGGGTGACATTTTGCACCCAGGGCCCTTCCTGACCCCTTGTATAAACAGCAGAAGGGGTGTTGTGATTCCTGGCTCCTGCAAACGCCATCCGCTCCCACCCTTCGCTGTTCTGACTGGAGGTCCTCTTTACAAACTCCCACATAAGCTCATGGAGAGCTGTGGGGTTTGCATTAATCTGTTTTCACTTGCATAGGATGTGGATTTTTTTTGTGTGTGTCTGTTCCCTTCATGTCACTCTGCTGATTAAATGCACAAAGGCGAGGGTGCCCAGGCGATGTCGGGGCTGCGCTAGAGTTCATTTCCAGTTTTTCTGCCTGCAAACATGGCACTTCCATTTTCTTCTTCTTTGTTCTGGGTGTGTAAAAGAGCTGTGTGGTTTTTTTTGGGGGGGGGGAGTATGCGAAAGGCTGGACTGGATGAATCCCAAGCCGGAATCAAGATTGCTGGAAGAAATATCAGGAACCTCCGATATGCAGATGATACCACTCTGATGGCAGAAAGTGAGGAGGAATTAAAGAACCTCTTAATGAGGGTGAAAGAGGAGAGCGCAAAAAATGGTCTGAAGCTCAACATAAAAAAAAACTAAGATCATGGCCACTGGTCCCATCACCTCCTGGCAAATAGAAGGGGAAGATATGGAGGCAGTGACAGATTTTACTTTCTTGGGCTCCATGATCACTGCAGATGGGGACAGCAGCCACGAAATTAAAAGACGCCTGCTTCTTGGGAGCAAAGCGATAACAAACCTAGGCAGCATCTTAAAAAGCAGAGACATCAGCTTGCTGACAAAGGTCCGCATTGTCAAAGCTGTGGTTTTTCCTGTAGTGATGTATGGAAGCGAGAGCTGGACCATAAAGAAGGCCGACCATCGAAAAATGGATGCTTTTGAATTGTGGTGCTGGAGGAGACTCTTGAGAGTCCCCTGGACTGCAGGGAGAACAAACCTATCCATTCTGAAGGAAATCAACCCCGAGTGCTCACTGGAAGGACAGATCCTGAAGCTGAGGCTCCAATACTTTGGCCACCTCATGAGAAGAGAAGACTCCCTGGAAACGACCCTGATGTTGGGAAAATGTGAAGGCAAGAGGAGAAGGGGACGACAGAGGACGAGATGGATGGACAGGGTCATCGAAGCAACCAACATGACTTTGACCCAACTCCGGGAGGCAGTGGAAGACAGGAGGGCCTGGCGTGCTCTGGTCCAGGGGGGTCACAAAGAGTCGGACATAACGACTCAACAACAACAAAAACAACAACAACAACAATGATGGGAGAAGAGGGTTGCAGTGTGCACACGCTCAGAGCCACCCCGGAATAGAAATGGAGCCATCAGCTTTGTTGTTACAAGTAGCGGGGGGCACAAACTGCCATTTTGGCGGCTCGAAGCAATTCGTTTCCTGGACAAACAGCTGGTTTGGTGTTGGGGTACCGAATCCCAAATCGGCTGTTCATCCAGGAAATGAATTGCACCAAACCGGTGGTTCATGCCCATCTCTAGTTAACAGCAATTGACACAAACGTCTGCAACCCTTTTAACTCCCCTTTCCTATCCAGACGATTATGTGGGAGACAAAATCCACTAGCAATGTGACTTCACAATGCTTTTCGTTGGCTGGTTTGATTTAATTTCTGCCCCCACTTGTGCGGCCTTTGAAACGTCTACAGTCCCGGATCAAATAAATGTTGGAGACAATCCCCTGACCCAAACAGGGGATGGGCAAGCTTTGGCCCAACTGATATTTCTTGGAACTACAACTCCCTATTTCTCCCACCATTGTCCAAGCTGGCCGGGGAGTCTGGGAGATGACGTCCGCGCCCGCCCAGAGGGCCGTGGCCCTCACAGGCGGTGAAGCAAATAACCCCCCGCCCTGCCTGGTCACTCTTGACAGGGTTGAGTCTCCATGACCGCTTCTCCTGGGCCGGCGAAGCCTTTGCCAGTGGGCTCGGCTCAAGCGTTTCTCTCGGCGCCCTGACCGATTCAGCTTCGATATTGTGCCCGAAAATGAAGAGGATGGGAGCTGACAGCTTTGGACTGGCAGATCATGATGGCACCGGGGCTCCTCCACCCCCCCCCCAAGTGCTTCGGCTGTGGCATGATGTACAACGCGGTCATGCCCTTCCCCGACTCCCACTTTTCTTCTTCCTCCTCCTCATTCCTTGCTTCTCCTTTCCTCCCTGACCCTTCCGATCCCACCCGATGCTCCTGCTGGCCTTGTGCCCCCTCCTTCCTTCCGCCTTTCTTTCCCCAACCCGGCCTGGCTTGATTTTAATTGCTTCTGCCAGTCAAGGGCAAAAAAGGTCACCGGCGGCTCTGGGAGGCCTCTACGGGCCGCCGGCGGGCCAGCCCTCTCGGCTTCAGGGCTGCTAGGCAACGCCGTCGGCAACGCTCTTCCCAGCCCGGACAGGAGGCTGTGCCACCTCTTCGGCCGCGGCCCCTTTCTCCCTCTTCCGTGGGGCCGGGAGCAACCGCTTAAGACACATCGGGTCCTTTGCTTCCCGGCCAAGCAACTGGGACCTTGTTAACTCGCCTCCCCAACTTAGAGGGTGTGGTGCTCCCCTGTGCCCCCCACATCCCCCCAGAAATCATCCATATTGCGCACGGAGCCCCTCTCCCATGCAATGTCTTTGCGTCGCGCTCTCTGTGAAAACCAAATTCGGCCACTTTGGAGGGCGCAGAAATACCACCTCTGCCCATCCGTTTCTCAGGGTGTGCAGAGCGGTGCAGGCGACACCGGCAGTTCCCCACGATCCATGCTCAATTCCCTAGATTTCATTCAGCACAGGTTGCCTTTTAATGCATAGGCTGGGGCTGCATATGCTCTCCCTTCCCCCAGCAAGGTCCAAATGCAGATTTAAACCTTTCCTTTTGAAATCTACCTCAACAAAGGTAGATTTCATGCCTCCAAGACAAACCATTTCACAATTTTTTGGTCAACATTTTTTTTGGTCATCTTTTTTTGGTCCGGTCTTGTATTTTCAGCCCTGTCAGGTCATCTCCACCAGATGGTAGGAGAGAGATAAGGAGTGGTCTTACCACTTTCACTCTCCCCCCCCCCCCGGTGAGATTCTGTGGCCAAGTAGGGATTTGAACCATCGCCTCCTGAGTCCTAGTTCAACACTCCACCCATTGACACCACCCTGGCGCCAATAATTATCTGCCATTGAGTAGATTCCGATGTACGGTGATACCTATATAGGGCTTCCTATGTAGGGAGTACTCAGAACTGGTTGTCTTGTCTTGCACTTTTTTGCAGGAGTGATCATTTGTCTGTGATCTCTCTTCTCTTAGAGGTGGCCAAGATCTTAAGATTCTTTAGTGCTGGTTGTTGTGGGTTTTTCCAGGCTGTTTGACTGTGTTCTTAAGGTTTTTCTTCCTAATGTTTAGCCCGTCTCTGTGTTTGGCATCTTCAGAGAACTCTGTCTGTGCTCTGGGGCAGTTTGTCGGATAGTTGAGTATTTATAGCTGTGGGGTCAGCTTTTGTCCTTTTCAGGGGATTGGGGTGATTATGGTGATCAGTGTTTTTTTGTTGTTGTGGGTGTATTATTGTGATAAGGAGGAGAGATGATCTGTCACTGTGATGGATGGGTGTCGTTAGCTGGTCTTTAGTGCCCTCTGAATTATCTCCTGCTGCCCAATTTGGGTCAACAGTGGTTTTGCTTTCCCCCGTGCATTGAACTATTCTCCCATAACCTTTCCTTCCAGTTCAGCCAGCGGTTGCATTGGGTGAGAAGGATGAGCAGTGAGGTCTGAGCTAGCTGGAAGGCCCTGGCTGGGGACGATGAGAGTTGGTACATAGGACTAGGATGTCTGGGGAGGATGGGAACTGTGGTCCAACATAGCTGGGGATGTCATTTTGGTTGGGGAGGCAGGGGGCTGGACTTCAGATTATCTGTCAAGAACAAGGAAAGGCGGAGGATGCAGTCCAACCGGCATGGAGGGAAGTTGGATGTTTGCATATGAGTTGCAGGCCAATGAATCAGAGGGACGGGGGTTTGCGCTGGCTGGGGATGATGTAAGTTGTAGTCCAACATATCAGGCAGCAAGCATGTTGAGCTGCAATTTTTTTAAAAAAATAATCATGATCTCCCTTTCTTTTATTTTCTTTTCACACCAAATGGCACCGAGCCATCCTTTATGACCCTTTGCAGGGCTGGCCTCATACACCGGCCTCGCTGCCAATCTCCAGAGTGAAGTGTTTTTCTCTGCAGACCCATGGCCCCTCCCACACTCTTGTGAGTTTGGGTCTCAAATGGAGTTCCAGAGTTAATCATCCGCTTTCGCCCCATTGCATAATATGGCATGCCTTCTTTTTCATGTACTCCTTCAGCGATGAGCCCCGTGGGTAACCCTATCCAACCGGGGGGGCTGGGATTTGGCCTCCTGGGAGAGGGGCCAGCCAAGACCACCTACAGCATGTGGGACTGAGTGGGTTGTGTGCCCTGCCACCTCTGTGGCATTGGGTGAATGGCATGTGGGGGAGTGTCCCAGAGAGCTAACAGGAGGGATGGTGAATCTGAGCCCTTGACGCCAAGGAAAACCCGGGAAGGGTTGCCATAAACTGGGGATACACCTGATGGCACCTCATTATTATTCTGATTCAAATACATTTGCAAGCTGCCTCCGCTGCAGGGCAGCGTCAACTCTTTCCCCCAGTGGCAGCCACTGGACAGAATTTTTAGGCAGACATCTGGGGTCCCCGTTCAGCAGATTTACTGGCTCTACCCTAACGTGGAATTCTCCTCCTGTTCTTCTGTGTTATTCATGCATTGATGACTAGTCGCATGTACAGTGGTGCCTCGCTTGACGAGGATAATCCGTTCCAGCGAAATCCTCATCAAGCGAAATTTAAAAAGCCCATTGAAACGCATTGAAAATCACTCAGTGTGTTCCAATGGGCTAAATAACTCAGCGTCCAGTGAAGATCCTCCATAGGGCAGTCATTTTTTGATGCCTGTGCAGCGAAAAATCCGTCCTAAAGCACAGCGGGGAGCCATTTTACACAGCGGGCGGCCATTTTGAAACCCGACAATCAGCTGTTTTGATCGTCGTGATGCGAAGAATCGGTTCCCGAAGCAGGGAACCGATCGTCGGGAAGCGAATTTTGCCCATTAAAACATCGTTTTGCAATTGCAAAAACCTCATCGGCAAGTGGTTTCATCGTTTAACGAGGTGATTGTTAAGCGAGGCACCACTGTACATCTGGTCACTTCCCCAAGGAGCTCAGGAGGATCTGTATGGCTCCCCTCCTTTCTGCTTCATCATCACAACAGCCCTGTGAGGGAGGCCTCTCCAGCTATTGGTTGCTACCCCCAGATCAGACTATAACCCTGGTTTGGTCTCCAGCCCCTTCTAGAAAACTGAAAATTCAGGGACTGAAAAACTTTTTGCTTAGCACAGTAAGTTACAACGCAACCAAGCCCACTGAATCAAGGGAACCCATTGGGGGGGGCACTTGATTCACCGACACCCCCCCCCCGCTGATTCAACGGGCCTAATCCTGTTGTGACGTACGATGCTAAGCGACAGGATTTCAGCCAGTTTATCAGGAAGGCATCCGGCAGTAAAGGTAAAGGAGCGGAAAATGTGTTAATAGATGCCACGACCTCAATGGCCGATCAAGGAAGGGGGAGGGAAAAACGGGCGTTGCCACGAGTCAATTTGTTTTAGAGGATTTTTAATTGCTTGATGCCCTCCTAAACATTGATGTCAATTAAGAGGCTTTTATTTTTGGTTCCCAACTGAAGAAGGCAGTGAGAGAGGGGGGAAAATCCTGATTTTGGCTTCTTTCTTTTGAGCCTCTAAAGTCCAAACCACCAGAATCCCTCTTTGGACAGCAAAGGAAACTGATGGTGCAACGCTCTTCAATGCACCGTGGGGCTGCTCAACTACCTCTTGAGGATTTTGAAGTGAAGTCACAAAAGCTGGCCAGAGATGATCGGTGCAAATACTTAGATCACAACAGCTAAAAGAGCCTTCACAAGACTGTCATAGTAATTCATGGTATTTATATTTCTTTCTTCACTGGGGTGGCTAATATACTACGCCAAACCAAAGTGCAGCTAATATGAATCTTGAGCCCTGAGGTGGTGGAGGAGGAAAATGATTCGTTCTTAACAGGGTTTTGGAGGAATGCTTTACAGTACAAATAAGCATTGTTGGCATAAACAAAATTTTAAAATATTAATAAAAAAAAGCACAAATAAAAAGAACAAAAATGTTGTGGTACCTTAAAGCAGTGGTCCCCAACCTTGGGCCTCCAGATGTTCTTGGACTACAACTCCCAGAAGCCTTCACCACCACCTCTGCTGGCCAGGGTTTCTGGGAGTCGAAGTCCAAGTACATCTGGAGGCCCAAGGCTGGGGACCACTGCCTTAAAGTCTTGTATTTTAATGTGAGCTTTCGTGGATAAAATACACATTTTCAAACCCAGTCTATTCTAAAAGCCCATACAAACGGTTTTAACTGAATGGCTAGATGATGGGGGGAATGACTACATCTTTGTCATAAGGGCAACTGGAAGGGTCACGATGACTGAGCATATCCTGCCATGGGCGGTGGACCCACAGGCTGCTTGGCTTGAGGGGGGGGGAAGCCCTTGCCAATCTTGAGGCTGGCATCAGGAAAGGCTTTCAACCAAGCAACTTCTCTATGTTGTTGTTGTTTAATTGTTAAGTCATGTTGTGACCCCCATGGACCAGAGCACGCCAGGACTTCCGGTCTTCCACTGCCTCCCGGAGTTGGGTCAAACGCATCTTGGTCGCTTTGATGACCCTGTCCATTCATCTCGTCCTCTGTCATCCCCTTCTCCTCTTGCCTTCACACTTTCCCAACGTCTGAGTCTTTTCCAGGGAGTCTTCTCTTCTCATGAGACAGCCAAAGGGTTGGAGCCTCAGCTTCAGGATCTGTCCTTCCAGTGAGCACTCAGGGTTGATTTCCTTCAGAATGGATAGGTTTGTTCTCCTTGCAGTCCAGGGGACTCTCAAGAGCCTCCTCCAGCTCCACAATTCAAAAGCATCACCACTTCGGTGGTCGGCCCATTTAGACAACTGAACTTGTCTACGAGTGCTTTAATTTGCGATGGGCTGGTGACCTTCCCCAAGGGCCCAAATTATTACTATTATCTGCTCTTCGGTCGTTTCCAATTCAGGGCAACCTTACGAATTTATGACTTTGAAAAGGAATCTGCTGAGGTCTTGCAAATTAAAGTCTGTGGTTTCCTTCCTTTATTTATTTATTTGGCTTTTATTCGGCTCATCTTGATGAATCTACGCTGGTCGGTTTTAGGGAACCAACCCACCTTGCGTTTTCTTACTGCCTCCGGGAGTGACTATCTTCTCCAGTAGGTCTGGCCTTCTCACGCCCGAAGTCATTGTGGCTTCTTGTAAGAGTTCGGGTTGGGTTTGATCTAGAACCCATTGATTCGACTTGATCAGGGTTATTGGTCACACTCCTCTCCAGCACCCCAGTGTGAATTAATCCTCTCCCGCCGCCGCCCCCCCCCCCCCGCCCTCAGGTCTTAAGATTAATATTAATCACTTGAAACAGGAGGCGCTTTTTTTCATGTTTCATCTTGGGCTCCGAAAGACCATTTGGCCCACCTTCGTAGGATGGGTGGGATGGGAAGCTGGTACAGCCAAATTCATGGAGAGGGTAACATCCTCTGGCTGCCGAGGTGGGATGGCTGTTGGTAGCGATGGCGATGTAGTGGAAGGCCAGCGATTTAGCCTTCAGAAAAGAAGATAGAGGGGAGATAGGAGAGCACTTTTCAAATACTTGAAAGGTAGTGATACAGAGGAGGGGCCGAATCCGTTCGCAGTCATCCCAGAATGCAGGACACATAAGAATGGGCTCAAGCTACAGGAAGCCAGATTTAGGCTGACTATCAGGAAAAACTTCCTGTTAGAGCAGTACAACAATGGACCCAATGACCTCGGGAGGTGGTGAGGGCTCCAATGCTGGAGGCATTCAAGAGAAAATTGGGAAACCGTCTGTCTTGATCTGCTTTAATTTGGATTCCTGCCTCGAGCAGGGGGTTGGTCTGGATGACCTTACAGGCCCCGTCCAACTCAATGATTCTATGGTTCTGTGATGAAGTGGGCACAGATCCTTGATATCTGATTCCTACAGAGAGCGCCTTTCTAATAACCGCTATGGGAAGTGGCAGGTGAGGTTAAAGTATTCTGCGCATGCTCGGAGAAGCAGCCGCTTTCTGGACGACTGAGCCGCAGAGATGAAAACAGTATCTAGTCTTGTTCCTTGGAGGGATCGCTAAATGAAAGGCGGGCTTGCAGCATTTCTCTCCCACCTACAAAGCCACCACAACAGACTCCACGCAACGCCTTCACATGCCGAAGAGCCCCCGCTATTTGCCTCTGGCTGGCAATCGTTAACAATAGCTGCGTTTGGGAGAACATTCTGGCTACACGGTCAGCCTGACCTTTATAGATTGAGCTATGGATTTCCCTTTAGAGCCCTACACTCTGCAGAGCTTGCTCATGCCTTGGCTGGCGATGTTCAGCTGGAGCTTAACTCAACCCAGCGCTCAGCCAGAGGTTAGATTTCACTGTAAAATCATTCCGAGTGAGCATGCAGGAAGCAGGAAGACAAGCCTCCTGAGCATATGCAGACTGCCTTTGCCAAACTCTGGGAGGCCGTGGAAGACAGGAGGGCCTGGCGTGCTCTGGTCCATGGGGTCACCAAGAGTCGGATACGACTTGACGACTAAACAACAAGGGCTTTTATACACTCTGGTTTCTGACCTGATTGTCTAAGAACAGCAACGATTGAGAAACCTTGTTTAACAAGCCATGGTGTGGTTTGTTGACAGCTGGTTTCTCGTGGTGGTTGAACTAATAAACCACAGTCTGAACCGATTCTCCCTTGTTTAAGATGTGGCTTGCTGTACCGGTTGAACTTGCAGCTATAGCTTGTCCTTGGCTTGTTTTTCCAAATTTAAAAAGAAGGTAACAAAAAGGGCAGGGGTGAAATAAATAAATTAACAAAAAAACAAACCAGAAATGGGGTAAGGCAGCCATGGTTTCTTTGTTTATCCTGCAGTTCATTGGTTAAGCTACAAACCAAGATCAGCGCAAATAATGGTTTCTTGTAACATCCAAAGGCGCCAATGACATCGCCTTCCACAACTTTCGGCTATCATGTTCAAACGAAAACAGTGTTGGATTTTTCCATGGAGGAACCGCAAACTACTAATTTCTCATCTCAGAAGAGTTCCTTCTAAATACATGTCTTTCATCTATTCCAGAATCTTGGTGTTTTAATTTGAAAAAAAAAAAAACAAAAGCAAAAGGCCATGTCGTTCCTGAAATAAGCTCCCTCTTCCTGCAGCTCGCTAATTTTTTTTTTTATTTTTGTAGAAAGTAATTGATTTTTGTTTGCTTGTTTAAAACATTTCTAAACCACTCTTCATCCAAATGGATTCCAAGGCTGGTAAATGACATTAAAAATGCAGAATTCGAAGTACATTTATAGGGGGGGGGATGGAGTTACAAACAAACAGCCTATAAACCCAAGACAAGCTGCGGAAGAGTACAAAAGCGACACAATAATTTCAAATGTCCAGGCCAATCAAATGCCAAAAGATTGGTCAAAATTATGTAAGCGATGTCCACTCATTGGCAAATGGCTGCAAGGGTTATGAAATTAGTGCAAGCTTTTACGGTCGCGTGCTGAGTTGGCAACTCGCCAGCGAGATTTCTAAAGGATGCAATGACATGAGTGCTAAAACACAACAGGATCTTGGCCATTATCATGTATGACAAACTTAAGGGTGTGTGTGTATTTGAAAACTGTGCATGTCACGAAGGAGAAGCTCCTCCTCCTCTTTGTACATATAGGATCCTGCACCTACTCACAACCCCTTTTGGTTTCTTCATTTGCTCTCTTCCCATTCTGTGATGGGCAGAGGGTTCTCTGTTTATGCTCAGAGGCACTCACTTTTTATTAGAGTTGCTTTGTATCTCTAGGGCACAGAACCTCCAGGCTTCAAAAACGTGTTCTCGTGGGGCACTGCCAGCGTAGGCTTTTGGAGGGTCTGCACAGACCCCTACGTTTACACAAGAGGAGGTGGAATGGTCTTGTTGCTAGACAGCCAGCGTTCAGGGTTGTGGTTGGTTTGGACTTATAAGTGTATCATCATCCTCTTAGAGCTGGAAGGGACCCTATAGATCAGTGGTCCCCAACCTTGGGCCTCCAGATGTTCTTGGACTACAACTCCCAGAAGCCTTCACCACCACCTCTGCTGGGCAGGATTTCTGGGAGTTGAAGTCCAAGAACATCTGGAGGCCCAAGGTTGGGGACCACTGCTATAGATCACTGAATCCAGCCCTTGTCAAAGAGGCCCAGTGGGGGAATCGAACTGCCAACCTTTGGCCAGGTACTTAAGCCAATGAGCTATCAGTCGGATCGCAAGGGCTTGGCCAAGTGATGATGAGATGTAGGCATCAGAAACTAAGTCATTAGCGCAAAGCTTTTTATCAACGGACACATTTAAACCTGGTTTGAGAGCCTCTTGTCTGTCGCCGGATTTTGACTGGGGAATTCTTTACTAAATGAAGTCAGGGCAGCTCCTTCTCTGCTGATTTTTCTATAGACAGCTAAGCCTGTTTTATTTTATATGAGCTTTGGTGTTTAAGGCTAGTAGTATCCTCTTAGATCTCACCACACATGGAGCCAAAGGGGATCTTTTGACAGGGCTGTTCTTGGTCTGCTTTCTCTCTCTTTCTCTTTTCTTTTAAAGTCAGCTTTAAAAATAAATTAATAGACTTTTCTCATTTTGAGCGGAATTTCTCGTCTTTTGTTGTTATACTTTGCTTTCAGGGCCCTGGTGGACCGAGATGTGATCAATGAATAATTCTCCTAATGGCAGTAATGGAGAAGTTTAAGGTGTTCTTGACTCTCTCGTGGAATTCGGACATCTACAAAAATTATTTTTATGCAGCTGGGGGGAGATCTTGTGAAAATGATTGAATTCCGTTCTCCAGGACCTGATGAATCGTTTCCAAGAGTTTTGAAGGAACTGGCGAAGAACCAATAATTCTTTTCCATAGCTATGGGGTGATTGGAGAACGGCTAATATTGTCCCTATCTCAAAAAAAAGGAGGAACCTGGGAACTACAGTACAGACCAGTAAACCTGAAATCAATTTCTGGGAGACATTCTGCAGCAGGCCATAAAGCAATGACCTTGAAAACAGCTGCAGTACTAATAACTAAAAGCCGAGACAAATTTGTTAAGAGCAAATCCTAACATCTCATTTTTTTAAAATCATGTAACCTTGCAAGTAGATAGTAGGAATGCTGTAGATGTAATATATCTTGATTTCAGGAAATCATCTGCGAATTGCAGGAAACAGATTACAAAATTAGACATCTGTGACTGTGACATTTGTCATCTACCTCCCTTTACTTTGTCCAAAGAAAAATTCGTCACACCCAATTCTTCTAATAAAACCGGTTTATTGTTTAACATGGCTTCTTTGATTTTTTTTTTGGGGGGGGGTCTTGTTTGTCAACATCCAACTTCAACAACAAATCATAAGTCTTGACATTATTAAAACTGGGTATCTCTTCGTGGTAAGACAACGGGGAATAACGGTTAACTTCTTGGGTCCATTTGAGTCTGGCATCCATCAACTCTGTTCTCAGCCCACTTCAAATTTGTGAATGAGACGTCATAGTTCCCTGCAGTCCCCCATTTGTCGAGCCACGTATCTTTCTCTGTCGGGGGTTTGAAGGGGCTTGGCCCATGGGACTTCTCGGGAATCACTATACTTTTTTTTGCCTTTCTCTCCTTTGTTCTTCTCTCTTCATACCTTGTATTCCTTCCTTTGCTTTCGCTCTTCAGTCTCCCCCCAGTATGGTGGCTTTCTATACATTTGTCACCTCCATCCCCTTTCGGCATACTCACGAGGCACCTTGAACTCTACCCACTTTCCTATCCAACGATCTTCCTGGATCAGCTTTCAGGGTCTTTTCCAAGGAGTCTTCTCTTCTCATGACGTGGCCAAAGTCTTGGAGCCTCAGCTTCAGGATCTGTCCTTCCAGGGAGCACTCAGGGTTGATTTCCTTCAGAACGGATAGGTTTTGTTCCCCTTGCAGTCCAGGGGACTCTCAAGAGCCTCCTCCAGCACCACAAATCAAAAGCATCAATTCTTCGGCGATCAGCCTTCTTTAGTTTCTAGATGATTTCTAGTTTACGTAATTCTTTTTCTGCCACTCCTATCGCTTCTGCTTCTTCCTTTACTCGAGAGGTGGACGGTACAATCTCTTGATCGTGGATGAGGTGGCTCGCCGCCTCACAACATGACACAGTGGCAAAATTAGTGCACTGGGCATTGTGCAAAAAAAAATTTAACTTGCCAGGTTCCAAAAACTCATGGGAACATAAGAGGAGGTATCAGAAAATGAGGAAGTCAAGATCTTGTGGGATTTCTGGATCTACACAGATAGACGGCTTGAACATAACACACCAGACATCGTAGTGACAGAACGAATAAATGTCTGGATCACTGACATTACAATTCCGGGGGATGCCAGAGTTGAAAATAAAGAATGGGAAAAATGAGGAAAGTACGAAGACCTGACCATCGAAACATCTCATCTCTGGATGAAACACACTTTGGTGGTCCCCGTCGTCATTGGGGCTTTGGGAACAATATCAAGAAACTTCACACAGTACTATAAGCAGTTGCAGATCTCAGAAATCACACCATCAGAGCTACAAAAAAAAAATGGCAGTATTTTAAAATATTCACTCTCCCACAAGCCGGGATTTTGCATCCTAAACTATGTGTACAAGTCCTGCCTTACTTGGAGCCATCCACTAAGCTGAAGATCCATGACTTTTTAAGGTAACAATGGCACCGTCAGCTTTATGGCATTTCTTTACAGCTTCCGCCTTTCTTTAATCTACCATCAGGGTCCTGATCAGGAGCATGTCAAGAGCCACAAACTTTGCTCAGCAGAGTGACCGCATGCAGCCAGGCTTGAGAATGTCTGTCCACTGGACAGCTATTACTAGAGATGGAATTTTGAGTTTTCTGGACTACAAGAACCATAACCGCCCATTCTGGGGATTCTGTCGACCTTGCAGACACCTACATGTGATGCCCCGGGGAGAAAGGTCTCAAATGGAAGGCTCCGGCACTTAGGCCAAAGGCCAAGCAACAATTTCCTGTTGCTATCTTAGCATTATCCGGGAACTTCCTTTCTGAACAGGAAACGGGTGGAGCTCGGCCTAGCTAAGCCTCAGGGCCTTCCGGTTGAGGCCAAGCTCCCAGGCGAGCCACATTTACATGTCTGTAAGGCAGATGGAACTCCTAGGAGAATTACAGAATGTGTGAGACAGAAAATCCCCAAACCCTATCCCTAAGTATGGTGTTCCAATATTCTTTTGATGGCCACAGCTCTCTCGGATGGAATACCAGAATGTGTCATTTGGGGAGGAAGTACAGTGATGCCCCGCTGGACGATTACCCCGCTTGACGATCTTCGCTGGACGAGCAGGTATTTTGCCCATTGGAATGCATTGAACGGTTTTCAGTGCGTTTCAATGGGTTTTTAACTTTTCACTTGACGATGTTTTCGCTCTACAGCGATTCCGCTGGAACGAATTAACGTCGTCAAGCGAGGCACCACTGTGTGTTCTTCCCTAGTTTGGGGGACTGAATTAGAGCTTTCTAGCAGCCTTGGGCATGGAGGGCATGGCTGGCTGAAAAAAATATATGAAAAGGAGCATTCCAGAGATGAGCAGGTCTCAGTTAAGATGCATAAATAACAACAAAGACCTGTTAAGCTGGTTTATGTGGCTTGGATTACACAGCTGGAATTTTTCTCGAACCCTGCAGGACCTTCCATAACCTTACTTTATATATGAGTGCTACTACACCTTTCCCAAAATTTAGAAGAACATCAACAAGACAGGCTGGAAGCAAGACGGCTGGGTGTTTGTTTGTTTTTTCCATTCCCTCCTTTAAAAGAAAAAAAAATAGAAAGATCTTTGGATTTGTTGCAGTCTGAAGGCCAAACTGTATGCTACAGATGACTTATTAAGCAGAAATCACTTTAAGTGCTCCAGATACATCATTCAGGAAGGCCTTTTAGTGCCTGAGAAATCAGATGTGCAAATAAAAACCCATGTTGAGCTGCCAAAAGCCAAGCGCCAAACAACAACAAGCTAAATTTGCAAAACCTGGGAGATAAGGAGAAATCCTGCTAGGACGCCCTTAAACGCTTTCAGCATTAAGGAATTCCCTCTTCTAATGATGGGTTTACCTGTAACTTATACAGTAGTGCAGTCTTCAAATGGTGGGATTGAGGTAACGGGCTGAGAACTGGGGAATGACTGGGCAGTTCCACCGCACAACGCTTAGGGGCAATGCACTCGGAGAAGAAGGTTGCCATATGTCTTCCTTCCAAGCTGCACGTAGTAAAGTGCTTTTGATATTTTCTACAACAGGCAAGAAGATTTCTGACTGGTTTCTGACCCTCTTTGATTTTTTGCTATTAAAAAAACCCCCATCATCCCCCTAGCCTGCTAAGACAGATGGGAAACCAGCGGTTCAAGTAGGAACTGATGAGAGCAATTTTCTACATTCTCCTGCTCCAAGCATCATGCTTTCAGCCTTAGGACAACTGCAGTCGTGTGTCCCTCTTTATCGGAGGCAGTTCTCTGTTTGAAGGCCTGCAGGAGGCAATTATTATTTTTTTTTGGAAGCTATTCTCTTTTTTGAATGGAAGCTTAGCCTAGTGTAAGTGAAAAGTAAAGATCTAGAACTAAGGGGATTGAGGCCCTTAAAGTTGCTTATTCTCTAGCAGAACCTGGAGAGCAGATTCATCAGAGGGATACAGGTCACTTTGTCACATCCTACACCCACTCAGTTGACATGCATTATTTGTTAACATTCTGTTCATGTTATTCTGTTCACATTCTTAGATATGGCATCTATACTTACAAACTGACGTACAACTTTATGCCAACCAGTGTTCCCGTTCTGTTGCTAGAGTAGCTTAGAGAAGTGAGTACACCCCCTCGCATTTCCTAAATACAGTGGTGCCTCGCATAGAGAGGTTAATCCGTTCCGGATTAACCTTCGCTATGCTGAAGCATCGTTGAACGGGGCAGGGATTTCCATTGGAACGCATTAAACATGGTTTAATGCGTTCCAAATGGGCCAAATACTCACTGTTCAGCGAAGCTTCTTAATGGCCGGCAGCCATTTTCGCGCCCTCGCCTCGCTTAACGAGGGCGCGAAAACGCTGCACGTGGCCATTTTGGGCCATTTCCGGGCTTCCGGCGGCCATTTTGGCCACCAAACAGCTGATCGTCGGGCTTCGTTTTGCGAAGATCGGTAAGCAAAACGCTTACCGGTCTTCGCAAAGCGAATTTAGCCCTATTAAAAAAACGTTAAGCGATCGCACTAGCGATCTGAAAAAACGGATCGCTGTGCGATTTTGTCGTTATGCGGTGCGCTTGTTAAGCGAGGCACCACTGTATTTTAGTATACCTTTCATGCGACGACATGGAAGAAATGACACTTGGCTACAATGTAAAACAGTGAGTATACAGTTTGTATAACAGTGTAAATGTGCTGTGCCCTCAAAACAATGCAACACGCAGCCGTTAATGTCTAAACCGCTGGTAACAAAAGTGAGCACACGGGGCTTGTGTGGTCTCATGATAAAAGGGCACAGAATGTAGGTAAAACCTAAGTAACATAGCAAAGGAGGAGCTGGGGTGGGGAAGAAATTATTTTTTGGCAGCTCTGCTGGTTCCCAATCTTCCCACTAGATTAGGACATGATCCTGCTCTGCTTTACCTTCTGCATGCTCATGCACATGGGCCAAAATCCTTTTGCCTAGCACAGTAAAGTACATCCACTGAATCAATGGAGATTTATGGAGTCAACTCCTCTGTAAGTTCTGTTGATACAAATGGGCCCATTCAATTCAAGTTGCCACTTGCTATGCTAAAGTAAGATGCAGTTAGAATGGGGCCGTTTTGACTCAGTGGGACACATGAAGGAGTAGACTCAACAACTCTCCATCGATTCATTGAGTCTACTCTACTGTGCTAAGCAACAGGATTTGGGCCATGACATTTTCCCAGGCTGTCACAGGGTGCTGCTGACCCTTGTGGAAAAGTCACAGGTAGCCCAAAGGTCCTGCACTGCTGCCGGCAGAGCTTATGAATCAAGAAGTCTCATGAGTCTTGGTGCTGGTGCTTCACCCCTGTCCTATGCCACACCAACCACAAGTACTCACCACCATTCTTCCCAGCCCTGCTTCTTGTGTCCACTAGAGTCCTTCAAGGAAAAAGAGCAGATAAAAATGTTCCATTTCTGTAATTATTTTTTTTTTTTGTCAGAGGACTTGGAGTCTCAAAATTAAAACCTTGAGTCCTTGTCCCGGCTGAAAACATGTATTCTTGCTGGCCCTGGAGATTGTATGCATGTGTGTATGTAAAATAGTTTCACCACACCTTTCTCGTTAAGAAGGATCCAAGGTGGCTTACATGATTAAGGCAGTATTTAAAGCTAAAAACAGTAAGTATACAAATACTAAAAACCATCGAACGAAAGCCACACTAAAAGATGGTAAACAAAGCATCTCCTGAAGCTACTCTCTTTGGTTAACTGAAAAGGCAAATAACCAAACCGCACAAATCAGGGCTCCATATGCTTCCAGGGGGTGTAGTTTTCAGCTAAAATGAGGCACCGTCTCTGTGAAATGATTTAGCATCCCAAAAATGTTACATGCTAAACTGGAAGGATGGCTTCAGGGGATCTGGGGTACTACGAGAACTCAGCAAGTGACTTCATAATTGCCTGCTTATTTTAGAGTGTGAGGCCAGAAACAAGACATTAGTGATAACCCAATCATCTGTAATTAGAACTTAAAGTATAATCATGTTACAGAGGTGATTGAGGCAGACCTTCTGTGTTTGCGAAATCAGACTTTGAAGCCATCCCATGTTTACATTTCAAAAACCAACCACAGAAAAAAGCAAACTAATCCACATCATGCTGGATGTAAGAGAATCTTCTGTTGTGTGACACCTAGATGCTTTTGCTAGTCAAGGATTTTTCACTTCTATTAATGGGCTATTTCTAATGCTCGAGATTTAGTAAGTACTTTTGAAGTGTTTTTAGGGAAAACACCACAAGGCAAACTTTCTTAACAGGGAGAACTCTTTGATAGTGGAAATACTTGCCCCCTATGTGTGTGTAACACCTTATGCTCCTTTTTCAGAAGTATTTAAGCAAGTTTCGAATGGCTATCTATCTCACGCCCACCCAGATGTGTTCCACAAAGTACCAGGACACCTGCTGGGACGAATACCTATCTTATTTAGGAAAAAATAACTAATTGTTTGTACCTAATCAGTTCCTTATTTTCATCTAGTGGCATGTGGATGGAGAACGTACCTGCAGCTCAGAATGTAGAAGTAACCAGTTATACATAGTTGTTAGTAATTAGTTCTTCCCCCCCCTCATAACAGCTATACTACTGTATTTTCTGTGTATAAGACGCCCCCACTTTTCTAAAAGAAAGCTAAGAAATCTAAATGGGGCTTAGCAACTGTAGGGGGAAGGGGATCAAAGCACTGCAGGATCGCTTTGATGCCTGCTTTCTTCCTTCGTGCTAAGCCCCACGACTGCATGATTGTTTTGATCCCTTTCCCCCTTATACAGCCATGGGATTGCTTTGATCCTTTCCCCCCATATCTGTTAAGCCCCATGGGACTTAGTAAACAGAGGGGAAAGCAAGAATCAAAGCCATCCTGCAGCGCTTTGATCCCTGCTTTCCTTTCGCTAAGGCTTAGCAAGTGGAGGGGAAAGCAGGGATAAAAGTGCTGCAGGATCACTTTGATCCCTGCTTTCCCTTCCACTTGTTTTTTCCCCTCGTCAGCTTAATGCTGCGTATAAGACGACCCTCAATTTCTAGTCTAAAGATTTTAGACAAAAGTATAGTCTTATACATGGAAAAATGCGGTATACCATCTTGAATCTTACCTTATATATCATCTGATTTTAAAGCTAATCGGGGTGATAAAATATATCGTAATAATAAATTAATAGATCCATGTCATTGACTGTCCAACACTCCCTGCTTCACTAAGCTGCTTTATCACCCACAACATAAAACTTGTGTGTGATTTGGGTGCTACGCAGGCACGGACTGGGTTAATGATAGGTCTCTGGCTGTGGAGCTAGGGTTTGGGAGTTCAGTCTCCGAGACAAGGGGCTGGACTTAATGACCCATAGGCTCCTTTCCTGTTTTGCAGTTCTAAGATGATGACGACGAATTCTTGAGTGGGGTACCATCGGAGAATATCAGAGAATGGCAGGTAGGGCTAAGAGTGAATCCGGTCTGAGACCCCTTGCGAGGTGTTGCTGCAGGTCAGAGCTGGCAATATGGAGCTACATGTACCCAACTATCTAGCTAAACTTTAGGCAGCTTCTCATGTTCCTGGGGAACATAGGTACGGAGTAGCTTTAACAAGGGATAGTACAACATGCTAACACCGTGTGCCACTACGTTCAAAAGTGTTTTTTTTTTTAGCAACGTGAATACGAATGCTAAATACTAATACTGTTTATCTCAAGTGCATTTGAGACATGGGAAAGGAAATAGTTGCTTTTAAACAATTGCCGGGCGAAAGACCACAAATTCTGGGCTGGAGAGGGGGGTTTCCTGGCCCAAGGCAGACACTCGAGTCAGGCAGGAGCAGAATTCGGCAAGAAATATTGACGGCTGTCCAAGGAGCCAAACTGACTGCTCTGTGGTGCAGGCAAAGGATTCTGTCGGTTTTAGTGCGGCTTTGTTATTTATTACTTGCCTTTTATGACCCGCCACTTAATTTCCTACACACCCAGCCGGGAATGGCTGAATCAACCCAGTGTGTTAGCCGAATGCCAGCTCAATGAGACTGGTAGAGTGTGTCCGTTTGTCCATATGTTTGTCTGGGTAACACCAGAGCAAATGGGTACATATGGGTATTATTGAGGAAAGGGAATATTTAGGAATGGAGATGATGAGATATTCCTCCATTTAAAGGCTTGTGAGGGTTCTGTGCATGTTCGGGGGGCCACCTCCGGCTCATTCAAAAGGAATGCTTCGGACGTGGATGGCTTTTCTAACCAAGGAACATTTATTTTGCTCTTAACAAATAAACCAGTGTCTTTAACTGGATCCGAGTTCTCATCTCCTTCAGCCAACATGGCCAACAGGGATTTCCACAACAAACGGGTTATTATCACTAGTGTTCCAGGATCCTGGGAGATCCGTGGACGTCCAGTGCTTCAAAGTGGGGGTTGGCGAACAGGGACACAATGGACACAGTGTCATTTCTGGGAATCCTGTCCCGCTGGGTATCCCACAGCCTATCCAGTACTTGTTGTCCCTTTTCTTCTCCGCCCTCTCCTCTCCAGAATCCTCCCTCCTGCCCTTGCCTGTCTTTCTGCCTCTACTTTCTCTCTCTCTCTCTCTTCCTTCAGCTTTCTCCGCCACTCCTTAGCCCCGCACTCTCTCTCCCCAATAAGAAGGACGAACCGCAATGGAGGATCTTCTCCTGTAATTTGTCTCCTCGTGAGGAACTCCAATCTTCTCCCATTTATCTCTCCAGGATTCCTTTGTTCATATATATTCCCACCCCGGGAGGCAAAGGCTCATCTCTTTTTGTTGCTTCCCCTTGTCCCACCTCCTGGCTCTCTATCTCCTTCATCTGGTTTCCTGCTCTTTTTCCTCCCTTCTTATCCCATCCCCATCCCCTTCATGTCTGACACCAGGATATCAGATTCTCTTTCCTCAGTGTGCCTATCCTGCACTCCCCACCCCTTTGGGCTGTTCTAAACACACCTTCTTCTTTCATTCTATTTTTCAGGTCTATGACGGACCGACAGAAGCCTCATGCCCGCTGCCCTTCTCACAAGGCTCTCTATTTTTTTCCCCTTTTTCTCTTCTTTAATCCTCTGCTCAGTTCCTTGGGACATCCTGTTCCCCAACCTACAGCCTTTGAATCAGCTCCTTTTTTTAAAAGAAGGCCACTCTTGGTCTCCATAAAACAGCGACATCTCCGTTGGCATAGTTCTGGAGAAAGAGGACAATGTGAATGTATTTCCCTTTCTTGACCTGGCGCCCTCTGGATGGGACTACAAGTCCCATCAACGGCCAAGGCTTGTAGGAGCATTTGAAGGGTAGTCCAAAAAAAAACTCTGGAGAATTCCTAATTAGGGAAGGCTAGACAGTGGTCCCCAACCTTGGGCCTCCAGATGTTCTTGGACTACAACTCCCAGAAGCCTTCACCACCACCTCTGCTGGCTAGGATTTCTGGGAGTTGAAGTCTAGAACATCTGGAGGCCCCAAGTTTGGGGGAACCACTGATGTAGAAGATTCAAGGGAGTGGAGAAGCACCTATCCTGGACATTATAACCCATGGGGGGCACTGAATTCATCCAGGGAGGGAGAGGAAGGGAGTGAAGAAATCAGATGGAGGGAAGGAACTGAATCTGTCCCTTTCAGATTGTTCTCCCTTCTTTTGGAATCCGTCTGGGATTTTTTAAAAAATAAAAGCGTGCACACACAAAAAAATTGTATGCATTTTAATGCCCGTTTTTGTGAGTATGAAAATTCATAGGGAAGAGAGAGAGAGAGAGAGAGAGGCAGTTTCTTCTAATACATGCATTGTTTGCCAGCAGTTTCCTCAATATAGGCCACTGGCTAATGCAATTTCCTGCTCCGTAGCAATGTCTGTATAGGTTTTGATTGGACAAGCGCATCACAAAATTTACTGTGAAAACTGAAGGATAATTGTGTTCTGGTTTACATGCTAAGTCAGTTTGTATTAAAATGCCTGGAGGGTGGGGGAGTCTTTAGCTGATCACGGCATCTATTCTGTCCTAAGCCCTAACCGATTCGTGAGAAAAGGACTGTTGACGCCTTATAGGTTTCCCTTCTGTTTCCAAAACCTCGGTTATGGGCTAGCGAGGATGATGAAAGGGCAAGCATGAGGCCTTGAGTAGAGCAGGTGGGAAATGCTTTATACTGCAGCTCAGTATGCTGGGGACAGGGTGGATAATTTTAAAAAAATCTAATTGATTTACATCACAATTATTATTTTTTTAAAAAATTGATTTTCTGATTTAAATTGTAAAAAAAGAAACAATTTTAAAAATTTAAATCATGATTTAAATTCAGTTGAAATCTACCCTGGGGATCAAGAGCCACAAATGGCTCAAAGGCTTTGCGTGAGTGGCCCTCTGAGCATTGTTTAAAAAATATATAAATGGGGATGGTTGGAAACGGCCCAAAGCGAGACTCATCTCTTCAAAAGCCTCCAGTGGGTGTAATTTTCCATATAATTGCTATCCCTCCCGAATACCTGAAAATGGTCTAAAAAAATCGCAATACAGTAAAAAGGAGCAGCAAATGAGTTTTCTGGAAAATAGACAGCGTTGTTTGTAAAGAGTGGGGAGGGTTAGGCAATGAGATGGGGCTTCTCTTGGCCATCTTCACCCCCCCCCCCGTTACATTCTGCCTCTCTCCAAATCAGACCACCAGCTTATCTGCTAATGGAACGTGTCGGGCCCACCGGATTTTGTTAAACTACAACGTCCATCAGTCCCAGGTAGAGAAGCCACTGGTGAGGGAATGATGGGAGTTGTGGTCCAATCACATTTGGAGAGCCACACCTTTTCCCCCTCATGGGTCTAAACCAACCGGCAGATGCTCTCTGAGGTTTTAGGCAGGTTGTCGGACATAATAAAGGTGTCAAATATCGGGCACGGTATGGAGAAAATGAATAAGGAAGCGTATCTCCCTCCTCTCTCGTATGAGATGAGAACCTTGCAAGCTGATCAGGGCAGACAAAGAGGGGACCCGGTGCATCATTAAAGTTTGCAGTTCGTTTCCACAGGCTGTAGAGATGTCCAAAATATTGGGCTGCTTTAGGAGCAGGTCGGTCGAGTTCATAAAAGGTACATTTTTCAGCGATGGCTAGGGATTTTAGTTGCATGACCCCTTCAGGTTCAGAGCCGCTGCATCTTAAGAAAATTTTGGTGTCCGGCTCACGGGTCCAATAAGCCTTGGGTTTATTTAGCATGAATACATTGCTGAAACAGCGACGTCTACGTTGGCTTGGGCACGTCGTGAGGATGGCTGATGGTCAGATTCCAAAAGATCTCCTGTCTGGAGAATGAGTGCAGGGAAATCGCCCCAGAGGGAGACCCCAGCTGCGATACAAGGAGATCTGCAAGTGGGATCTGAAGGGCTTAGGAATGGACCTCGACAGATGGGAAACCCTGACCTCTGAATGTTCAGCCTGGAGGCAGGCGGTGCATCATGGCTTCTCCCAATTTGAAGAGACCCTTGTCCAGCAGGCCGAGGCCAAGAGGCAGTAATGAAAGCAACAAAATCAGGGAGCTGGACAGGGGAGAGATTGCGTTTGTCTTCAGGGTGGGAGGGACGGTCCCTCTCAAATTGGCCTTCTAAGCCACGCTAGATGCTGTTCCAAGTCCTCCATACAGAGAGCATGACACCATAGTCTCTTGAGACTGAAGGATACCTAATAATAATATTCCATCAGGGCTGCTTTCTTTCTGAGATTTCTGAACAGCTCATCAGGCGGAATACACTTGATTGCTTTTGCTTTTGGAAGGGAATCAACGTCTGGCCTGCTTCTTATTGCTTGGGCGGGGGAACCCCAGCTCTCTCTAGGTAGAACAAAACAGGGCATAATCAGACGGTGAGAAAGGATCACATCTGATCACACCAGCAATAGTTGCTTCAGTGGGAGCAATCTGCCCTAAGAGGACCCCTCTGTCTGTAGAATCAGTGTGTAAGGGAAGGTGCCACAAACAAACCAGTATATGAGCTATTTTCCCATCTGATCCTCATCTAAAACATCCTGGCTGAATTCTTGGACAAACCCTAAGATAACTGATCATATTGGGTTCAACGGAGCAAAGGTTTGACTCCATAAAAGGCATCTTCCTGTATTCTCCCGGTATAACAATAATAGATGGGCCAGAATCCTATAAGGGATGTGGTGGCGCTGCGGGCTAAACCGCAGAAGCCTGTGCTGCAGGGTCAGAAGACCAGCAGTCGTAAGATGGAATCCATGCAACGGAGTGAGCGCCTGTCGCTTGTCCCAGCTCCCGCCAACCTAGCGGTTCGAAAGCATGCAAATGCAAGTAGATAAATAGGGACCACCTCGGTGGGAAGGTAACAGCGTTCCGTGTCTAAGTCGCACTGGCCATGTGACCACGGAAGATTGTCTTCGGACAAAAACGCTGGCTCTACGGCTTGGAAACGGGGATGAGCACCTCCTCCTAGAGTCGAACACGACTGGACAAAAATTGTCAAGGGGAACCTTTACCTTTACCTTTACCAGAATCCTATGGTAGATTTACACTGGCTGAAATGTAGTGAAATCGCAGCGAGCATTCGTAGTCAGTCATAGGATGCAAGCAACAAAATTCATTTATTGGGGGCAGTTTGCTGCCGTGAGCTAGGTCCCACGCCTTCACACTGACACCAGTATCAATTTACAACTGGATTCTTGTCCAGATTTTCTGACAAATAATACTAACAGCCACAAAAAAAAAACCCTGCATAATGAAAAAGCATCCTAAAAATGAAGAGAGGAAGGGCCTGGGGTGCTCTGGTCCATGGGGTCACGAAGAGTCGGACATGACTTAATGACTAAAATAATAACAACAACAATCCTAAAAATGTTTTCTCGAAGGCATGGAGGTGCCAGACCACAGAGTTCCTACTCCCGTCTTCTGAAGAGGCAGCCACAGAGACGGGCGAAACGTTAGGAAGAATAACCTTCAGAACACGGCCAAAGAGCTTGAAAAACCCACGACAAGCATATCCTAAAAATTATGCTGGCACATTACGGCTTTAAAAAAAAAATCACACCCAAAGCCCTCCTGAATAAAAAGCTTCTGTATGGTGGAAACGAGGGAGGTCTCCCTGGATTTTGCCAGAAAGGCAAATAAACTATAATCTAGACTCAGTTGTTTAGGTCTCTGGCTGATCGGTAAGTACTTTTAAAGTGTTTTTAGGGGAAACACCAGAAGGCAAACTTTCTTAACAAGGAGAACTCTTTGACAGTGGAAGAACTTGCCCGGGTGTGCCTGCGTGCGGGTGTAACACCTTCCTTTTCACAGGTATTTAAGCAAAGTTTGAATATCCATCGAGATGAATTCCACCAAATACCAGCTGGAGTAGCTGGCCAGGGAACATTATTCCAGTAGAAGGAGAGGCATCTGCTAGGAAGAATACCTATCTTATTAGGGGGAAAAAAAACTAATAACTATTCATTTGTAACTAGTCTGTTCCTTGTTTTCATCTATTGACATGTGGATGGCAACAGATGAAACATGCCTACATCTCAGAATATGGAAGTAACCAGTTATAAATAATTAGTTATTTGTAATTAGTTCTCCCCTCCTAACAGCTCTGCTATACCACTTTGAATCTTACCCTATATATCATCTGATTTTAAGGCTAACCGGAGTGATAGAATATATCATCATAATAAATTAAGAGATCCATGTCGTTGATTGTCCAGCACCGCCTGTTTTACTAAGCTGCTTTGCCACCCATAACATAAAACTGGTGCGTGATTTGGAGCTAAGCGGGCATGGACTGTGTTAATGACCTGCTGGATAGACAGGTCAATGGTTTAGGCATCTGGCTGTAGCGCTAGAGTTTGGAAGTTCGATTCCCCCGCTGGAAAATCAAGATCTAAGATTATCATTATTATTCAAAAAGACCAGGGGCAGTCAATCAAAATTATAAAAACATTGACTAGGATTATATACCAGATACGGGTTTTAACCAAAAACCTAATTATCTGTTAAATATTGTCACAGTATGCATGCTGTTCCTAATATTGCTGGGTTTTTTTTGCAGCTCTGATGGTGTGATTTCTGAAATCTGCGACGGCTTACTGTGCGAAATTTCTTGATATTGTTCCCAATGATGATGGGGACCAATGAAGTGTGTTTCATCCACAGGCGAGATGTTTCGACGGCCAGATCTCCATATTTTATTAGTTTTTTCCAATTCTTTAGCTTCAACTCTGGCATCGCCTGAAATTGTAATGTCAATGATCCGGACATTTCTTCGTTCTCTTACTACTAGGTCTGGTGTGTTATGTTCAAGCTGTCTGTCCGTTTGGATCTGGAAATCCCACAAGATCTTGACTTGGCCATTTTCTGACACTTTCTCTACCTGATGTTCCCGTGGTTTTTTGGAGGCTGGCGAGTTATATTTTTTTCACAATGACTAGAGATGGGAGTATTCATATGCTAATAATGACGAGTGCACTAATTTTACCACTCTTATCATGTCTAATTTTGTATTTTCCCCCTGAAATCTTTGGACGTTCTGTCATTGCTATTATAGTTGCCACCATAGGTAAGATCCTGGGGCCAGGGAGAACTCATCAGCACTTTGAAGTGAGTTGTTTTGTGAACGCAGGAGCCCAGTTGTGCTGGGCTAACTCTGTACCTAGTCTGCCATCTGCTTTTCTGTACCCTCCCGATGCCTGCAGGAGGTCTGCAAACAAATATAACATCAAAACTCAGTGCGCAGTCCCACCCTTTTTCTGTTTGGGCAAGCTTTTGATCTTTAATCATCTTAAAGAGGCTCTGGATTATATATCTCATTGTTGGTGCTATTTAGATTGGATTATAGGAATAAAGTGTGTGTCTGTGTGTGTGTGTGTGAGAGAGAGTGTGTGTCCATGCATGTTTCACGTTACAAGGCATTTTCGTAATTTTTTTGAACTCTGCTGCAAGAACTTTGTCGGTGGCGTCTCTGTGTTAAAAAGTAGATTAAAAAAATTGGAATAAATGGCGGGGGTGGGGTGTTAGCTGTTAATTAAGAGAAACTGTCCAGGGAAAAGCAGATCACTTATTTGGCCTAGCAGGCAATGAATCTCCTCGTTCTTGTGAACGGAGACCGTGAACGCCAGACATGACATAGCATCCGGCAAACGATCATCAGTTGCATCAATGGTTTTTAAAAATTATTAGCAGAAGTGTAATCAGGGTAGACCATGGAAGTTACTTTTCTAAAGTAACACATTGCACACTGTAAGGGTCAGCTGGGTTTTAGAAGTATCTCTCCATATTGTTGTTCTCATCTACTTTTACTTATTGAAGGTATCTTTATTTATCAACAGAATTAAAGGATGCTTCAGTCATTCAAGGACGCGAAGGGAGTTGCCTTCCAGCCTTCTTGGGCTTTACAGGGGAGCAAGGATGATATGGTCTCATTACAATCTTTGGGTCATACAAGACTCCTCTTTTCATGTTTAAAACAGAATGCAGCACCTACACACCCTGTCCACTGCAAGGAATCAAAGGGAAGTGATCACAATAAGGAGAATGCAATAATCAACAGAACAATAAAAGTCAAAGCACAACAGAACAGGCGCGACATCCCTTCAACATGATTAAAAGATTAGTGATCGTGGTTAACGCAATACGAGTGTTGTTTGTTGGACTGCGTAGCAACACGTCAGCAGATCGTTCTGCTAATGACCCTTGGTAAGGGCAAAGTTGCAAGTAATGGCCCTGATGATGATGTTAATTCCCAGCATCTAGACCAGCTTTTTAGTAAAATTTGCTTTTCGACTTGCTGTTTGCATGGGAAGCCTATCCATATCAAAAAGGCGATATTTTCTTCCAGTGTATGGAACAGGAATCTAGGCTTGGATCTAAGGGGGGGGGGGAGGGAAGAGGAAGGAAAGCCAGTTTGATGTAGCAGATAGGACGAGAATTTTGAAGACCCCAAATCTCCCTTCAGCCTTGAGAAACTTACTGGTGGGGATGTGAAGCCTGTAAACTATTCCTTGAACATCTTACATGCCTCAGAAATCCTACTAGGATACATAAATCAGAAGTAACCTGATTGGCATATAGCAACAGAAGTCAAAATTGGTTGGAAATTTGTGTTTACTTGATTTTGATAAGAATTTGCTAAAATTCAATTTTCCCTTCACCTTGATGATAAGCATAAGAAGTCAGGTGTGGGAGAAACTAAAACTGAGATATTTGTCTGTCCAGATCCAGGATTGTAAATTCTTAGCTCTTCAAAATCTGGGTTTGATTCCCTTTGTTTTCCACTGTGTCAGCACTGGATTAAAGCTTCCACCTTTTTTTTTACTTTCCCTGAGTGGTTATTCATCTATAACACCTCTATGGCTGGGAGTAAATCCTGTTTTTTGATCTTTAAATCTGGTTTTAAAAATGAGGTTTAAAGTGATTTTAAGTCCCCCCTTTTAGAGCATGTTCTACTATATTTTATTACACATTGCCTTTGGACCCCTGGTGGGCAGAGAAGACTGATAAATAAGAACGTCGTAGAAATGTAAATAATTAAATTATTTCTTTAAATTAACAAGTAATAAGTAAACATGCAGCATTTCCTCAGGGCAAATGCAGGGGGGGAGTTTTCTTGCTGCTCATTTTTGAATACTTGGCCCAAAACGCATAAGCGCCTTCATAAAAATTTGAGCACGAGAGAAGGCAAAATCGACAGCTCTTCCTACCTCTAGCCAACAGTTAGAGGCCCCCAAACACTTACTGAGAGGTTGGCTAAGTCTGGAGGGAAATTCATTCATTCATTCATTCATTCATTCATCCTTCAAGTAGCCAGTTTTTTTAAAAAAAGTCTGTGTGTGTGTGTGTGTGTGTGTGTGTGTGTGTGTGTGTGTGTGTGTGTGTGTGTGTGTGTGTGTGTGAGAGAGAGAGAGAGAGAGAGAGAGAGAGAGAGAGAGAGAGAGAGAGAGAGAGAGGCCCTTCGAATTACAGTGGTGCCTCGCTAGACAATTACCCCGCATGACAGTTTTTTCACTAGACATTGACTTTTTGCGATCACTATAGTGATTCACAAAACAGTGATTCCTATGGGGGAATTTCGCTGGACAGTGTTTGGTCCCTGCTTCGCAAACCGATTTTCGCTAGACGACGATTTTGACAGCTCCCTCCGCACTCGCAAAACAGGTGTTTTTGGGACCTAAGCTTCGCAAGACAGCGATTCAAACAGCTGATCGGCGGTTCGCAAAGCGGCTTTCCTATGGCCGATCTTTGCTAGACAACAACGATTCTTCCCCATTGGAACATATTAAACAGGTTTCAATGTATTCCAATGGGGAAATGCTTTTTTGCTAGACAATGATTTCGCTAAATAGCAATTTCAGTGGAATGGATTATCATCGTCTAGCGAGGCACCACTGTACCCTTTTTTCCTACACAATTGGGGGTTCTGTGGGGAAGCGGGGAGGGGTGCATTTTGACTCCCGCGGAATGGCCTGCAGGCTGCATGTTGCTCACACCTCTTTAAAATAAACACGATTCCCACTGTTATCTAATATAATGCCATCATCATACAAATGAGGGAAATGTTTAAATATTTAGGATTCCCATTTCTTAAGCATCTCCGAAGAGAGTAGCGTTGGCTGAGCGTGCAGGGAATTCTCGGGATGATTCGGTTATTTTTTTTGCCCATTGCAGGATGACTGAGCAATCTGGACTTTCGCCAGGCTCATGTTAATCTATAGCTGCCAAGCATATTGCTCTCGTTTAGAGCGCTCCTGGATGGAAATAAAACTCTTCATGGCACTTCAGATCACAGGAGTCGAAATGAAAAAGGAGTTTTTTTTCTTTTCGTCAGCCAGACTAACGCCTAATGTTGTTGTACGTAAGCGCCTCTTGGACGAATTAATATTTTGAAGAAAGGTCTTGATCTAAGGGTAACTTTTCCTTCCCATGAGGGTAAATTTTCCAAATGATCGTCTTCAAGGCAGCACTGGATCATGCCTAAAGAGCCAGCGTATTACAGGGAGAGACGTATTCTTAGCTGAATTTAAGGTATGGCTTAACATTCCTGCCCTCTGGAAGTCCTTTTGTTCCTTTACACACAATTTAGGACCTCTTACCACCCAGTTTTGGTGGAACAGGAAAAGAGATATTGGTACAGATTGAGAGGAAACTTGGCGATTTGCAGATGCATCCAGTAAAACTTCCTTCCAAGGGGTTGACTCAGTAACTAGGGGGGAGATGGCAAACTAGAGGTGTGGAGATATGTCTCCTTGGACTACAATTCCCAGAATCCCCCAGAAAGCATGCTGACTTTGGAGTCCAACCTCCCATCTTACAGAGCTGGACTAGCCAAAACTATGAATCTGTGCACCTCTACTAGCTATCTACTGCACATCTCTGCTATCCACCTACCTCCATTAGCCATCTGCTAGCCAAGTATATGTGCATATACTAGTCATATCTGAGGCTCAGAAGGGTGTTCATTCTCTACTGTGTATAAAGAATATCTCCAGCCCTCCAACCCTTATCATAGGCTGAGTTGCCTGGAGGCTTCTGGAAGCTGAAGCCCAACACCACCTGGATAGCTTTTGGGAAGAGGCTCAGCTGGGTCATTGGAAAGGCTGTGTGGTGCAGCAGTTACAGTTGTGAACCGCCGTGTGGGAGGCCCTGCGTCTCCTCTCTGCTGCACCATGGAATTCATGGGGTCACCTTGGGCTGACTCAAGTCGCATTCGAAGGGTAGTTGTGAGGATAAAGTGAGGAGGAACGGGCCAGTCTTGGACAGCTCATCAGAGGAAAGGCCAGCTTGACGCCTAATGAATAAAGCCAACCAGCGGCCGTCGGCTGTAGCTTCATTGGACGTTAGATCTTCGCCCGCTGAAGGTGGCTTCCCGTTGGAAAACCACAGCGACATCATCTCGGCACAGAGGTGTTCCATTCTCCCCTCCCTGTTGTCCTCTTGCTTTTTTTGTGTTTACCTCAATGCTTCCCTCCCTCCCTTTCCCGATCATCTCCTGCCACTGTCAGCTGTTGGCTGAGCTCCGAGGGATCAATATTGCATTAGCGCTCTGCTGCCACGTTCATGCAAATGACAACCGAGCTGGGCTGTCTGTCCATCCGTCCATCCGTCCGTCCGTCCATCCATCTTTCTGTCCAGGAAGGTGGCAAGTTGTACGGAGGATTTTCGGGAAGAGAAGCAGGACGCTCCTCTCAACGACAACAGAGAAGCAAGAACACAATGGATCTCAAGAGTTTGGGAGAGGGAATGTCAGGGAAAGATTTGGGAGAAACTTCCTAACTGGGAAGAGTTGGTAGCTTAGTCGCGGCTGAGCTTGGAAATGTTAGTGGCTGGGGATTTGGGGAGTTGTAGTCCAAAAAAAGAAGAAGCAAACTTTCCAAGATCTGGAGGTCCACATGCCCATCCATGGAACTTGGTGGGCTGGACTTGATCTGATGACACACTTTACTCTTTTTTTTTCCTAACAAAAATGGGTTAACTTTTTAAAAAAACAACTTCCTTACATGGGGTATGATCTTTGTACCTCCTAGTGGATTTAAAAAAGAAAACCAAAAGCAACTTTAAAAAAAATCTTAGGTCTGGGAGACAGAGGTGCTTGGAGTCCTACAAAAAATGGCAAAATTGCCTTCTAGGGCACAAGAAGGATTTACAGTAAGAGTCATATTTTTTGTGGTGTGGGGTGCTGCGTGTGGCCAGGATGCTGATAGATGGAGGGGAGGTGGATTTTTTCAGGAGCAGAGGTGAGAAACTACAGAGTATAGTCATGGGTCATACCTGGAACAAGTTACTTGTGGGGTAATGAAGGCCTAATGAAATTACATTTCCACAGTAACATAAAGCCATTAGCTGTTTTCATGGAACAAGCAATGTTTTCTAGTTAATGTTATTTTGAAAGAGCGTGTTTAGATATTTGTAGAGGCAATGAGGCAGGATATTTTTTTCAAGTTTCAATGCCGCTTCTTCGTAAAACGACCCATAGTGTGAGAAGGAAGAAGGACCAATATATATGTTGGTGGAGGCTGGAGCTGGAAAGAAAAGATGCAACAGACTGGGGCAAAATGTCATTGCTCAGGTTGTCAGATACAGTGGTACCTAGCTTAACTATTGCCTTGCTTAATGAGGAAATCGCTTGACGATTAGGTTTTGGCGATCGCAAAAGCGATCGCAAAACAATGGCTTAAATGGGAAAAATCCGCTTCATGATGATCGGTTCCCTGCCTCGGGAACCGATTTTTGCATTACGACGATCTTAAAACAGCTGATTGTCAGGTTTCAAAATGTCCGCCAGGTGTAGAAAATGCCCCCCTGCTGTTTTCTAGGATGGATTCCTCGCTTTACAGGCACCGAAAATGGCCACCCCTATGGAGGATCTTCGCTGGACGGTGAGTTTTCAGCCCATGGGAACGCATTGAACGGTTTTCAGTGCGTTTCAATGGGCTTTTTAATTTCGCTTAACAAGGATTTCGCTCTACAGCGATTTCGCTGGAACGGATTATCCTCGTTAAACGAGGCACCACTGTACCTCACTTAAGGACAGTGTTCTCCTGAACTGCTGGACAGCTCAGTGGTTTAGGCGTCTTGCAGTGGAGTCAAGAGGCAGGGAGTTCAATTCCCCTACTGGGCCTATGAATCACATCATCCCCAGCCAGCAATTTGACAGTGCAGTTTGTAAGGATTTACTTAAACTCTCCTGAACACTCCGAACAAGCGCAAACAGGAAGAAAAATAAATGTCCAGTGGTGTCAATCAAAACAATATATGTCATTTCCAGTCTTATTGTTTCTAATTGCGAATTCAAACATTGTTATTTCATTTTTAAACTCTTTATGCTTTTAAGATGTCTGTCACCTTCCTTGAGAGATTTTTTTTTTTTTTTAGTGGAAAGGCAGGGTGTGAAGAGAAGAAACACACAAACACAACAGCCAGCCCCATGTTAAAAATCTCTCCCACCCAACATGAGTGTAAATGGATTGGAATTTTGGGCTTAGTTTAGTGACAAAATGTTTCCACTGAGGTTCCAAATTCTGGTTAGGAATGGTATGTGGCAGTGCTGGATGTTTAATAACTGGCAGAACCTTGTAAATAAATAAGTTACTTTGGGATAAAGAGTTATGTAACTAGTCACCACAAAGTTAATTTTCTGGTGGTGCTTGCTACTTTGGTTTAATGACATTACTTTCAGGCATTACAGTATTAGGCTAAAGGGCATTTTGAGACACTTTAGAGGCATTTTGACAGCTTTTATGTCATTCTCTCATGAACGCTAAGTGGCAACACGAGTATATTTTCGTTTTGTTGTCTTTTGTATTTTTGCACATTACATTTCCAAGGTCAGTTAGTTATGTGCAGTTAAGTGGGAACTGATGTATATATAGCAATCCTAAGATGGCTTTCAAGGTATGGGGGATATTTAAGGAGTGGTCTTATTCGATCCCAATGAGTTTCTATGGCCAAGTGAGTGATTCAAAGCTGATCCAGAATCCTAGTCCATCCCTTGATCCAAGGTGTACTAGCAAAACTGGCCACTAGAGGGAATCAGAAAGCATTTTCTTGAAATTTTCTGACCTCCTAGTATTCACAAGGGAACATATTAATGGCATGCATCTGGCAGGATAAATTAAATATCTGTCTGCAGATATTTATCCTTTACCCAAATTCTGGAGAATGGATGTCAGTGATGTTTTAGTTCATTTTCTCCATTAGGAGCAGGTTGGGAATGTTGTGTGGAACCCCCTTCAGCCCGACACTCAAATGGAGTTTTTCAGATACAGTAAGTTCTAAGGAAGCAAAATTTAGCCTTTTCAGATTGAGCTGGGGAAACTTAAAAAAAGCGAGGAAACCATCAAAGGATGATGTCTTGTGGCAGAAAGGGGCATAGCCATCTGAGGAAGCCCACGGGGCTGGATCTGGCCCCTTAGCCTGAAGTGCCCAACGCTACTATACAAACCTGAAAGACCCAATTACTGGAAAGTTTTCTCACTGAATGTTTTGCCAGTAAGGATAGGATGCCAACGAAATGGAACAAGTTCAGAGGAGGGCGACAAGGATGATCAGGGGACTGGAAGCCAAGCCCTAAGACTGAAAGAACGGGGCATGTTTTAGCCTTGAGAAAAGAAGACAGAGGGGTGATAGGATAGCCCTTTTCAAATGCTTGAAAGGTAGTCATACAAAGAAGGGGCAGGATCTGTTCTCGATCATCCCAGAGTGCAGGACACACAATAATGGGCTTAAGCTACAGAAAGTCAGATAGGCTGAAGATCAGGAAAAACTTCTTAACTGTTAGAGCAGTACAACAGTGAAACCCATTACCTCCCAGCGCTCCAATGCTGGAGGTATTCAAGAGAAAAATTGGACAACCCTCTTTCTGATCTGCTTTGATTTGGATTCCTTCCTTGAGCGGGAGGTCGGGCTCAATGGCCTTCTAGGCCTCTTTCAACTCAATTATTGTACGATTCTATGAAAAGGACATACGTTAAGAGATATTGATGGAGAACCTTCATCTGTGCCTGCTATTTACTATGGAAGGAAAAACTCTCTCCTGGCCGGACTGGAAGTTTTTCTTCTAATCTAAATACAGTGGTGCCTCGCTTAACAATTACCTCGTTAAACGACAAAACCGCTTGATGATGAAGTTTTTACGATCGCTTTTGCGATCGCAAAACGATGTTTAGATAGGGAAATTTCACTTGACGACGATCGGTTCCCTGCTTCGGGAACCGATTTTTTGCTAGACGACGATTTTTAAAGAGCTGATCGGCGGCTCTAAAATGGCCGCCTGCTGTGCAAAATGGCTCCCCGCTGTGTTTTAGGACGGATTCCTCACTTTACAGGCACCAAAATTGGCCGCCCCTATGGAGGATCTTCGCTGGAGGCTGAACCAGTTTCAATGCATTTCAATGGGCTTTTGCGTTTCGCTTGACGAGGATTTCGCTTGACAGCGATTTCAACAGAACGAATTATCCTCGTCAAGCGAGGCACCACTGTAATAGGGGTGTCTCCCTCCACTGTCCCTGGTTCTGGATTCAGATTAGAGCAGATGTCAAGGAGTTAAAGCCTTCTAGACTTCCCCCACCCCTCCCACCCCGTCAGTCACTTGGGAGATGCTGTGCATACTATTTACATTTAAAAGAAACACTAGTCATACCGTTCAGGCTACTTAAAGTGACATTCTCATCATACAAATGCAGGAAACTGTTTAAATATTTAAGAATCCCAATTTTCAAACATCTGCACCAAGGGCAGCCTCCGTGCAGGGAAGGCTAGCGATGACTCGGCAATGTGGCTGATCCTGAGATGACTGAGCAATTTGAACTCCGAAAGGTCCCCCATCCAGACTTGGGTGTCTTCGGTTAAGATGTAAAAACTCCGAACCCTTCAGAGGTCTTCCTGCCCATCAGCCACTGTAGATGAAGACATTGGTAACCTCATTCAGCCTAAGGAGCCACAATCTAGTGGCAGATATCTCCAAAGGCAAGTGCATATGGTACCCAAATCACCAAGGTGTGTAAATCACTGCCTTATGAGAGGTGTTGCCGCATTTTAGAATGAAAGGTAAAGGTAAAGGTTGCCCTTGACATTTAATCCAGTCATGTCCGACTCTAGGGCGTGGTGCTCATCTCCGTTTCCAAGCCATAGAGCCAGCATTTGTCCGAAGACAGACTCCGTGGTCACATGGCCAGCACAACCAGACACAGAAAGCCATTATCTTCCCACCGTGGTCATACCTATTTATCTACTCACATTTTTACATGCTTTCAAACTGCTAGGTTGGCAGGAGCTGAGACAAGCGATGGGAACTCCCTCCGTTGCATGGATTCGATCTTACGACTGCTTGGTCTTCTGACCTTGCAGCACAGAGGCTTCTGCGGTTTAACCCGCAGCGCCACCACGTGCCCCCAAAGATGGTAATAAACCATCAGATGATTATGTTATGGGCATGTAAGCAGGTGGGGAACTGCAGTGGGGGCTAAATGGAGGACTCAAAAGATACAATGATATAGAACCAGATGACTCCGTGGTCTGATTCAGGATAAGATGGTTTCATGTTCCTGTGTACTTATGTAATCTATCTTCTGTTTGCTCGCTTGGAAGATATTTCTGCTCGCCATAGGCAACCAGTCCAAGATGGATGAGCAGGGAAAGGCTACAAAGGGCGAGGCAGTGGCAATAGAAGGTCAGTTCTTTGCAGAGAAATTCATACTACTGAATTTCAACGCCTGGGAAGTGCCAGAGGTTATAGCAGAATCTGAAAAAGGTGTATGCCTTGAGCTGAGAGACAGAAGAGGAAAATATACAGGAGAGGAACACAATTGGAAAATTATGTTTCGGGACCACATTTCCCAGAATTCTTCACTCAGCTCAGCGTGGCCTGTGGAATTCTTGGAGCTGCCATCTAGATCCACCAAACCCTAAATATTTTCCTAAATTCTGGAATAAACAACTGTAAGAAAATATAAAAGCAGGAAGAATTTGCCATCCTTTAACAGCCTCTGCTTACGTCAGTGGAAAGGAACCGTATTAACTTTCTTTTTATTTGATTTATATCCCACATTTCTCTTAAGAGTGGGACTCCGAGGCTCACCCAACAAGATTAACTAAAACAATATATGCATTAAAAACAATAATATTACAATTAGGATGGATTAAAAAAAATCAATGATTTTTTAAAATCAAATTGATTCAAATCGCTATTTAATTTTTTTTTAAAAAAACAATTCTTAACATTTTAATCATCAAAAAAAATCTGACTGTTCAAATTCAAATCATGATTTTAATCGTTATAGAAATCACTGTGATTTAAATCAAATCCACTCTGATTACAATAAAATCCAGCAAATCATCTGAACGCAGTTGAGATAAAGGCTATTAAAAACACAGAAACAGAAAGAAGAAGAGGTGATTTAAGTGAACTGTTTATGGTTCCAGTCCTCTGTTCCACGGAAGGCTGTACAGTATCAGCTCAATATTTGGGACCACGCTGTTGATAGGCTGGTATTTAAAAGTGCCTCTGAGCATGTCTCTATGCAAGCATCTAGAAAAAAAGTGCAGTAATAATTAGAAGGCAACACGGTTTTGTCAAGAACAAATCCTGCCAGACTAATCTGATCTCATGTTTTGATCAGGTCAGCTCCCTGAGAGACAGAGGGGATGCTGTAGACATAGTATATCTTGATTTCAGCAAAGGTTTTGACAAAGTGCCCCATGATCTCCTGATTAGCAACCTCACTAGGTGTGGGCTGGATAGATCTAAGTGTCAGATGGATACACAATTGGCTACAGAATTGTACTCAGAGGGTGATGATGTCCTGGAACACTGGGCCAAAAGCAACAGAATGAAATTCAACAGGGATAGTGCGAAGTCCTGCACCTCAGAAAAATAAACCAATTGCACAGTCACGAGATGGGGGGAAACTGCAGGCGAGAAGGATCCTGGAATTGTCGTAGATCACAAGCTAAATAGGAGCCAACAGTGTGATGTGGCTACAAAAAGGGCAAATGCTATTTTAGGCTGCATTGATAGAAGTATAGAAGTTTCCAAACCCTGTGAGGTGCTAGTCCCCCTCTATTCAGCACTGGTTAGATTTCACCTTGAATATTGTGTTCTGTTCTGGACACCACAATTCAAGAAGGATGCTGACAAATTGGAACAAGTTCAGAGGAGGGCGACAAGGATGATTGGGGCTGGAAACCAAGCCTTACGAGGAAAGGCTGAAAGAATTGGGCATGTTTAGCCTTGAGAAAAGAAGACTTAGGAGAGATAGGATAGCACGTTTCAAATACTGTACTTAAAAGGCTGTCATGCAGAGGAGGGGCAGGATCTGTTCTCGATCATCGCAGGGTGCAGGACATGCAAGAATGGGCTTAAGTTACAGGAAGCCAGATTTAGGCTGAATATCAGGAAAAACTTCCTAAATGTTACAACAGTAACACAGTGGAACCAATTACCTGGAGAGGTGGTGACTGCCCCAAGACTGGAGGTGTGCAAGAGAAGATTGGACGACCTTGGTCAGATCTGCTTTGATCTGGATTCCTGCACAGAGCAGGGGGTTGGACTTGATGGCCTTACACGCCCCTTCCAACTTCACTATTCTATGTGGCTATAGCGATTCGCAAAACAGTGATTCCTATGGGGGAATTTCACTGGACAATGTTTGGTCCCTGCTTTGCAAGCCAAATTTCGCTAGACGATGATTTTGACAGCTCCCTCCGCGCTCGTAAAACAGGTGTTTTCGGGACCTAAGCTTCACAAGACAGCGATTCAAACAGCTGATCGGCGGTTCGCAAAGCGCCTTTCCTATGGCCGATCTTCGCTAGACAACGACGATTCTTCCCCATTGGAACACATTAAACAGGTTTCAATGCATTCCAATGGGGAAAATGCTTTTCGCTAGACGATGATTTCAGTAAGCAGCGATTTCAGTGGAACGGATTAGCATCGTCTAGCGAGGCACCACTGTAGTTTTTTCTCAACTAACTAGCAGTCAGAGAAAGACACAATGTACAGTAAGGGCTCACGGACATGCTGAATCACTATTAGAACCGTGCCCCGTAGCATTAAACAAGAGCCTAAGATTCGTGGCATTAGGTTAAGCCTCTTAAGCTAATGTCTTCTGAGTTTCTCAGAGAGAAGAAAACACAACTCCCCCGCCCCCTTTAAGCAGTTTATTTATTTAATTTATATACTACACCATTAGTGCAGACACTACTCTGGGTGGTTGACAGGTTAAAAACTTAATATCCCACAAAGCCCCACGTAACAAAATACGTCCAACAATATAGTGATTCACAAGTATAGGTCTAAATTTCCTACAAAAAAAGGGGGGGTGGGATTAACAGCAACCAGGAGCTGTTGAAAGGAGATTTGAATAATTCTGCTTTCGCCAGTTTCCTGAACAGAAGGAGGGAAGGAGCCTGCCCTAACAATGACGATGCTAGCTGGAGAATTCTATTTTAGATTTATTTTTTAAGGATTTTTTTTTGATCACTACAGTTTCTTACTCTCAGCAGGTTTCCTTCTCTCCCCCCCCCCCCGCTGCAAAATAAACCTAAATTTGTGAACAGGCCACTTCTTTTTGGAAATCCTGCTGAAAAAGGGGAGAATCTGGTCCGTAATTTGCAGAGTACTTCAATTTT